>NC_133324.1:582151262-582465762 GCF_042186555.1 Aquarana catesbeiana | reverse complement strand
CATTACTCTGAGAAGTTGGCTTTTAATAATAGAACCAAAAACATGGGGGGGATGGTAACTGTCATACCTTAACAACTGATTCCTATCTGTGGGCTTGGTGTATATATCCGTTTCAATCCGTCCCTGTTTTGTATACGCCCGTATATCCAAAAAGGGAACCGAGTCCCCACCAATGTGTATTTTAAACTGGATGTTCGGTGAAAAACTATTGATAATCTCGTCAAAGGCTTTGAGTGATTCAATGTTGCCCCGCCATATAGCAAAAATGTCATCTATATAGCGCCACCAGGTGGCGCAATGCTTCCGAAAACTTTCATTGACAAAAATATATTTTTGTTCAAAATCGTGCATAAATGAACATGCATATGGCGGGGCAACATTGGAGCCCATAGCAACCCCCGTCAATTGTACATAGTACTGATCCCTGAAAAGAAAATAGTTGTTATGTAAAACCAAGTTAAATAATTTTTCAAAAAAAGAGATCTGTGCTTCAGAGTATTCATGACAGTCCTTAATTAGGTTAATCGCTGCTTCAACGCCGGCTCTTTGTGGAATTGATGTATATAGGCTTGTTACATCCCAAGTGACAAGGATGAATTCCTCATGAATTTGTGGTAAGCCCCTAATTTTAGACAGAAAGTCACCAGAGTCCTTAATGTAGGATGGGGTATTTCTCACCAAAGGCGATAACACTCTGTCCAATAATTTGGCCGTAGGTACAAAAATCGAGTCTCTCCCCGATACAATCGGGCGTCCTGGTGGAGAATGTTTATCCTTGTGGATTTTAGGGAGTATGTATAAGACCGGGATACGGGTGTGTGCTGGTAACAAGAAATCATACAGGTCATGTGAAATTAACCCTTCCTTAACCGCTGGTCTTACAATACTCTCTAGAGTCTTTCTAATACTCCATGTAGGGTCTGAGTGTAGAGGTTTATACACCGTGTCATCATCCAATTGGCGCTTAATCTCATTCTCAAAAGCTTGGGGGTCCATAATAACCACCGAACCCCCTTTGTCAGCAGGTTTACAGATAATATCACTCCGTTTGGTTAGTTCCCGCAAAGCTATCTTTCATGGGGGGACAGATTATTAGGTACATGATCTTTAAAGTCCACTTGTTGTATCAGACATTTCACATCTCGGGTAACCTCTTGTACAAACATCTCAACCGGTACATAGGTAGTGGGGGGGAACAGATTTGGACTTCATTATCAATCCCAAGGTTTTATTGTTCAACCTCCCTTCAACTGTTTCATTATGAACAAATGGTTTATGAAGAAAATGGACCGTCCATCTAATATTACGGAATAGGCGATATAAATCTTGATCTAACTGAAATGGATCTAGATGACTTTTGGGACAATATGATAAACCACGGTTAAAAAGTCCTACCTCCTCTGATGACAAGACCCGCCTGGAGATATTGTGTATTAGGTCTCCCTTGATCGGCCACGGTTGCCTCGTGTGTTGCGGTATCTGTCTTGACTTCCCTCTCTGTTGTAACGGGACCTGGTTTGCATCCGAGTGGTGGACAACTTTCTCCGATCTGCTTGTAAAAAATTAGATGAGGAATCGGTGTCTGTGTTGGCTGAAGAATTATCTAACATTTCCCTCCTTTCCCTCCCATATATATATACACAGTGGGGACAGAAAGTATTCAGACCCCCTTAAATTTTTCACTCTTTGTTATATTGTAGCCATTCGCTAAAATCATTTAAGTTCATTTTTTTTCCTCATTAATGTACACACAGCACCCCATATTGACAGAAAAACACAGAATTGTTGACATTTTTGCAGATTTATTAAAAAAGAAAAACTGAAATATCACATGGTCCTAAGTATTCAGACCCTTCGCTGTGACACTCATATTTAACTCAGGTGCTTTCCATTTCTTCTGATCATCCTTGAGATGGTTCTACACCTTCATTTGAGTCCAGCTGTGTTTGATTATACTGATTGGACTTGATTAGGAAAGCCACACACCTGTCTATATAAGATCTTACAGCTCACAGTGCATGTCAGAGCAAATGAGAATCATGAGGTCAAAGGACCGGCCTGAAGAGCTCAGAGACAGAATTGTGGCAAGGCACAGATATGGCCAAGGTTACAAAAAAAAATCTGCTGCACTTAAGGTTCCTAAGAGCACAGTGGCCTCCATAATCCTTAAATGGAAGACGTTTGGGACGACCAGAACCCTTCCTAGAGCTGGCCGTCCGGCCAAACTGAGCTATTGGGGGAGAAGAGCCTTGGTGAGAGAGGTAAAGAATAACCCAAAGATCACTGTGGCTGAGCTCCAGAGATGCAGTCGGGAGATGGGAGAAAGTTGTAGAAAGTCAACCATCACTGCAGCCCTCCACCAGTCAGGGCTTTATGGCAGAGTGGCACGACGGAAGCCTCTCCTCAGTGCAAGACACATGAAAGCCCGCATGAAGTTTGCTAAAAAAAACACCTGAAGGACTCCAAGATGGTGAGAAACAAGATTCTCTGGTCTGATGAGACCAAGATAGAACTTTTTGGCCTTAATTCTAAGCGGTATGTGTGGAGAAAACCAGGCACTGCTCATCACCTGTCAAATAAAGTGCCAACAGTGAAGCATGGTGGTGGCAGCATCATGATGTGGGGGTGTTTCTCAGCTGCAGGGACAGGACGACTGGTTGCAATCGAGGGAAAGATGAATGCGGCCAAGTACAGGGATATCCTGGATGAAAACCTTCTCCAGAGTGCTCAGGACCTCAGACTGGGCCAAAGGTTTACCTTCCAACAAGACAATGATCCTAAGCACACAGCTAAAATAACGAAGGAGTGGCTTCACAACAACTCCGTGACTGTTCTTGAATGGCCCAGCCAGAGCCCTGACTTAAACCCAATTGAGCATCTCTGGAGAGACCTAAAAATGGCTGTCCACCAACGTTTACTATCCAACCTGACAGAACTGGAGTGGATCTGCAAGGAGGAATGGCAGAGGATCCCCAAATCCAGGTGTGAATAACTTGTTGCATCTTTCCCAAAAAGACTCATGGCTGTATTAGATCAAAAGGGTGCTTCTACTAAATACTGAGCAAAGGGTCTGAATACTTAGGACCATGTGATATTTCAGTTTTTCTTTTTTAATAAATCTGCAAAAATGTCAACAATTCTGTGTTTTTCTGTCAATATGGGGTGCTGTGTGTACATTAAAGAGGAAAAAAATGAACTTAAATGATTTTAGCAAATGGCTGCAATATAACAAAGAGTGAAAAATTTAAGGGGGTCTGAATACTTTCTGTCCCCACTGTATGTGTGATCCCGCACAGGTGGGCCGCCCTGTAGCAGTAAATCTGCTATAGGGCGATCCGGAAGTGGATAAAAGAGTTACTAAGCTGAAGCAAAACAAAGAAAAGCCCATTGACACTGGCCCTAACAATGGTTCTCAACTGTAGTTGAGAACTAAATCAAATAAAAATAATATAACTTGCATGTATTTTATGTTTTTTTACCACTTCAGCCCCGGAAGGATTTGCCCCCTTAATGACCAGGCCATTTTTTGCGATACGGCATTGCGTCGCTTTAACTGACAATTGCGTGGTCGTGTGACATTGTACCCAAACAAAATTGACGTCATTTTTTTCCCCACAGATAGAGCTTTCTTTAGGTGGTATTTGCTCATCTCTGCAGTTTTTATATTTTGTGCTATAAACAAAAAAAAGAGCGTCAATTTTGAAAAAAAAAACAATATTTTTTACTTTTTGCTATAATAAATATCCAAAAACAACATTTAAAAAAACAAATTTCTTCATCAGTTTAGGCCTATATGTATTCTTCTACATATTTTTGGTAAAAAAAAAAAAATACCAATAAGTGTATATTGATTGGTTTGCACAAAAGTTATAGCGTCTACAAAATAGGGGATAAATATATGGCATTTGTATAATTATTTTTTTTACTAGTAATGGCAGTAATCTGCGATTTTTAGCAGGACTGCAACATTGCAGTCGGACAGATCGGACACTTCTGACACTTTTTTGGGACCAATGACATTTATACAGTGATCAGTGCTATAAAAATTCACTGATTACTGTATAAATGTCACTGGCAGGGAAGTGGTTAACACTAGGGGCGATCAAGGAGTTAAATGTGTTCCCTCATTAGTGTTTCTAACTGTGGGGTGATGGGACTGACTGGGGGAGGAGACATATCGCTGTTTGCAATTACTACAAACAGCAGATCTGTCTCTTCTCTCCTGTCAGAACGAAGATTTGTGTGTTTACATACACAAACCCCCGTTCTGGCTCTCGTGTCCGCGATCGCGGGCACGGATCCCCAGCTGTGCAGCGGATGAGCTATGGCTCTTAAAGGAGCCGCTGTACATATACAGAGATTCACGCAGCAGAGCCAACCTGCCGCTGTATATGTATGTGAGTCAGTCGGGAAGTGGTTAAAACATTTCCTCCTTGGAGTTTCTTTATAATCTGTCCCCCATCCATGCTCCTACATTGCTGTTTTATGTGTGCTTCCTGTACTGCCAGGACCCGAGGAGACCGGTAGGAGTCTTCTTCACTTCCTCTCCCTCTGTTGCTTCTAATTTTTGCTTATATGAGATCTTTTTCTGTTGTACATGTAGCACCCTGGTGTTTAGGCATGGTTGCTAATAAATTTAGTTTGTCAGGTATTAATCATCCTGGCTGATTATTTGAAGATCAACTGATTCCTCTCTAACTCCGGATTGCTGCACCTTTTCTCTTCTGTCACTAGGTGGCGCTTGCTGGTGACAGTAGATTGACAAGGCTGTGGCAAGGTCAGACTATGGATGGATGGGGAGTCTCAGCCAATTGGCAGGGATTTCTTTAGTCCCTTGGCCTACTGGGAGAGCCTATTTATTTGGGTGGAGTCAGGTGATCAGGGTTCTGTGCCACCTGGACCGCTGTCTGGTTGAACATGTGTTATACTGCCCCGGGCTGCTAGGCCGGAAGCCTGAGGCCTATCCCAGGGACATCTGGCTGCAAGGCTGTCTGAGGGCCTATCCAGAAGCAGGAGAAGCAGTGCAGGGTTGGGACTGTAGGATTGGAGTCCAACCAAAAGTAACGGTTCCGCCGGACGGGGAACCAGTTGTGGTCAGGGGTAGAGGGGAAGCTGTCGCCACTAAGGGTCAATCCACCTTGTTACCAGAGACCGCTGTAAGCTGGAGCCAGTACCAGAGCAGTCTTCTCACCAGCTGGGGACGGTGAAGAAGTGGGAAAACTTCAGCAAATGCCAAGCCAGGGACCCAGCAGGACAGCAGCGGTGACGCTTGAGAAGCATGAGTGAGTGCCAAGCCAGGGACCTAGCAGGGCAGCAGGGGTGACACTTGAGGAGTATTTGTGAGTGCCAAGCCAGGGACCCAGCAGGAAAGCGGGGCTGATGCCAAGTTATGGAAGTGGAAGGGGAGTTCATGGGATCCAGTGGCGATTGGGTCTGAGAGTCTAGTGAGAGACTGGGAGCTCGGTGAGTGAAAACCTGCAGTGAGAGACTGTAAAGTGTAAGAACTATTTGTGTTACCAGTAGTTAAATACAACTACCGTTAGTGACTGTTACAAGATTTGTTGCCATAGGAGACAGAAGTGATGTCCGGCTGGAGGCCTTCCACTATATAGTTTACCTATAGAAGTCTCATAGTCTGACAATTGTCATTGCATCTACTTAAGGGTGTCCTGGCCCTAACCCTCTCTCCCACAGTTCTTGCTCAAGAGACAATAAATCTCTTTGCATTCAAAAAGTGTTTGGCGCCCATCACTTCAGCTCGTGATGGTATGCCAAATTAGTCATTCCCCTGGAATTCAGAATAAACAAACATGCAGCGCAAATCTATAGGAAATCCACAATCACACAAAGAATTCTCAAAATCTAAAAATCTAAAAATGATGGACTCCGTACAGTTTTTTATATATTTCTTAAAACACCTCCATGCCAATCCTCTGCCACTAATTCATGTGTTTAAACAACCTATAATGTGCATATATAAAGTGCAAGTCTTAAACCAATAAAGTGCAAGTGCAAATCCAATGTATATCTAAATATATATGTACTGTATATCCCCGCAATATTCAGTGTAATTAAACCAAAAGTTGCTTTGTATCAAAAACTGCTAATAAGGTGACATCTAATTGCCACAAAAAACAAATAATGTGTAGTGACGACAAACCATACCAAAAAACATCCCAAAAAGGTGCGTATGTAAGCATATTCCCCAACTAAAGAAAAGGAGGAAGAAAGAAAGGAAATCTCCATAGCGTAATCTCATTTTAAAACTTGTTTGTTTATTAAAACTTGCTTAAAATACACTCACATTTTTTAAGCGTCAATCCGACACTAGGGAACAATAAATTGTAGAGCAGAGAAATTTATTGCAAAGACACGCCGATTGTTCCCTAGTATGTTTAAAACGTGATTACGAGATTTTCTTTTTTTCTCCCTCCTAGTTATCTGTTGTTCCTGTGCGGGAGTGAGACTGACGGGCGTACACGATTAAATCAACAGAGTGGAGGGAGGATCTTCCTAAGGATATAACACCGCACAATTGCTGGTTTATATTCTGACCAGCCATAACCTGTGGTGAGTCACTTTAGGACTTTTTTGATGAAGGAGCACATCATATATCTGAGTACACAAATTAGTGGATCAAGTTTTTTATTTTGATTGGTTGGAGACTGAAATCAGAGTTTTGGATTTTTGGCACACATGCACTTGGGGGATATAAAGACATTCTAAAATTTAGATTTTTCTGATTGAAATATCAGACACTTTTCATATATTCATGAAATATGTTTTTCTTTAGTTGGGGGAATATGCTTACATATGCACCTTTTTAGGATGTTTTTTGGTATGGGTTTGTTGTCACTACATATTAGCAGTTTTTGATGCAAAGCAACTTTTGGTTTAATTACACTGAAAAATTGCGGGGAAATATATATATATATATATATATATATATATATATAAATAAGAAGGCCAGTATGGTGGCCTGAATATATGACAGGAGCCCGGAGGGTATTTAAGCAGCCCACTAGCCCATGCTCTTTGTCGGTTCCAGTGCGCGATATTACACGTCACTGAGCCGACTCTTCCCAGCTCACCTCATGTTCGTGAGTCTGTGCATTCGATCGCAAGGGCAGTGCGGCTTCTCCATTCGTGGTCTTTGTCGGTGGTTCCCGCTCACTGTTGCAGATAGTATTCGAACCTTTTTGTATCATGTGCAATCTTGGGTTTCGGCATGCTTCCTATCCTGCATCCCTTTCGTAAAAAATCTGCCTCTGAGTTGTTGTTGCTCATGTCCCGACATCATTTGGCACAGGCGTAGTACATTCGTAAGTTATTTCTGCCAAACACGATTCATTTGTAAATCCAAGCCGCTGTCGGTTGTTGTACGATATCACTCGATATAGGCTTCACTGGTTATAAGATTCACTGTCCATGGGGTTGCCCTCTCATCCATTTGGAGATGAGCATGTATTGCTTGTATGGGTTCTGTGGCTGATTGAGGTGGTAATTAGACCCACCTGGTGCCTTGTCTGCACTTTGATTAGCCTGGGGGGCTGGGTAGTTGGCATGTGTTCGGTTTCAGAGTAAGGGGTGGCATACACTCTACAACCAATTCGTATCAGATTCATTTAATACTCCTTACTACCGATTCGTATCGGATTCATTTCATAAATTTTACAACAGATTCGTATCAGAGTCATTTCTCTTTACAACCGATTCGTATCAGATACACTACATACTTTCTATCGTTGCCATTCGTTGTATCCCCCATGCCGTGTGTTTTAGTTCCCGCAGCGGAACTTACGAATTGTTTGTACACCGTTCATCTCTCATTTATTTACCAAACCAAAATTATTTTCTGTGCGTCATGCACGGCGCCACGCCACACTCTTCGGATGTGTTGCACACCCGCTCCAGTCCCTTGCAACCACGCAAAATCGTCTCTGCAGCCTGACACCCTTGTTGAGACCCTTGCAAATGCAATACCATCTCAGCAGCCCAACACTGATCGAGACCCTTGCAACCACGCAATATCACCTCAAGACAAACCTCATACTCATCGAGACCCTTGCGACTTTGCAATATCGTCTCAGCAGCCTAACACTCATAGAGACCCTTGCAACCACACAATACCGTCTCAAGCAACCCCCCACTCATCAAGACCTTTGTGAGCACGCAGTCTCGCCCCCGCAACCTGTCATTCATTGAGACTCTTGCAGCCAGACAAAACGTCTTAGCAGCCTGACACTCTTGTTGAGACCCTTGCAAACGCAAATTTTGTCTCATCAGCCTCACACTTATCGAGACTCTTGCAAACGCAATATCGTCTCTGCAAACCCGGCACACATTGAGACTCTTGCAAATCGCAATATCGTCTCAACAACCTGACACTCACTGAGACCCTTGCAATCACGCAATATCATCATAAAAAACCCCAAGAAAACCGCATACTCATTGAGACCCTTGCAATCATGAAATATTGTCTCAGCATCCTGACTGAGACCTTGCAACCGAGACCCTTGCGACCAAGCAATATCGTCTCAGCAAACCAGACTGAGACCCTTGCAACCACGCAATGTCATCTCAAAACAAACCTCATACTCATGGAGACCCTTGCAACCACGCAATGTCATCTCAAAAAACAAACCTTTATACTCATCGAGACCCCTGCAACCATGCAATATCGTCCCAGCAACCTGACACTGGCTGAGACCCTTGCAATCATGCAATATCGTCTCCAGTAGTATAAAACACTTTGCGCCACGCACCTACGTGCAAACCGACATACAAACTAATTTGCAAGGTTGAGTATAGTGTTCGGCAACCTCAACATGCCCATAGCCGAGCATAAAGTGGAAGGCCCGACACACTGTGTCTCCTTCCTGTGTCACTCTGGACACGCATGCCATACAGGCTAGCCCATACCAGGACTGTTATCCCTGAATTCGCCCGGTCACAAGGGTGCACTATGAGGCAGTTGCAATCCTTACTAGGGATGCTGAACATCACGATGAGGATTATTCCTCAAGGGCGGTCCTTTATATCACAGATTTTAGTTTTTCTCACACCAGTGCAAAATCCAGACCAAGTTCTCAAACTAGACCAAGCAACAGTAGCAGACTTAGCTATGTGGGACAAGTTCCTCACCAGCTGGAATGGCATTTTAATGTTCATCCCGGCAGTGTCAGCCAAGCCACCACTGGTGGTCACCGATGCCGCAGCCTTCACAGGCTTCGCGGCCATTTTCGGCAGCCACTGGTTCGATGAACCTTGGCCCCCAGAAATTCTCTTAAATTTCTGCTTTCACCCAGTCTTCATCACTCTTCAAGTTGTATCCCATTGTGGCAGCTGCAGGTCTGAGGCCACACTTGGACAGGACTGACCGTGCTCTTCACCACGGACAATCAGGCCATGGCCAACATCATCAATAAAGGTAGATCCAAGTCACTCCCCATTATGTCCTACCTGCGCAAGCTCGCGCAGCTGTCACTCCGTCACCAGTTTAATATCTTCTGTAGCCATATTCCAGGCAAATGCAAAATCTCAGCTGATGCACCGTCCCGTTTCAACCTCACTTTGTTCTTCCAGCAGGGGCCTGGAGCCAACCCAACAACTACTCCTGTCCCACCCTGGTCGTTGCTGGCGATGGACTGAAGTCGCAATCCAGCTCATTAACCACTTGCTGACCGCCTAACGCAGATATACTGTGGCAGAATGGCACAGGCAGGCAAAATCACGTTCCTGGTACGATCGGACCCCCCCGGTGCCCGAGGCGGTCGGCTTCTGACTGGGAGCGTTCAGAGATGAGGGGGAGGCAATCCATTCGTGGCCCCCCCGCGATCGCTCCCAGCCAATGAGATTCTTCCCCTGCCTCTGTATAGTACACAGAGGCAGAGGAAGTGATGTCATCTCTCCTCGTCTCGGCATTTTCCGTTCCGGCGCTGAGGAGAGAAGACATCCGAGTGCTGGTAAAACACACACACACAGTAGAACATGCCAGGCATACTTTACATCCCCCTTTAACCCCCGATCACCCCCCAATCACCCCCCCCGGTCACACTGACACCAAGCAGTTTTTTTTTTTGTTTTTTCTCTGATTACTGCATTGGTGTCAGTTGGTGTCAGTAGGTGTCAGTTTGTGACAGTTAGTGTGGTAGGGCAGTTAGTGTTAGCCCCCTTTAGGTCTAGGGTACCCCCCTAACCCCCCCTAATAAAGTTTTAACCCCTTGATCACCCCCCGTCGCCAGTGTCACTAAGCGATAATTTTTCTGATCGCTGTATTAGTGTCACTGGTCACGCTAGTTAGGGAGGTAAATACGCCGTCAGCGTTTTATAGCATCAGGGACCCCAATATACTATCTAATAAATGTTTTAACCCCTTGATTGCCCCCTAGTTAACCCTTTCACCACTGATCACCGTATAACTGTTACGGGTGACGCTGGTTAGTTAGTTTATTCTTTATAGTGTCAGGGCACCCGCCGTTTATTACCTAATAAAGGTTTAGCCCCTTGATCGCCCGGCGGTGATATGCGTTGCCCCAGGCAGCGTCAGATTAGCGACAGTACCGCTAACACCCACGCACGCACCATACACCTCCCTTAGTGGTATAGTATCTGAACGGATCAATATCTGATCCGATCAGATCTATACTAGCGTCCCCAGCAGTTTAGGGTTCCCAAAAACGCAGTGTTAGCGGGATCAGCCCAGATACCTGCTAGCACCTGCGTTTTGCCCCTCCGCCCGGCCCAGCCCAGCCCACCCAAGTGCAGTATCGATCGATCACCGTCACTTACAAAACACTAAACGCATAACTGCAGCATTCGCAGAGTCAGGCCTGATCCCTGCGATCGCTAACAGTTTTTTTGGTAGCGTTTTGGTGAACTGGCAAGCGCCAGCCCCAAGCAGCATCAGGTTGGCGCCAGTACCGCTAACACCCACGCACGCACCGTACACCTCCCTTAGTGGTATAGTATCTGAACGGATCAATATCTGATCCGATCAGATCTATACTAGCGTCCCCAGCAGTTTAGGGTTCCCAAAAACGCAGTGTTAGCGGGATCAGCCCAAATACCTGCTAGCACCTGCGTTTTGCCCCTCCGCCCGGCCCAGCCCAGCCCACCCAAGTGCAGTATCGATCGATCACTGACACATACAAAACACTAAACGCATAACTGCAGCGTTCGCAGAGTCAAGTCTGATCCCTGCGATCGCTAACAGTTTTTTTGGTAGCGTTTTGGTGAACTGGCAAGCGCCAGCGGCCTAGTACACCCCGGTCGTAGTCAAACCAGCACTGCAGTAACACTTGGTGACGTGATGAGTCCCATAAGTGCAGTTCAAGCTGGTGAGGTGGCAAGCACAAGTAGTGTCCCGCTGCCACCAAGAAGAAGACAAACACAGGCCCGTCGTGCCCATAGTGCCCTTCGTGCTGCATTCGCCAATCCTAATTGGGAACCCTCCACTTCTGCAGCACCCGTACTTCCCCCATTCACATCCCCAACCAAATGCAGTTGGCTGCATGAAAGGCATTTTCTTTATGTCCTCCCGAGTACCCCTACCCAACGAACCCCCCCAAAAAAGATGTTGTGTCTGCAACAAGCGCGGATATAGGCGTGACACCCGCTATTATTGTCCCTTCTGTCCTGACAATCCTGGTCTTTGCATTGGTGAATGTTTTGAACGCTACCATACACTAGTTGAGTATTAGTGTAGGGTACAGCATTGCACAGACTAGGCACACTTTACTTTCACAGGGTCTCCCAAGATGCCATCGCATTTTGAGAGACCCGAACCTGGAACCGGTTACAGTTATAAAAGTTACAGTTACAAAAAAAAGTGTAAAAAAAAAAAAAAAACACAAAAAAAAATATAACATAAAAAAAAAAATAGTTGTCGTTTTATTGTTCTCTCTCTCTCTATTCTCTCTCTATTGTTCTGCTCTTTTTTACTGTATTCTATTCTGCAATGTTTTATTGTTATTATGTTTTATCATGTTTGCTTTTCAGGTATGCAATTTTTTATACTTTACTGTTTACTGTGCTTTATTGTTAACCATTTTTTTGCCTTCAGGTACGCCATTCACGACTTTGAGTGGTTATACCAGAATAATGCCTGCAGGTTTAGGTATCATCTTGGTATCATTCTTTTCAGCAAGTGGTCGGCTTTCATGTAAAAGCAATCCTAGCGGCTAATTAGCCTCTAGACTGCTTTTACAAGCAGTGGGAGGGAATGCCCCCCCCACCGTCTTCCGTGTTTTTCTCTGGCTCTCCTGTCTCAACAGGGAACCTGAGAATGCAGCCGGTGATTCAGCCAGCTGACCATAGAGCTGATCAGAGACCAGAGTGGCTCCAAACATCTCTATGGCCTAAGAAACCGGAAGCTACGAGCATTTTATGACTTAGATTTCGCCGGATGTAAACAGCGTCATTGGGAAATTGGGAAAGCATTTTATCACACCGATCTTGGTGTGGTCAGATGCTTTGAGGGCAGAGGAGAGATCTAGGGTCTAATAGACCCCAATTTTTTCAAAAAAGAGTACCTGTCACTACCTATTGCTATCATAGGGGATATTTACATTCCCTGAGATAACAATAAAAATGATTTAAAAAAAAAATGAAAGGAACAGTTTAAAAATAAGATAAAAAAGCAAAAAAATAATAAAGAAAAAAAAAAAAAGCACCCCTGTCCCCCCCTGCTCTCGCGCTAAGAGGTATCATGCATGTGAGGTATCACCGCAAAGGTTTTAGCAGTAGACCTCCTCTGTAAATCTAAAGTGGTAACTTGTAAAGGCTTTTAAAGGCTTTTAAAAATGTATTTATTTTGTTGCCACTGCACGTTTGTGCGCAATTTTAAAGCATGTCATGTTTGGTATCCATGTACTCGGCCTAAGATCATCTTTTTTATTTCATCAAACATTTGGGCAATATAGTGTGTTTTAGTGCATTAAAATTTTAAAAAGTGTGTTTTTTTCCCCAAAAAATGTGTTTGAAAAATCGCTGCGCAAATACTGTGTGAAAAAAAAATGAAACACCCACCATTTTAATCTGTAGGGCATTTGCTTTAAAAAATATATAATGTTTGGGGGTTCAAAGTAATTTTCTTGCAAAAAAAAAAAAAATTTTTTCATGTAAACAAAAAGTGTCAGAAAGGGCTTTGTCTTCAAGTGGTTAGCAGAGTGGGTGATGTGTGACATAAGCTTCTAAATGTTGTGCATAAAATGCCAGGACAGTTCAAACCCCCCCCCAAATGACCCCATTTTGGAAAGTAGACACCCCAAGCTATTTGCTGAGAGGCATGTTGAGTCCATGAAATATTTTATATGGTGACACAAGTTGTGGGAAAGAGAAAATTTTTTTTTTTTTTTTTTTTGCACAAAGTTGTCACTAAATGATATATTGCTCAAACATGCCATGGGCATATGTGAAATTACACCCCAAAATACATTCTGTTGCTTCTCCTGAGTACGGGGATACCACATGTGTGAGACTTTTTGGGAGTCTAGCCTCGTACTGGACCCCGAAAACCAAGCACCGCCTTCAGGTTTTCTAAGGGCGTAAATTTTTGATTTCACTCTTCACTGCCTATCACAGTTTCGGAGGCCATGGAATGCCCAGGTGGCACAACCCCCCCCCCCCCCCAAATGACCCCATTTTGGAAAGTAGATACCCCAAGCTATTTTCTGAGAGGTATAGTGAGTATTTTGCAGACCTCACTTTTTGTCACAAAAAGTTTTTATTTTATTATTTTTTTATTTTTATTTTAAATTTTATTTTTTCAATGACTTTTTGTCACAAAGTTTTGAAAATTGAAAAAAGAAAAAAAAAATGTTCTTGTCTTTCTTCATTTTCAAAAACAAATGAGAGCTGCAAAATACTCACCATGCCTCTCAGCAAATAGCTTGGGGTGTCTACTTTCCAAAATGGGGTCATTTGGAGGGGGTTTGTGCCAACTGGGCATTCAATGGCCTCCGAAACTGTCATAGGCAGTGAAGAGTGAAATCAAAAATTTACGCCCTTAGAAATCCTGGTTTTCGGGGCCCCGTACGCGGCTAGGCTCCCAAAAAGTCCCACACATGTGGTATCCCCATACTCAGGAGAAGCAGCTAAATGTATTTTGGGGTGCAATTCCACATATGCCCATGGCCTGTGTGAGCAATATATCATTTAGTGACAACTTTGTGCAAAAAAAAAAAAAAAGTGTCACTTTCCCGCAACTTGTGTCAAAATATAAAATATTCCATGGACCCAACATGCCTCAAAGCAAATAACTTGGGGTGTCTACTTTCCAAAATGGGGTCATTTGGAGGGGGGGGGGGGTTGTGCCATCTGGGCATTTTATGGCCTTCAAAACTGTGATAGGTAGTAAGGAGTAAAATCAAACATTTACGCCCTTAGAAATCCTGAAGGCGGTGATTGGTTTTCGGGGCCCTGTATGCGGCTAGGCTCACAAAAAGTCCCACACATGTGGTATCCCCGTACTCAGGAGAAGCAGCTGAATATATTTTGGGGTGCAATTCCACACATGCCCATGGGCTGTGTGAGCAATATATCATTTAGTGACAACTTTTTGTAATTTTTTTTGTTTTGTCATTATTCAATCACTTGGGACAAAAAAAAAATAATATTCAATGGGTTCAACATGCCTCTCAGCAATTTTCTTGGGGTGTCTACTTTCCAAAATGGGGTCATTTGGGGGGGGGGGGTTGTACCGCCCTGCCATTTTAGCACCTCAAGAAATGACATAGGCAGTCATAAATTAAAAGCTGTGTAAATTCCAGAAAATGTACCCTAGTTTGTAGACGCTATAACTTTTGCGCAAACCAATAAATATACGCTTATTGACATTTTTTTTACCAAAGACATGTGGCCGAATACATTTTGGCCTAAATGTATGACTAAAATTGAGTTTATTGGATTTTTTTTATAACAAAAAGTAGAAAATATCATTTTTTTTCAAAATTTTCGGTCTTTTTCTATTTATAGCGCAAAAAATAAAAACCGCAGAGGTGATCAAATACCATCAAAAGAAAGCTCTATTTGTGGGAAGAAAAGGACGCAAATTTTGTTTGGGAACAGCATTGCATGACATCGCAATTAGCAGTTAAAGCGATGCAGTGCCAAATTGTAAAAAGTGCTCTGGTCAGGAAGGGGGTAAATCCTTCCAGGGCTGAAGTGGTTAACCACTTCCTGGCGCGCAACACACTGAAGGTCTATCGCACTGCTTGGAACACTTACTGCAAGGTTTTGGCCTCTTGCCCTGGAGCAGCGATAGGCAAAGCTAGACACGTCCTAGCCTTTATATCGTATTGCCATACGCAGCTGGCCCTTTCTCAAAATACTATCAGGCTTTACCTAGCCTGCGTCCAGCATTTCCTGTCCTTACAGGACCCCAGTAAACCGTCAGTATTCTCGGCCCATGCAGTCAATTCCCTCCTGCGGGGCATACTGAAGCACCAACCCATAGTCAGTGGCAAACCCCTACCTGTCACGAGTACCCTTTTCAGGGACATGTCTGAAATCCTTACTCGTTCTCCGTTTGCGGCTTTGCCCAGCCTAGTCATCCAAGCGGCCATCTACCAGGCCTTCTACGGTTTCCTACGCCCTAATGAGTTTACCGTCAGTGGAGCAGTTGCTTCAGACACTGCTCCCATGCTAACTGACTCGCTTTCCGAAAACATTACACCCTTCATCTCACAGTCTGCAAAACGCAAAAAAACAGGCCCCGGGGTTGACATCAACCTGTTTTAGACTAACAACGCCTGGTGCCCAGTGACGGTGCTCGACCGACTACTGTCCCATCTACCCAGCCAATCTGATGGTAGCTCGTTGCTACCCTTTCTAACCAGTCCTCTGAGTGGCAGCCAGTTTATTAAACATGTCAGGATCCTTCTAAGCAACTTGGGCTTCAACCCCAGTCAGTACTCTGGACATTCCTTCCGGATTGGAGCAGCCTCAGCTGCCTCCCAGCATGGAGTACCAGACCACGTAATCAAGAAATGAAGCCGATGGAAGTCAGCTTGTTTTGCCACATACATCCCAAATCCTCAGGAAGAAATGGCACAAACCTTCACCAAACTGGCTCAATAACCACAAGAATCAATCAAGAGTTATTCCCCTATCTGAGTCTTTTGCCCCCTTTTCTTGGCATACCGACCAGGCCACCAAGGAACACTTTAGGTCTATTTATGTTGTAAGTCTTGTCACATGTTTATGTGATCCACATCTCTCTTGGTCATAGGGCCATGACCATAAATAAGAAGGCCAGTATGGTGGCCTGAATTTATGGGAGGAGCCCTGAGGGTATTTAAGCAGCCCACTCGCCCATGCTCTTTGTCGGTTCCAGTGCACGATACCCTCCCGCCCTTCCCTTTTCAGGGCACTACTCAGCACATCCTTCTTCATAAACTACCCATTACTTTACCTTGGGTATGCCCCCGTTTCTTGGCATACCGACCAGACCACCAAGGCACACTTCAGGTCTATTTATGTTGTAAGTCTTGTTGCATGTTTATGTGATCCACATCTCTCTTGGTCATAGGGCCACGACCATAAATATATTTATATATACTATATTGAATTTGTGCTTGCACTTTATTGGTTTAAGACTTGCACTTTATTTATATATGCACATTGTAGGTTTTTTAAACACATGAATTAGTGGCAGAGGATTGGCAGGGAGGTGTTTTAGGAAATATATAAAAAACTATAAGGAGTCCATCATTTTTAGATTTTGAGAATTGTTCGTGTGATTGTGGATTTCCTATAGATTTGCGCTGTATGTTTGTTTATTCTGATTATTTACTAGTGTTTTACTAGGATTGAGCGGCAGCACTCTCAATTAGGATCCACAATAATCCATTGGTCTCTGTGGCGCCGATTCCTCTTTTCCTCCTGTGATTCCCCTGGAATTGTTTAGCACTATATGGTGCTAAGTATCAATGGAAATTCCTATCACACTTGGCTCCATCTAGTGGCCAAATGCAACATTTTCTGTTTTAAATCAATGAAAAACATTCAGTTAGCACAGGAAATAGCCAAATACCATTTGTTTTTTTACCCATTTACATGGAACGAATGTACATGCACTTTCACTGAGCTACTTGCTATGCAAACCTTTGACCTAGAGTTATCTGTGACTTGCATGGAAAAACAGTAAATAAGATGTTTGAGCGATAGATGTTTTTTAATGACTCTGTTTTCTTTTTTCTTTTCAATATTAATCACCGTTTTTTTTTGTTTTTGTTTTGTTTTTTTGCCAAAATAAACAAATGTATGTGGTGTTAATTCATTCAGTTTTTAAGCTGGCATCAAGAGAGAAGAACTATGTGTGCAAAATATTAAATTTAGACAATTACTACTCCATCATTGAAATGATAAGACAGAAAGTAGGCCAGTGGCTGTTAAAATGTATGAGAGAGCCTCTCATTTCTTTATTAAGGACATTTTAGTGAGCCCCACTAACATTACTAGAATCCAAAGATGCTGTCTTTAGGAAATGAATCACAAGCTGACTATTTTTATTCTGCAGAAAAGCATAATGTTCTTTTAGCGAATGGCTCTTACCAGCACACATTCATTCTATTACTGTAATAGCTTCTCATCCCTAAAAAAGCTCTACCTGGAAACAGCTTTACTTAGGGCCATAAACTGAAAACAAATGACTCACAAAACCATGTTTCATATACCTCATTCACCTGTCATGTTCCTTCCATGAAATCTTATGAGTGAGAAATCATATGCTTTGCTGTATCAATGGGCCTTGTATCATGTTGGATATGCTTGTTTCTAATTTCTATTAAGTTACGAATTCTAATTTTTCACAGTGACACATTTACTATGCAGCAAACCCACAATGGCCACAGATCTGTATATTGTGATCTCCCCCTTTCACTGGACACCACTGGATCCTTAGGGCTCATTTGGTGGTCAGGGGATGCTCCCTTTAAGCTGACAAGGCAGCCGGATGGGATGTACATATGCGGGCAGGGCCGCTGTTAGAAATCATGGGGCCCCGTACAGCCTACCTGACGGGGCCCCCTTCAACCACGCCCTTGCCTCCACCCCTGGCCCTGCCCCTGCCCCCGACTCGAAGCAAAATACAGGTTTGTTGCCGTTTGCAAACGCTTGCGGAGCCAGCGCCTGTGTTTGTAATTAGTAAGCATGAAGGAGCAGGGGGCAGTTTAAATTTCTTTTAAATTGTATTTTATTTATTGCAAATAGAAAAAAAAAATCTTAAACTGTATTTTTACATTTTTTTTTTTTTTAATTTTTGCTTTCACAAGGGATGGACAGCATCCCTTGTGATAGCATGGGCCATGACTGGTCCTATTTATGGAGAGGTCTGGGGTCTTTTAGACCCCATATCTGTCCTCTGACCTCCAAAGCATCTGATCAAACCAAGATCAGTTTGATCAGATGCTTGTTCAAGTCGGTAATGGCTTCTTTACATGAGCCTGAATCCGTAAGTGATAAAATCCTCGTCAATTCTGGTTTCTGATGTCACATGGTGAGAAGAATGACATCCATCCCTCTCACTGTGTCCCAGTAACTGGATGCTACTGGTCACATCTTAAAAGCAGTAAAGGCTGTGGTGGGACCCCCTTCCACTGCCTGTAAAAGTAATTCAGGGGCTTCTTAGCCACTAGGATTACTTTTACTTTGTGCAGAATCGATGGGGCTAAAAAAATGATATCTCGATCATTGCTGTAGTGATGACCGAGATATTAACCTTCCAATTCAGCGACGTACTGGACGCACCCAAAAGCAACGTGACACAGATTCGTGACAGAGACCCTGCTGTGCTGCCTGTGTGATGATTGTAACCTGCTGTGTTGTGAGATACATAATAGGACACGGTAAGTATTCTATCCTCTATTCCCCACTCACTGTGTCTAGTGAAGCCACAATCTCCTCCTGCTCTTCCCTGTCAGCCACTCAACTTCTTCATATTTCGTGAGGATTGCAGCTGGGAGCCGAAAGGAGAATCACAGTATCACTCCGCCAGCCGGGACTAATAGAGTAATGGGGAATAGATGTACATGCACCCTGAAAATAAAGAAATAGTCCCTCAGGTGTGCTCCCCTCCTGGGCCCCTGTGTTGACCCGATGGGGCCCAGGAAAATGATATACCCACTCTGTAAGCAAGTGGAAGCAGGGAAGTGTTTAGAAAACATTTTTTTTTTAAATAGGGTAACGAATTGTAATGATGCCCGGGCCCCACTGTGTATCTGATGGGGGCAGGCCGGTACAACAGGGCTGGTTGTACTGCCCTATCAGCGGTTCTGCATGCAGGCAAAAATGATCCCACTGCCACGTTCAGTGGGCAGTACAATACTTGGTAAGGACATCACCAAAGGAGGAACTTTTGAACTTGAAACCTCCTGATCGTGCAAATAGCCGACAGCTGAGCGGCCAGCTTTGAGAAGGAAGGGCCCAGCCCTGCAACATACTCCTCCCTGGCCTTATCCTCCAAGACCGACAAAGGGTAAACCCGACCATGAGGGGGTATGGCACCAGGTTGAAGGTCAATTGCGCAATCATACGACCAGTGTGGAGGCAAACTACCTGCTTGACCTTTGTCAAAGACATCGCTAAAATCGCGGTACTCCTCCGGCAGGGAGGAGAGCGAAGAGGTGCACAGGACCTTGGCTACCTTCTGGAAGCATGCCTTACTGTATTGTGGCGACCAGGAGAGAACCTCAGCACAGAGCCAATCAAAAGAGGGGTTGTGCCTCTGTAACCAAGGATAACCAATAACCAGCTGAAACTTAGGTGAGGAAATAACTTGGAATTGGATTATCTCATGGTGAAGAGCCCCTATGACCATGGACAACAGAACAGTCTCATGAGCCACATAGGCAGACTGTAGAGGTCTCCCGTCAAAAGCCTAAATGGCAAGTGGAGTGTCATGCAGCTGCATCGGAATCGAGTTCTTCTATACAAAGGCAGCATCAATGAACAGGCCTGCAGCCCCAGATTCTATTAGAGCCTGTATTTCGACAGATGACTTGGCCCAAGAAAGGGTAACCAAAACCAGGGGCTTATCCTTCTGGATAACTGTGGACGAAACAACGCCACCTAAGGTCTGTCTGTGACAGGACCTCAAGGTTTGGGTGTTCCCTGGATGGGTAGGACAAGACTTCAAAAAGTGACCTGCCTGGCCACAATAAAGGCACAATCTCTCCCTCCTCATCCGCAGAGAGACACGTGAAGCACAAGTGCATGGGTTCATCTTCACAGACCGACTCGGTACCAGGAGGCATGGGAGGTGAGGGAGGACTGCAAAGTTTGGAGACAAATGTACAGGAGGCTTCCGCAAAGCGCTCCTTAAAAGGGAGACATTCTCTGAGTCTGGAATCAACGAGGATGGCAAACGTGATCAACCCTCTCCAGTTTAGTTGGTATATCTCGGGCTGCTCTCTCATCCTTGATTGTATCCGAGAGAACATGAGAAAAAGCAGCCACGAGGGCCTCATTGTTCCAAGCAACCCCTGCTGCCAGAGTACGGAATTCAATGGCGTAATCGGCAACAGTTCACGTACTCTGTTTGATGGACATGAGGCACTTGGCAGCAGAAGCGGAGCGTGCGGGAACATCAAATACCCTTCTAAAAGAAGTCACAAACTCAGGGTAACTCAAGACAACAGGTTTTTGCGTCTCCCATAGAGGGTTTGCCCAGGCCAAGGCTCTCTCAGAAAGCAAAATATCACGAAACCTACTTTGCTTCTGTCCATGGGAAATGCCTGGGGCAGCATCTCAAAGTATCACAACCTGGTTGAGAAACCCTCCGCATTGGACTGGATTGCCCCCAAATTGCTGGGGAAGCGGAGCGAAACTAGACATACCTCTTATAGAAGTAATACTTGAGGTGGGTGCCTGCACAGAGACTGGAGCAGAAGCAGGGATGGCCTGCAACACAGATTTTACCGGAGCAGCCACAGTGGGAGATTCCAGGGGAGCCGTGCGACTTAGGAGCGTTTGTAACGCCATGGCAAACTGATCCATGTGGTGATCCTGCTCATCCAATCTTGAAAAAATATTACCAAAAAGTAGATTCACTGCATCTTCTGAATTTCATGGCCTTCGCCTACTGTCAGAAACCATGAATCAGACTGAGACAGAAGTACAGTTAAATCACACTTGTTTTATAATAATAAAAAAAGGTAAACAGAGTAAACGTAGTCAAAACATAGCCAGAGTTCAGGAACCGGAACGGATAGTCAGACAAGCCAAAATGTCAGGGAGCCAGAAATGAGCGTAGTAGAACAGCAAGCAAGATCTGGAGCCAGAATGAATGTCAGCCAAGCAAGTCTTTAACAGGAACACAGGAGAAAATCAAGTCAAAGGGGGGAGAAGTATAGGGATTATGGCGGTGCCAAGAGAAACAATATACAAAACTTGAAAGTTAAAATTGTATTTATTTAACAAAAGTCATTAAAGTTAGACATGAAAATCACATAGACAAGGTGTGCGGAAAAATCTAAAATCAATTCTGTAGCAAACTTATTTCACATGACTTGGCCAGATGATTGTGGCGGCCAGTTCAGTGAGTAGGTATTTTGATGCCCGACATGTTTCCCCAGTATTGGCTTCTTCAAGGACAGTTGTTTGATACCTAGAGCGCTACAGTACTCTCTATGAAGAGAAATATAACAATCAATGGATGTTTTAGAACAATTGATACATTAAGGTACAGAAAAGATATATATATACAAATGTTTTACGAGCTGTCCGAGTAGACTGCCGCCCACCACCCGAAATAGCCCCAAGAACCCACCCACACCGCAAGGTGCCAAGAGGTGCCCCAACCAGGCTATCCAAGGATGGTAAGATACCTGCAGTTCACCAGGGATGGATGCCACACGCCTCCGGAGCAGGGCCTCAAACAAAGATCACAATAAATAGCTGCAGGGGACAATAAGAGGGACCTGACGGAAAGTATGCCTAAAGAAATATATATATACAAATTATGTACACATGAGAGGGGCCTAGTGACCGCACATCAATTAAAAACGAGAAACCTGATATTGGACTAACATAGTCTCTAAATATTACTTACAAATAAACTATTCAATTTGAGTGACAGGACACCGGAGAACAGCCATTATTGGGAGTAGTTCATCATGGAATAAAGGGTGTAGAAGGTATCACTGGAATAGTAAAAAAAGGGGGACATTTACATAACAAGTGATACTATCCAAAAAACACAGGTCCGGAAATGCAAATTATGAATCAGCTGTATCCAATGGCACAGTCTAAGTATAAACGATTTTACACTCACCAGTAGGTATAATCTAGAATGGGGAATTATGGCTGAAAAAAGACCTGCAGCCGATAGAAGCACCAGATGGAACAAGCTGAGGGGCAAAAAATACTGTCAGCTTGATGTAGACAAAATCCATAGGAGAGAAAGAGGAAACAGCCATTAAAGGCAAAAGGATGCTTACCCGATCGTGTTACAGTTGATGTAACAGTGTCCTGTGATTCCCTGGCGTGTCTAGTGGCCTGGGATGCCGGCGCTCTTATGTCCCCCTCACACGAGCGGCGTCTGACGTCACCGCACGTGTGAGCGGACAGAAAGGGCCACTGCGCATGCACCACCCGCAACTCCATCCGGTCCTACAAGGTCCAGAAGGCATTGCGGTGGTGTCTATGGTGATGTGTAAACACATCACAGACACGGCGCAGTAAACAAACGCCGCCGTTGGCGGCGCGATACCTGGGAGATGGAGATTGGTCCAGTGTGCAGTGGCAGGGGCGGGCAAAGGACGAACCAGTGCCCTTGGGTGTCCATGCAGCTAAGGTGTTTCTCATGTGAAGGGGCTAGTAACACCAGAGACGGCACCCATTCACCACCCTGGAATACAGGGACCCGTGGACAGCTAGCCACAGAGGTGGTAGCCTGGAAGGGGGGAGGGCAACCGAGGGTGCAGGGGTGTGGCTGAGACACAATGGGAGGCGGGGATGGGTGGGAACAAACCAGGGATAAATTAGCTCCAAAAGAAAAGGGGCGCCTGCACACAAGGCATGAATGGAAGTTGGACAGAAAAGAAGGAAGGTAGGAAGAAAGGGAGCATAATCCCTGGCATGTGCCCACACAGGTCGCCCCGACAGCTTGCAAATTGAAACACTCATCGATAACCCAGTATATTCATCAGCACAAAAACAGTTATTACCATGACAAAATGAAAATAATATATACAAAAATGAAAACCCTAAGGACAACATGATAATGCTTAATAAGTCCATATATATCTTGTTCAGTTTGTAGATTGAGAAAGTTGTATACAGATGAAAAAAAGGGGGGGGAGGGGGGGGGCATAACTTGATCCATCAGGACCGACCTCTAAAGTGGGGAAGAACTATTAGGGGAGGAATATGAGAAAATACAAAAGAAGATTATAAAAAGAATGAAAATAAAAATAAAAAACAATTGATGAGGTAGGTTGTATCAATCCCTAGAAAAAAAAAAAAAAAAAAAAGGGGGGGGGGGGAAGGGGGGTAAAAAAGACGGGGGGGGGGGGGTTGGGGAAATTAGGGGGAGGGGAAGGAAAGGGAAAGGGAGAGAAACAACCAACCTATAGAAATGGCTTAAAACGGATGCCTTCATTAAGCCCTGGATATGTAGTGGCCTCTAAGGTATGTATCCACTTGGTTTCTAGTTGGAGTAATTTTTGATCAATATCTCCACCCCCAACATGTATGGGGATATGTTCCAGTGCTGTGAATCCCACAACATGGGGATTAAAGTCATGGTGTGTTGCTATATGTCGATTGATAGAAGTGGAAATCTTACCTTTATATAAAGGTTTGATGTGGTCACGGATCCTTACACAGAACTGACGTTTAGTTTTACCGACATAGTAACTGCCGCATATACAAGTGGCAAGATAAACTATACCGGTAGTTTGGCATGTGACTTTGTGTTTGATTTTGTGTCTTTGGCCATTTGGAAGCAGTTTTTCGCGTACATCATAAATAAACTCGCATATATCACAGTGGCCACATGGAAATGTGCCAACCACTGTTGAAGAAAACTCTGGTTTGGGTGCATGGTGGCTCACTATGACTTTATCCCGTAAAGAAGGGGAACGACGGTAGGTAATTTGAGGTTGAGATTGAATATATTTTTTAATGATGTTTTCTGCTGTAAGAAGGGGCCAATATTTATTGAGAATATTCCTTACCTCATTATGGTGTTGGGAAAATTGGGTAATAAGTCGGACCGGCTGAGAAGCGTCCTTCTTTTTGGTGGAGTACAGCAGTTTTTTCCGATCTAATTTTTTTACTTTGTTGAAGGCCTGTTTCAACAATTTCTGGCTGTACCCTCTTCTTTTTAGTCTCTCATAAAGGTCATGTGCGGCCACAAAGAAATCCTTATCATCCGTACAATTGCGTTTAATACGTAAATATTGGCTATAAGGGATACTGTTTAGCAATGGTTTAGGATGAGCGCTATTAGCGTGTAAAATAGTATTCCCTGACGTTTCCTTACGGTACAGGGATGAGGAAATGTTTCCATCAGAGTCCACGCGTATTTCCAGATCAAGGAAAGTAATCCTTCTCTGGCTACACTCCATTGTGAACTTGAGATTATATGAATTGACCGCCAAAATATCTATGAATCTCGAGAGGTGTTCTCGAGTACCAGACCAAAAAAAGATGATATCAATATACCTGTGCCACGAAATCATGTGGCACAGGAAGTCAGCAAGATCATGGTTAGAAAACAGATCTTTTTCCCACCCCCCCAGGTACAAGTTGGCGTAGGATGGCGCACATTTCGTGCCCATAGCCACGCCTTGCACCTGGAGGAAGTGGGAAGTGCCAAATAAGAAATGATTCCGTGTTAAGATAAAGCGTAAAAGATCGACAACAAAATCACTGTATGCCTTAAATTTAGGGCCTCTGTCCTCCAACAATTTGGAAATAACTTTGATGCCAGTACTATGCGGTATTGAGTTATAAAGACTTTCTATGTCCAATGCGAGCAGCCATGTGTCATGTGGAACTTGCAAGTCCTCCAAAATACGGAGGAGGTGTACCGTATCCTGAACGTGAGAAGGAAGAGCGTGTACATGTGGATTTAGGTACTTGTCCACGAGGGCGCTAGCATTTTCTGTCAAACTTGAACACCCTGACACGATCGGACGCCCAGGGGGATTTTTTAGCGACTTATGCAATTTGGGCAAGGCGTAGAACGTAGGTACTCTTGGATTTTTGACATTTAAGAATTTCCAGGTGTTAATATCTATGGTTCCCTTTTGATAGGCAGAGAAGATAAGCTCGTAGTACTCACAAGTGAAATTTTCAATAAGTGTACGTGAAATAGGTCTATACCAATCATGGTTGTCAAGGATGTTGCGGCACATAGTTTCATACGCCGCAACATCCATGACAACCACATTGCCGCCTTTATCGGCGGGTTTTATTACCAACCCAGTGTGATTTTGAAGGGATTTAAGGGCCTGTTTTTTGGCACAAGATAAATTAGAGGAGTGTAAGGTAGGAAGGTCTGTTTCTTTGATGGTCCTACTGATTTGTTCCACAAAAGCCCAGATATTGGGATTTGCAGAAAGATTGGGAAAACTTGTAGATTTTGGTTTAAAGGATAGAGGAGGGGGAAAGGATACTCCAGAGGCCACAATGCCGTGGTTGTCAGATTCCCACAGGCATTCATCCTCTGTACCACCCTCTTCAAGAAGAGTTAATAAGTCTTCAATAGCCTGAATTTTGGCTGCTGTAGGAACACTATTGTCTGGTACTGGGTCTGCCGTTTTGGTTTGTACTAGATTTATCAAAGATAACCTTAAACATTAGCTTTCTTGCAAACAACTGTATATCCTTGATGAATTGGAATTTATCAAATTCCACTGAAGGGCAAAACGTGAGACCTAATTGTAGAACTTTTATCTGATGTTTGCTTAAGGGGAAGGAGGAAAGATTCACCACATCTAGATCCGAGATGCGCTGTGATTTAGAACTGGTGGGTGCTACATTGTTGGACTCTGTGTTGAGTCCAAGGCTTGGGATAAAAAATAGGAGCCATCTTAGGATCAATTGCCTGAGAGGCTGTAGGAAACATGGTGGTCAAGGTAGGTTCACTTACCCGTCTTCCAGTAGTAGCAGGAAGAGCAAGTGTTGCAGGAGTGGTTGTGGGAAGTGCCGAATGTGCAGTGCGAGAAGAAATAGGGGGTGGTCATGGTAGTGCTCGTGCGAGTGGAGTAGAAGTGCTCGTGGTTTTTGGACGAGCCCCTAGGGGCTTAGCCATGTTGGTGGTTCCAAAGGTGCGTCGAATAGAGTCCGTGGAGGAAGTGGGTAATTCGCTCTTTCTTTTTTTGGGGATTCCGTCTTGTGAAAGCTCTCGATATGTGGTAGATGAGCTGGAGGAAAAAGAAGTGGAAAAAACATTAGGTACTTCAGTGTTATTTTTAGGTACATTATCGGAATTGGGTTTAGTGAAAGGTTTTTTGGGGATGTTGCCATCCCATCTATAAGCATAGCCGTTGGTATGGGCAAGTTTGTCCCGCAGGAATTTGTTTTCTTTGGCCTTGATTATGTCTATTGTGTAGTCCTCAAGGTGAGCGCGGAGATCCTTCTCCCTTTGGGCAAACCTAGAGGAGGACACATCAGCAGCCCGATCAGTAAGCCATTCATTAATAGAAATGTCTAACAGTTCTAGTTCCTTGTCATACTCCTGACAGAGCATGCGGATCATATTAAAGGAACACATTTGTAAGTTATCTTCCCAAGCCTTTTTTAAAGGGTCATTGTTTTTTTTAATATTAGGGAATATTTGAATTCTTAGACCCCAGGGAACAATCTTATTCTCAACATATTTTTCGAAATAAACCTTGTGCCAATAGACACGAACCTTCTTCTCTAATAACCGTTAAAATCTAATAAAATATTTGTCAAGTTCAGTATCTGGGACATTTGAGGTCATATGAGTCGTTTGAATTCTAGTCATAAGATCCTCCCAACCTTCCCCACAGAAATCAGCCATGACTTCAAAGGATACGGCAAAAAGAATTTTTAGAAAAATTATCAGAAAAATTATCTGAATTGCACTATGATATAAACACTTATAATCACAAATGAGGGAAGGCCCGGCCTAAGGTAAGTGTATTAAAACACTGGGATTTCAAGATAGAAATCAAGAAAGGCTTCAAAATTTAAAGTCTGGCTGGGCAGCCCTCGGTGTGATACGACACCTCATCCCGGTAATTTTAAAATCAAGTCAAAGGGGGGAGAAGTATAGGGATGAGTGTTTCAATTTGCGAGCTGTCGGGGCGACCTGTGTGGGCACATGCCAGGGATTATGCTCCCTTTCTTCCTACCTTCCTTCTTTTCTGTCCAACTTCCATTCATGCCTTGTGTGCAGGCGCCCCTTTTCTTTTGGAGCTAATTTATCCCTGATTTGTTCCCACCCATCCCCGCCTCCCATTGTGTCTCAGCCACACCCCTGCACCCTCGGTTGCCCTCCCCCCTTCCAGGCTACCACCTCTGTGGCTAGCTGTCCACGGGTCCCTGTATTCCAGGGTGGTGAATGGGTGCCGTCTCTGGTGTTACTAGCCCCTTCACATGAGAAACACCTTAGCTGCATGGACACCCAAGGGCACTGGTTCGTCTTTTGCCCGCCCCTGCCACTGCACACTGGACCAATCTCCATCTCCCAGGTATCGCGCCGCCAACGGCGGCGTTTGTTTACTGCGCCGTGTCGTACTGGCATACCGCATAGTACTGGCATCAAAGTTATTTCCAAATTGTTGGAGGACAGAGGCCCTAAATTTAAGGCATACAGTGATTTTGTTGTCGATCTTTTACGCTTTATCTTAACACGGAATTATTTCTTATTTGGCACTTCCCACTTCCTCCAGGTGCAAGGCGTGGCTATGGGCACGAAAGGTGCGCCATCCTACGCCAACTTGTACCTGGGGGGGTGGGAAAAAGATCTGTTTTCTAACCTTGATCTTGCTGACTTCCTGTGCCACGTGATTTCGTGGCACAGGTATATTGATGATATCATCTTTTTTTGGTCTGGTACTCGAGAACACCTCTCGAGATTCATAGATATTTTGGCGGTCAATTCATATAATCTCAAGTTCACAATGGAGTGTAGCCAGAGAAGGATTACTTTCCTTGATCTGGAAATACGAGTGGACTCTGATGGAAACATTTCCTCATCCCTGTACCGTAAGGAAACGTCAGGGAATACTATTTTACACGCTAATAGCGCTCATCCTAAACCATTGCTAAACAGTATCCCTTATAGCCAATATTTACGTATTAAACGCAATTGTACGGATGATAAGGATTTCTTTGTGGCCGCACATGACCTTTATGAGAGACTAAAAAGAAGAGGGTACAGCCAGAAATTGTTGAAACAGGCCTTCAACAAAGTAAAAAAATTAGATCGGAAAAAACTGCTGTACTCCACCAAAAAGAAGGACGCTTCTCAGCCGGTCCGACTTATTACCCAATTTTCCCAACACCATAATGAGGTAAGAAATATTCTCAATAAATATTGGCCCCTTCTTACAGCAGACAGCATCATTAAAAAATATATTCAATCTCAACCTCAAATTACCTACCGTCGTTCCCCTTCTTTACGGGATAAAGTCATAGTGAGCCACCATGCACCCAAACCAGAGTTTTCTTCAACAGTGGTTGGCACATTTCCATGTGGCCACTGTGATATATGCGAGTTTATTTATGATGTACGCGAAAAACCGCTTCCAAAGACACAAAATCAAACACAAAGTCACATGCCAAACTACCGGTATAGTTTATCTTGCCACTTGTATATGCGGCAATTACTATGTCGGTAAAACTAAACGTCAGTTCTGTGTAAGGATCCGTGACCACATCAAACCTTTATATAAAGGTAAGATTTCCACTTCTATCAATCGACATATAGCAACACACCATGACTTTAACCCCCATGTTGTGGGATTCACAGCACTGGAACATATCCCCATACATGTTAGGGGTGGAGATATTGATCAAAAATTAGAAACCAAGTGGATACATACCTTAGAGGCCACTACATATCCAGGGCTTAATGAAGGCATCAGTTTTAAGCCATTTCTATAGGTTGGTTGTTTCTCTCCCTTTCCCTTTCCTTCCCCTCCCCCTAATTTCCCCAAACCCCCCCCGTCTTTGTTACCCCCCTTCCCTCCCCCCCCCCTTTTTTTTTTTTCTAGGGATTGATACAACCTACCTCATCAATTGTTTTTTATTTTTATTTTCATTCTTTTTATAATCTTCTTTTGTATTTTCCCATATTCCTCCCCTAATAGTTCTTCCCCACTTTAGAGGTCGGCCCTGATGGATCAAGTTATGCCCCCCCTCCCCCCCTTTTTTTCATCTGTATACAACTTTCTCAATCTACAAACTGAACAAGATATATATGGACGTATTAAGCATTATCATGTTGTCCTTAGTGTTTTCATTTTTGTATATATTATTTTCATTTTGTCATGGTAATAACTGTTTTTGTGCTGATGAATATACTGGGTTATCGATGAGTGTTTCAATTTGCGAGCTGTCGGGGTGACCTGTGTGGGCACATGCCAGGGATTATGCTCCCTTTCTTCCTACCTTCCTTCTTTTCTGTCCAACTTCCATTCATGCCTTGTGTGCAGGCGCCCCTTTTCTTTTGGAGCTAATTTATCCCTGGTTTGTTCCCACCCATCCCCGCCTCCCATTGTGTCTCAGCCACACCCCTGCACCCTCGGTTGCCCTCCCCCCTTCCAGGCTACCACCTCTGTGGCTAGCTGTCCACGGGTCCCTGTATTCCAGGGTGGTGAATGGGTGCCGTCTCTGGTGTTACTAGCCCCTTCACATGAGAAACACCTTAGCTGCATGGACACCCAAGGGCACTGGTTCGTCCTTTGCCCGCCCCTGCCACTGCACACTGGACCAATCTCCATCTCCCAGGTATCGCGCCGCCAACGGCGGCGTTTGTTTACTGCGCCGTGTCTGTGATGTGTTTACACATCACCATAGACACCACCGCAATGCCTTCTGGACCTTGTAGGACCGGATGGAGTTGCGGGCGTAGCATGCGCAGTGGCCCTTTCTGTCCGCTCACACGTGCGGTGACGTCAGACGCCGCTCGTGTGAGGGAGACATAAGAGCGCCGGCATCCCAGGCCACTAGACACGCCAGGGAATCACAGGACACTGTTACATCAACTGTAACACGATCGGGTAAGCATCCTTTTGCCTTTAATGGCTGTTTCCTCTTTCTCTCCTATGGATTTTGTCTACATCAAGCTGACAGTATTTTTTGCCCCTCAGCTTGTTCCATCTGGTGCTTCTATCGGCTGCAGGTCTTTTTTCAGCCATAATTCCCCATTCTAGATTATACCTACTGGTGAGTGTAAAATCGTTTATACTTAGACTGTGCCATTGGATACAGCTGATTCATAATTTGCATTTCCGGACCTGTGTTTTTGGATAGTATCACTTGTTATGTAAATGTCCCCCTTTTTTTACTATTCCAGTGATACCTTCTACACCCTTTATTCCATGATGAACTACTCCCAATAATGGCTGTTCTCCGGTGTCCTGTCACTCAAATTGAATAGTTTATTTGTAAGTAATATTTAGAGACTATGTTAGTCCAATATCAGGTTTCTCGTTTTTAATTGATGTGCGGTCACTAGGCCCCGCTCATGTGTACATAATTTGTATATATATATTTCTTTAGGTATACATTCCGTCAGGTCCCTCTTATTGTCCCCTGCAGCTATTTATTGTGATCTTTGTTTGAGGCCCTGCTCCAGAGGCGTGTGGCATCCATCCCTGGTGAACTGCAGGTATCTTACCATCCTTGGATAGCCTGGTTGGGGCACCTCTTGGCACCTTGCGGTGTGTGTGGGTTCTTGGGGCTATTTCGGGTGGTGGGCGGCAGTCTACTCGGACAGCTCGCAAACATATGTATATATATATCTTTTCTGTACCTTAATGTATCAATTGTTCTAAAACATCCATTGATTGTTATATTTCTCTTCATAGAGAGTACTGTAGCGCTCTAGGTATCAAACAACTGTCCTTGAAGAAGCCAATACTGGCGAAACATGTCGGGCATCAAAATACCTACTCACTGAACTGGCCGCCACAATCATCTGGCCAAGTCATGTGAAATAAGTTTGCTACAGAATTGATTTTAGATTTTTCCGCACACCTTGTCTATGTGATTTTCATGTCTAACTTTAATGACTTTTGTTAAATAAATACAATTTTAACTTTCAAGTTTTGTATATTGTTTCTCTTGGCACCGCCATAATCCCTATACTTCTCCCCCCTTTGACTTGATTTTCAAATTACCGGGATGAGGTGTCGTATCACACCGAGGGCTGTCCAGCCAGACTTTAAATTTAGGAACACAGGAGAGCGTCTCTAGAGATGTGACCAAGGCGAAGGCAGAGATCATCTGGACTGGATGGCTTAAGTAGGCAGGACTGATGAGCAGGATATCATCAATAGGTGAGTCACCGTGGAGAGATAGGAGCTGGCAATTAGCCGACAGCTGAGTGGCCAGGTTTGAGAAGGAAGGGCTGAGCCAAGCCCTGACAGTTAGGGGCCTTAGAGTGTAAGCTCCTTGAGGGCAGGGACTGATGTGAATGTACAATATATGTGTAAAGCATTGTATAAATGAATGGCGCTATATAAATATCTATAATAAATATGGTCTCCCTGGATAGCACATTACTTTCCAAAATACCTAAACCAGTCTCTGCTGCTTGTGTAGCGGGAGCCTGCCTGTGGTATACTGACAGCCTACAGAAGTTGTTTCCTGGCTTTTTCCTTTCTCCTTTCCCCCCGCCTTTTTTTTCTTTTCTTCTTCTCTTATCATTTCTTCCTCCGACCTACTGTATACCTTCCTCTTTCTACTGCACTATGATTGTCATCCCCGTTTCTCCTTCATTTTCTTCACCATTCTCACTTCCTGACATTGCCAATATTGGTTGCTGACCATCTGAATTTCTGGGGAGGGTTCCTTCCAGCCATAAAGGAACTGAATGATGCTATTTTATCAGTAAGAAGACTTGCAATATTACTTACCACCCAAGACAATCGCACTTTCTTTTAGTCAATGCCATAACTGTGAACCCCATATGTGAGAGTTAATACTGTTCATTTGTCATTCTGTTTAGAAGTGCAATTGCATAATTGTAAAGCTCTGGGCTTATGAAGTTCACATTTGAAACTGTGATGGTTTTTCAGTTGTATCTAAATTTGATACTTTCTAATAAAAATATATTGGAAAATAAAAAAACACCTCTCTCTGAAGGCCAGTTATATACATTTTAGCAAACTTTAACACTGCTACTGCTTTTTAGATATAAGAGTCACTACAATAACTGTATAAAAGGTACACCAGGGCGCATAAAAATTTTTTTCCCTCAGTTTAGGCCGATATGTATTCTACATATTTTTGGTAAAAAAAATCGCAATAAGCGTATATTGATTGGTTTGCGCAGAAGTTATAGCGTCTACAAAATAGGGGATAGTTTTATAGCATTTTTATTATTATTTTTTTTTTTACTAGTAATGGCGGCGATCTGCATTTTTCATCATGACTGCGACATTATGGAAGACACATCGGACAATTTTGACACATTTTTGGGACCATTGGCATTAATACAGCGATCAATGCTATAAAATTGCATTGATTACTGTAAAAATGTCATTGGCAGTGAAGGGGTTAACACTAGGGGGCGATTGAGGGGTTACCTGTGTTCCCTGGGAGGTGATTCTAACTGAAGGGGGAGGGAACTGACTGGAGGAAGTGACAGATCGTGGTTCCTAGCTAATAGAAACACAGGATCTGTCACTCCTGTCAGAACAGAACAGGGAAGTGTGTGTTTACACACACTCGTCCCTGTTCAGTCTCTCCTGCTCATGATCGCTCATGGCCAGTGGACATCGCGATCGTCGGCCTCGAGCATCGGCACCCCCACTGTGCAGCGGGCGCACGCACGCTCCTGCTATCCCGACCCTGCGAGCCGATGCATAGCTACAACGGCTCACGCAGGGGAGCCAACCTGCCGCAGTAGCTGCGGCGGTTGGTTGGGAAGCTGTTAAGCTATATTTTACAATGCTAATGCAATGCTAACAGCTTAATGTAAAAAGAGCTTAATGTACCATAATGTGCCTAAACCTCAATCAATTGTTTTGAAACTTTGAACAGCCTAAGTTCTCAACTTTCCAAACCTATTCTATAAGTTTCATGCATTTCGGTGTTCCACAAGGCAAACTAGGGACATTAAGCTTGTTTTTTGGGGAGCTTAATGTGTCGTAACGTAGAAAAAAGACCTTAAATGTTAACCAATTTCCTCCAAACTTCACACAATAGAAGACTCTATCCATGCCGAAATATTCTGAAAATGTAAGATCATTTGGTTAATCTCACCAAAAGTTATTCACATTAAGCTATATTTTACAATGCTAAAACATTTAATGTGAACAGCTTAATGTAAAAAGAGCTTAATGTACCATAATGTGCCTAAACCTTGATCAATTGTCTTGAAACTTTGCACAGCCTCTCAACTCCTCACACCTATCCTATAAGTTTCATGCATTTCGGTGTTCTACAAGGCAAACTAGGGACATTAAGCTTGTTTTTTTTATTCTAAAAATTTCAGCATATTTGGTTAATCACACCCAATGTTTTTCACATTAAGCTATATTATACAATGCTAAAACATTTAATGTGAACAGCTTAATGTAAAAAGAGTTTAAACACCACCCGCTGCAGTTGTACTGCGGCAGAATGGCACGGCTGGGCGAAACGACGTTATGTAACGTTGCTTCACCCTGTGGCCACTCGGGGCACACGGAGAACCGGCATCTGTGTGTGTAAACAAACAGTTTCTGGTTCTTTGAGGGGAGAAGTGACAGATCATCTGTTCATACAGAGTATGAACAGCGATCTATCTCTTCCCCTACACAGTCCCCTCCCCCTTCAGTTAGAACACACACTAGGGAACACATTAACCCCTTGATCGCCCCTTAGTGGTTAACCCCTTCACTGCCAGTGACATTTTTACAGTAATCAATGCATTTTTATAGCACTGATCGCTGTAAAAATGCCAATGGTCCCAAAAATTTGTCAAAATTGTCCAACGTGTCCGCCATAATGCCACAGTCCCGATAAAAATCACAGATCACTGCCATTACTAGTAAAAAAAAAATGAATAATAAAAATGCCATAAAACTATCCCCTATTTTGTAGACGCTATAACTTTTGCGCAAACCAATCAATATGCGCTTATTGCAATTTCTTTTTACCAAAAATATGTAGAAGAATACATATCGGCCTAAACTGAGGAAAAAAAAAAATTTCTATATATTTTTGGGGGATATTTATTATAGCAAATGTAAAAATATTGCGTTTTTATCAAAATTGGCACTCAAAACCAAAAGAAAGATCAATTTGTGGGAAAAAAAGGATGTCAATTTTGTTTGGGTGCAACGTCGCACAACCGCGCAATTGTCAGTTAAAGCTGAATCGCAAAAAGTGCTCTGGTCAGGAAGGGGGTAAAATCTTCCGAGGCTGAAGCGGTTAACTTACCATTATTGTGCCTAAACCTCAATCAATTGTCTTAAAATATTTTACATTAAATGTTTTAGCATTGTGAAATATAGCTTAAAGTGAATAACTTTTGGTGTGATTAACCAAATGAGCTGACATTTTCAGTATATGTTGGCATGTATAGAGTCTTCTATTGTGTGAAGTTTGGGGAAACTTGGGAAACATTTAAGGTCTTCTTTGTACGTTAAGCCACATTAAGCTCCCCAAAAAACAAGTTTAATGTTCCTAGTTTGCCTTGTGGAACATCGACATGCATGAAACTTATAGGATAGGTTTGGAAAGTTGAGAACTTAGGCTGTGCAAAGTTTCAAGACAATTGATTGAGGTTTAGGTACATTAAGCTCTTTTTACATTAAGCTGTTCACATTAAATGTTTTAGCATTGTAAAATATAGCTTAATGTGAATAACTTTTGGTGTGATTAACCAAATGAGCTGACATTTTCAGAGTATGTTGGCATAGATGTAGTCTTCTATTGTGTGAAGTTTGAGGGAAATTGGATAACATTTAATGTCTTTTTTGCACGTTAAGCCACATTAAGCTCCTCAAAAAAGAAACTTAATGCGACTAGTTTGCCTTGTGAAACACCGAAATGCATGAAACTTCTTGGATAGGGTTGGAAAGGTAAAAACTTAGGCTGTGCAAAGTTTCAGGGCAATTGATTGAGGTTTAGGCACTTTATTACATGTTAAGCTGCATTAAGCCATTTTCACATTAAGGCTATGTTTCCACTAGTGCGACTTTTCATGCGATTTGGGACTGAAAAGTCGCATGACAAATTGTATCCCATGATTTCCAATGAGTACCGTTCATATCTGTGCGACTTCAAGTCGCAGCGACTTCAATGTAGTCCCTGCACTACTTTGGTCCCACTTTGATGCGACTTGAGGTCCATAGATACAGGCATTGCTTCAAATCGCGGTAAAAAGTCGCGGTAAAATCGCGGTAAAAATCGCAGCAAAATCGCGTGACTTTGGGGACGCAATAGTGGAAACATAGCCTTAATGTTTTAGTATGTTCCCCCTTGCAGAGTGCAATTGCACTTTGCAAAGTACACAGTCTATTTGCCTTTGGTAAATCAACCCCAATAGCTCCATGAAAGGCACTCCCTCATCAGCACTGATTGTGTTGATGGGGGGATATAGCAATTTTTTTTCCTGCAACCCATGGCTGCAGGAATGAAAATCGCATCATCTATGGCTGGCTTTAGAGCTATATGGAGGGAGACATTTATCTGGCACATTAGCAACACGTTAAGGTGCAAATCATGCATCCAGGATGCCTTTCATTTCTCAAGGTCTATGCAACAGTTTTACTGTGTATTTACAAACCTCTGTGCTTAGAAGCGAAGGCAGCAAATTGAGTCAGAATTAGAACTGAAGATGATTTTAAACAAATTAACAAGTGGTTAGGTTTCATTCTGTCACAAAACTACTTTAGAGTAGCTGAGGGAGAATTTATAAATCAAGCTGTAACCCTGTAGGAAATCTGTCTGAAAATCTGATTCATTGCTCATGTTAAGCACTGCCTTGCTGTGCGACAGAATTGACAGATTTCCCCCAAAATGTTTAACCACTTCAATACCGGGCCAATTCTGACACTTCGCTCCTACATGTAAAAATCATCATTTTTTTGCTAGAAAATTACATAGAACCCCCAAACATTATATATGTTTTTTTAGCAAAGACTCTAGAGAATACAATGGCGGTTGTTGCAACTTTTTATCTTACACAGTATTTGCGCAGGAATTTTTCGAACGCGTTTTTTTTGGGAAAAAAACTGTTTTGTGTCTAAAAAAAAAAACAAAACAGTAAAGTTAGCCCAATGTTTTTGCATTTTGTAAAAGATGAAGTTACGCCGAGTAAATAGATACCTAACATGTCATGCTTCAAAATTGCACATGCTCGTGGAATGGCGCCAATGTTCGGTACTTAAAAATCTCCATAGGCGACGCTTGAAATTTTTTTCCTGGTTACATGTTTTGAGTTACAGAGAAGGTCTAGGGCCAAAATTATTGCTCTCGCTCCAACATTCGCGGTGATACCTCACATGTATGGTTTGAACACCGTTTTCATATGTGGGCGGGACTTACGTATGCGTTCGCTTCTGCGTGCAAGCACACGGGGACAGCGGCGCTTTAAAAATTTTATTTTTTATTTTTTTATTGTTAATTATATTTTATTTTTTCTATTTTGACACTTTTTTGAAAAAAAAAATTGATCACTTTTATTCCTATTACAAGGAATGTAAACATCCCTTGTAATAGGATTATGACATGTCAGGTGCTCTTAATAGTGAGATATGGGGTCAATAAGACCCCATATCTCACCACTAGGCTGGGAAGCCTGAAATAAAAAATAAAAAATAAAACGATCGCCGCTTCCCAGCCGAAGCGGCGCCGTTATTTTGAATGGAGAGGCCGGGCGTGACGTCATAACATCGCGCCCGGCCTCCGACGATCATAGAGACTCCGGGGACCATCTGGTCCGCCGGAAATCTCTATGATCTACATCCGGCGCCGGCGGATCAACTCTCCGCCTCACCGATCGTAACGGTGAGTCGGAGCAGGCACCGGAGGGTGGCGGGAGGGGGGGGACATCCCCTCTCGCCTCCCATAGGAACGATCAAGCGGCGGAACGGCCGTTATGATCGTTCCTATGGTGTAGAGATTCGCTGGCTGAAACCGGCAATATCTGAATGATGTCTGTAACTATAGGCATCATTCAGATATACCCGCCCAAAGCCCAGGACGTCATATGACGTCCGTGGGCTGGAAGTGGTTTTTAAACACGGGAATGGTTAATATTTTCATAAAGTTGCAGTGGGATTTTCGTAAATAGCGAGATTTGATGTACATACTGCTCATATTAGGAATACCAAAATCGAATACTGTGGGGTCTACTTATAACAAAATGTCGGTGCAAATGTCTCACACATCCGCACAGTTGTCACCAATAATAATCCCTGTTGTTTTTTGTCCAAAATGTATGTATTTAATTGCAGCAATGACAAAAAAATGGAAAATTGTATCAAATACTTACCGTAATTTTCCTTTCCTGGCACCAATCTATGGCAGCATACTACCACATATATGCTACCATGTTAACGCCAGGAAAATTGAAAATTGTATCAAATACTTGTAATTTTTCTTTCCTGGCGCCAATCCTTGGCAACGTACATGTTGGTAGTATGCTGCCATGTTGGCACCAGGAAATACAAATTTCAGTATCGTGAATTTAAACAGGCTTTATTAGAGTGATTTCCTCTCAATTACTGTGCTGGGGAAAACATTTTCACCAGACAAGAAGTGAGGGGAAAATATGCAAATACAAAGTGACACTATACAAATATCTAAAAAGAGGCCACACAGCCAAGATCTTGAGGAGACTGGGGAGGAGAAATCGAGAGGGGGGGGCTGAATTAACCATCAAAGTATATCTTTGGATTTTAGGTGTTTACATGTTTAAAACAGTTTTTTTTGCTAGAAAATTACTTAGAACCCCCAAACATTATATATTGTTTTTTTTTTCTAACACCCTAGAGAATAAAATGGCGGTCATTGTAATAGTTTTTTTTGCACCGTATTTGCGCAGCGGTCTTATAAGCGCACTTTTTTTGGAAAAAATTCACTTTTTTGAATAAAAAAATAAGACAACAGTAAAGTTAGCCCAATTTTTTTTCATATCGTGAAATATAATGTTACGCCAAGTAAATTGATACCCAACATGTCACGCTTCAAAATTGCTCCCGCTCATGGAATGGCGTCAAACTTTTACCCTTAAAAATCTCCATAGGCGACATTTACAAAAATTCTACAGGTTGCATGTTTTGCATTACAGAGGAGGTTTAGGGCTAGAATTATTGCTCTCGCTCTACTGGTCGCGGCGACACCTCACATGTGTGGTTTGACCACCATTTTCAAATACGGGCGCTACTCACTTATGCGTCTGCTTCTGCGCGCAAGCTCGTCGGGACAGGGCGCTTTAAAAAAAATTTTTTTTTCTTATTTATTTTACTTTACTTTATTTATTTTTTCACTGTTTATTAAAAAAAAAAAAAATTGGATCACTTTTATTCCTATTACAAGGAATGTAAACATCCCTTGTAATAGAAAAAAGCATGACAGGTCCTCTTAAATATGAGATCTGGGGTCAAAAAGTCCTCAGATCTCATATTTAGACTTTAATGCAAAAAAAAAAAAAAAAAAAAAAAAGTCGTTTGAAAAAATGACACAAAAAAAATTGTGCTTTAAAGACAAATGGGTGGAGCTGACGTAATGACGTCGCTTCCGCCGTCCTATGGTATGGAGACAGGTGGGGGCCATCTTAGCCTCACTCGTCTCCATACTGAGGAAGTGAAAGAACCCGCTGCAGCTGGGGGGGATTTTCACCCCACTTCTCCTCCTTGAGCCGAGCAGCTCTCATTCGCCCGGCAATGCCCGCTCCTATTGGCTGCATTCAGGGCCAATGGCTGGGAAACTAACAACTAGAGGATTATGGGACGTGTAGTCCCGGATACCAGCTGGCCCAGGATGATTCCCTGAGAGTGCGCTGCAGCCCCCAACATGCCAACCAGGAGGGGGAAGAGGAGGAGAGAAGAGGGACCACGAGGCTGTCGGGTAGAGAGAGTCAGAGAGAAAGTGCCAGTGATTCTACTATATATCCCCTAAGGTAAAAACTTACCTCCAGGTGGGGGGAGCGAGGGGGATGGGAATGAGGGGGGGCGGGAATTCAGGCTTCCATAGAGGTACATGACCTGATCACTGGCTACTCCCACTTTGAGCTCCCCTCCACCTGGCTGCTCCTACACTGTGCTCTCTTCCACCTGGCTGCTCCCACCCTGTCCTCCCCTTCACCTGGCCACTCCCACCCTGTGCTCCCCTCCACCTGGCTGCATCCACCCTGTCCTCCCCTCCACCTGGCTACTCCCACCTTGTGCTCCCCTCCACCTGACTGCATCCACCCTGTCCTCCCCTCCACCTGGCTGCTCCCACTCTGTCCTCCCTTCCACCTGGCTGCTCCCACTCTGTCCTCCCTTCCACCTGGCTGCTCCCACTCTGTCCTCCCCTCCACCTGGCTGCATCCACCCTGTCCTCCCCTCCACCTGGCTGCATCCACCCTGTCCTCCCCTCCACCTAGCTGCTCTCACTCTGTCCTCCCCTCCACCTGGCTGCTCCCACTCTGTCCTCCCTTCCACCTGGCTGCATCCACCCTGTCCTCCCCTCCACCTGGCTGCATCCACCCTGTCCTCCCCTCCACCTAGCTGCTCTCACTCTGTCCTCCCCTCCACCTGGCTGCTCCCATTCTGTCCTCCCTTCCACCTGGCTGCTCCCACTCTGCCCTCCCTTCCACCTGGCTACTGCCACTCTGTACTCCCTTCCACCTGGCTGCTCCCACGCTGTCCTCCCCTCCACCTGGCTGCTCCCACCCAGTCCTCCCCTCCACCTGGCTGCTCCCACTCTGTCCTCCCTTCCACCTGGCTGCTCCCACTCTGTCCTCCCCTCCACCTGGCTGCTTCCACCCTGTCCTCCTTTCCACCTGGCTGCTCCCATTCTGTCCTCCCTTCCACCTGGCTGCTCCCACCCTGTCCTCCCCTCCACCTGGCTGCATCCACTCTGTCCTCCCCTCCACCTGGCTGCTCGAACTTTGTCCTCCCTTCCACCTGGCTGCTCCCACTCTGTCCTCCCTTCCACCTGGCTGCTCGAACTCTGTCCTCCCCTCCACCTGGCTGCTCGAACTCTGTCCTCCCTTCCATCTGGCTGCTCCCACTCTGTCCTCCTTTCCACCTGGCTGCTCCCACTCTGTCCTCCCTTCCACCTGGCTGCAACCACCAATACTTTTTCAAGACAATGTGTATTTATATGTGTGTGTGTGTGTGTGTGTGTGTGTGTGTGTGTGTATGTATGTATGTGTATATATGTATATATATATATATATATATATATATATATATATATATATATATATATACAGTGGGGCAAAAAAGTATTTAGTCAGCCACCAATTGTGCAAGTTCTCCCACTTAAAAATATGAGAGAGGCCTGTAATTGTCATCATAGGTATACCTCAACTATGAGAGACAAAATGTGGAAACAAATCCAGACAATCACATTGTCTGATTTTTGAAAGAATTTATTTGCAAATTATGGTAGAAAATAAGTATTTGGTCACCTACAAACAAGCAAGATTTCTGGCTCTCACAGACCTGTATCTTCTTCTTTAAGAGGCTCATCTGTCCTCCACTCATTACCTGTATTAAAGGCACCTGTTTGAACTTGTTATCAGTATAAAAGACACCTGTCCACAACCTCAAAAAGTCACACTCCAAACTCCACTATGGTGAAGACCAAAGAGCTGTTGAAGGACACCAGAAACAAAATTGTAGACCTGCACCAGGTTGGGAAGACTGAATCTGCAATAGGCAAGCAGCTTGATGTGAATAAATCAACTCTGGGAGCAATAATTAGAAAATGGAAGACATACAAGACCACTGATAATCTCCCTCGATCTGGGGCTCCACGCAAGATCTCACCTCGTGGGGTCAAAATGATCACAAGAACGGTGAGCAAAAATCCCAGAACCACATGGGGGGACCTAGTGAATGACCTGCAGAGAGCTGGGACCACCGTAACAAAGTCTACCATCAGTAACACACTACGCCGCCAGGGACTCAGATCCTGCAGTGCCAGACGTGTCCTCCTGCTTAAGCCAGTACATGTCTGAGGTTTGCTAGAGAGCATTTGGATGATACAGAAGAGAATTGGGAGAATGTCGTATGGTCAGATGAAACCAAAGTAGAACTGTTTGGTAGAAACACAACTCGTCGTGTTTGGAGGAGAGAGAATGCTCAGTTGCAACCAAAGAACACCATACCTACTGTGAAGCATAGGGGCGGCAACATCATGCTTTGGGGCTGTTTCTCTGCAAAGGGAGCAGGACGACTGATCCGTGTACATGAAAGAATGAATGGGGCCATGTATCGTGAGATTTTGAGTGCAAACCTCCTCCCATCAGCAAGGGCATTGAAGATGAAACGTGGCTGGGTCTTTCAGCATGACAATGATCCCAAACATACCGCCCGGGCAATGAAGGAGTGGCTTCGTAAGAAACATTTCAAGGTCCTGGAGTGGCCTAGCCAGTCTCCAGATCTCAACCCCATAGAAAACCTTTGGCGGGAGTTGAAAGTCCGTGTTGCCCAGCGACAGCCCCAAAACATCACTGCTCTAGAAGAGATCTGCATGGAGGAATGGGCCAACATACCAGCAACAGTGTGTGACAACCTTGTGAAGACTTACAGAAAACGTTTGACCTCTGTCATTGTCAACAAAGGATATATAACAAAGTATTGAGATGAACTTTTGATATTGACAAAATACTTATTTTCCACCATAATTTGCAAATAAATTCTTTCCAACTCAGACAATGTGATTGTCTGGATTTGTTTTCACATTTTGTCTCTCATAGTTGAGGTATACCTATGATGACAATTACAGGCCTCTCTCATCTTTTTAAGTGGGAGAATTTGCACAATTGGTGGCTGACTAAATACTTTTTTGCCCCACTGTATATAAAATTGCATTTTATAGTTGGTCCCCCTACTTTTGTCCCTGTCCCCCCATGTGTCCCCCATAAATATGAAAGCTGGAGATGCCACTGTCTCTCGCTGTCCGCCCTTACTCTGGGACAACAGGGACGCTGTCACTGGCCACTTGCAGTGACAAGCTGCATCTGGTGACAGGTGCCTGTGGCAAGTGACAAGCTGCATCTGGTGACAGGCGACTGTGGCAGGTGACAAGCTGCATCTGGTGGCAGACAACAGGGGCAAGTGACAAGCTGCATCTGATAACAGGTGACATAGCAAGTGACAATCCCCATCTGGTGGCGGGCAATGGTGGCAAGTGACAGGCTCAGGGCTCCCACTGATTCTGCATTATGGTGAGCTGAACTATTTCATTATACATTACAATGTAATAATATAAATAATGCGCTTCAATCATCCTGACACCATACAACCACAATGCCGTGATGATTGAAGCGCCAACACCAGCCATTGTCCACAAAATTTTGGCAGTGCCCCTCCCGAGATTAGACTCTGGATCCGCCCCTGGTACACATGGCTGAATGTCAGCCAGCATCGGCCTGTTCAATAGAAACCAGCACGTTCGGCCCATGTGTACGGCAGCCAGTGTGACAGAAGCCGGGGACAATCTGATGTTAGTACAGCGGCTCCGACCTGAGTTCTCAAGCTCGCTGGGTTGAACAAAAAAAACAAAACAAACAGTAGTGTAGGTAGTAGGCTTACGGTCAAAGGTTAGGCAGAACACTTTGAATTTATGTATCTTGTAATGTGTGGAACCATAATCTGCTATTTACCACAACAGCATATAATTTACATATGCGGTTTCTGAATGTTGTTGGTCATATTTGTTTATTTGTTTTCTGGTTAGTTTTTTTTTTCCATTTTAGCCTTATTTCTGGAGATAACAAAAGACTCAACAGTATTCGCTGAAATCAAATTGTTGCTAGTTATAAACGATTCACAGGTACACACAGGTTTCTCAAGAAATACTTGTTTATTTTCATATGGTAGTGCTGGGTTATTCAAAGTACACATACTCATGTTTTACATCCCAAATGACCTCTAAATTAACATGTCGATATAAAACTGACAACTCATATTGGAATAATGCAATGAACTATAAAAATATATCAAAACAATATATTTCACTTATTTACATAAAAAAATGAAACAAAAGGAAAACAAAATACATATATCTCTAGTAATAGTAAAAAAAAATCTTTATTCATCTTTTTTTTTCAGTAATAATATATGCCCCTTTATACTGTAAATAAAACTTGGAATTTAGAATGAAAAGGTCCAATCCGTTGTGCAGGAAAGGACAGTAAACAAGCAATAGGGTGGTTGCTATGGTATATCGCATTCCTATATCTGCAGGGTCATCCTACTTTGACTGCCCCAGGAGGAATTTAATAAAGCCTGTCATTAGAAAAATACTAAGGTAGCCATTGCTGATCTCTTTTTGAATTCTCGTTTTCCTGTCTGTCATGTTAACACACTGAGTATCCTCTAAATCACTAACTTGGTACAAGTAAGACCTTATCTGCATACTTTTTCTGGATCAGTGACTCAAAGTATTGCAGAGTCAGTTTGACAGCCAGGCAGCTTGCATTTTAAAGCCTAATTCACATCCATCGAGGACTGTACACTATCCAGTTCAGCATAATTCAGTGGCGGGTGCAGCCAGGCGCTTGCGATCTGCTGCAGCCACTCACCTTTACAAATCAATGACAAGCTCTGCAGCTGTTTGCATGCAATCGCACATGCAGGGCTGCTGTTAGAAATCATGGGGCCTTGTACAGCCTACCTGACAGGGCCCCCCCCCGTTCATCCTGAAACTGATCCCCCCCGTGTGCCTGCAGCAGCTGACGGTGGGTGAGGAGAGGAGCTGGCAGCGCTGCAGGGGAGGGGGGCACACAGGGGGGCTTGGACAGCAGGAGGCATACAGGGGGGCTCGGGCAGCAGGGGGCACAAATATTAGAACCGAGGATCAGTTCTTTCAATAAGGCAGTACATCCTGCTCTCCTTCTCAGCAGGTGCCTGGGCCCCCCTTTTGAACTGATGGGACCCGGGCCCAGTACAGGAGGGTCACCAGTACTGCCTTATTATCGACCCTGCGCACAAGGAGTAATTACCTGCAGTTAGGGAAGGATATCTGTGTATAGATCTGCTCACCTCTCCCTAACCACATGATGGCCCCACTGCACCTTCAAGTGACAGCCGTTGACAATGTCAGCCTGTCATTGATTTTTACAGGCTTCCTGTCCACAATCGATCACAAACATTTGGCTATACTTGACACAAATATACACTGATTTAATCGGTGTACAGACCTGGATGGCAAAAAGCATGAGGGCTAAGATGAGTAGGTCAGCAATGGCAGCCTCCATGTGTCACTCATGGCAAAGAAATTTCTTCTATTGCACCCCTCAGCCCTTGCCCTGCCTACACTGTCTCTTCCCTATATGGGGAATGCAGGCTGATTAGGGTCTGAGGGTGCCAGTTGGAGTCAAGGCATACAGAGCAAAAAAAAAAAAAGCATATATTAGGCAAAGTGTGAACCCTGTTTTTTTCTGGGTAGGTGCTTCTCATATAAAATCTTTCTATTGTCTTCTGGTCGGAGTGGTTTTGTTTCCATAAACATATTTTTTTCTTTTTGTGCAATCTCTTATTATAAAGACTGTTAAGTGATTGCTTTGCTCTAGTCTGTGCTATATTCGACATCCTTATTAATGCAAAGTTATATACCTGTTTATAGAATCTTTACTACTGACCTGTATATTCATCTAGCTATTCCTATTTACAGATCATACATAATGACTATAACATTTGTTTATACGCTGTTTGAACTGAAAAGTTACATGGATTTGGAGCTAACATTTGAAAATGAATACATGAAAATGAACAAAAGCTTATTAAATGACAGCAACCATAGTTCACAGTATTAAATGAACACTTTATAGCAATGATGCAGGATGACCACATGGTGGCCCCACTACTCTTTCTATTAGCAGAATCATTGTTTTCAGAGTAACTTGTCTTTTAACAAATTTTCTTTCTTAAAGTATATCCAAAACCAAAACGTTTTGTTTAAAGTAGGAAATAGTTTTTAGATAGAGCAGGAAAGGGTTAGATAGTAGACTTTTTCTAATTTATCAAACCATCCCACAAACAAATCCATAGGTCATCCCTATGGAGGAGGGTGGTTGCATGGCTTTACGGTGGTACCGCACAAAATAAAGCAATGAAGTGAAAACCAGCGCAAGAAAAATTAGATTCAGAAGCATCATTTACTGAAGTCCCATATCAGCAACAATAAAAAAAAAAAGCTACACCAATTCCAAATTTTGAGTTTCACAGGAAACTGAAATGAAATCTTCACAATGGGGTATAAATGGGCAAAAAGACCTAGCTGATAATTTGACCATTCCCTATTCTATCCAAAAGAGGAAAAAAAGAAGTTATGGCTTTAGAATGACTTTACGTTTCATTTGTGCGCATAGAACATATATAAAAACATACAGTGAAAGCAACTAAGCTAGACAAACTGGAAGATGCTAGTGCAACAAACATATAGTCCAACTAATGTACACTTCTGTACTGCAAATTTATGCACCAGATTTTGCATGCACCAATTTTAGTAAATCAACCCAAGTGTCTGTGTAGAGGACCAGCTCCCCTGTCCAACCCGCTGATACATTGCCAACACTCCTCTGCCACTACTTCTGCTACCTTACCTGGTTCAAATACCTTGTGCTTATACTATAGGTATGGGGGATATGTCAACTCAGGTTTTCATACTATAGGTATGGGGGATAGGTCAACTCAGGTTTTCATACTATAGGTATGGGGGATAGGTCAACTCAGGTTTTCATACTATAGGTATGGGGGATAGATCAACTCAGGTTTTCATACTATAGGTATGGGGGATAGATCAACTCAGGTTTTCATACTATAGGTATATGGGGTATATGTCAAGTGCTCAGGTTTTGCATCCAATCGCTAGGCCTGAGTACTGTTTTATGATGTCACTGATTACCTTAGCTTCTGACATCAGCCAAGGCGGATTTTGGTGTTGGCTATAATGAAGGAAGGAGTGGCTGGGGAGTGCTGGCAAGGTGCATATAAGTGGGACTTTTCATGTTCTTTGTTGAGAACAAAAAATGATTTTTCCTTGCTCCCAACAATGTTTTATTTGGGCTCTGTTCATACTAGTGTAATTTGCAACTCGAGTCGCAAAGAATTGCATGACTACGTAAATCACTTTGCTTTCAATTGTGCCAGAGGACCTCAATGCAACTCGGCATGGCGTGATTTTGGAAAAGGTTCCTGTACTACTTTGGGCCCAGCATGATTTTGGCCCCACAGATTATGCAATCCACATCTAAGTTGCACTACATAATCGCACTGAAATTGAATCAAAATCAGACTAAACTTAGCCTTAGCATACATTCCTGGCTCATTCCTGGCATGTGTAAGATGCCGAGAATGAATTCAGGTGGCAAGACACTGTAACTCTGGCATGCATGCATAGGGGTTACATCATCACTGGCCCCCCAATGGCCAAAGAGAGAAGGTGCCATACCTCAAAAGAAGTGCCAAAAGCGAGGGAAGAAGCCTTGCTGTAGCAGTGACACTAATCGTGGACCTGCCACCACTGGAGAATATTATTGGTCAGCTGCTTTCAATTTTTTATCTCACCAATTTTACTTTTTAAACAATCCCCTTCTACCATGCATGGTGAGTATAGAAGAGGATTAAGGAACTCGCTATTGGTAAAACAGGACACGGAGCCGAGTGCTAAATACCAATGACCTCAGCCAGCCCCAGAAAAACCTGTTATGTGGGCCTTTCTTCTAAGATATTGCATTTCTGCTAAGTTCTCTTTCATAGTAAGATGGGGGTAGTTTATACATGGTTTGCATTAAATGATGATTAACTGTGCGGACACGCTCATTAGAGGGACTATCACTATGATATTTTATGTATTGCTTTTTGTTGGGACAATCTACCAAAAGTCATATGTTTTACACTGGCCCAGCAAGATTCTGTTGCAGCCAAATTGCCAAACAAGAAAAGTTTTACATTTCTTTAATCTAATTAGTTGTTTGAAGGGAACAAAGATTTACTGCTGCTGCCAAACATAACCTTTAGCAAGTCATCTCTTCCACAAGCAGAAACGGTTTTGGTATAGATTAATATGCATGGATTATAGAAAATGCATGTATGCAAGCAATTCAAAATATTATTGTACTATATTGCTGTAGATATAGGCATAGATTTAAAGCTGCAGAACTTTATGGTTAAGTTTACAAATGCGGTAGACCTTGCCACACTGGGCTGCTTTTTAGATGCATTTGACAGGCAGTGAGGAAGCAATATGTTGCCTTTTCACTGCCTGTTTTAACTCTGTAAATGACGCACCACCGGCTGCATGATTTGCATAAGGTTGCAGGCCAATTGCAGTGCAGATCCCTTGAACTTGAATGGATTGCATGCAGCGGTGGTACTGACCACAGAACATGACAAGAGTATACACTATATTGCCAAAAGTATGACGCCTGCCTTTACACGCACATGAACTTTAATGGCATCCCAGTCTTTGTCCGTAGAGTTCAATATTGAGTTGGCCCACCCTTTGCAGCTTTAACAGCTTCAACACTTCTGGGAAGGCTGTCCACAAGGTTTAGGAGTGTGTCTATGGGAATGTTTGACCATTCTTCCAGAAGCGCATTTGTGAGGTCAGGTACTAATGTTGGACGAGAAGGCCTGGCTCACAATCTCTGCTCCAATTCATCCCAAAGGTGTTCTATGGGGTTGAGGTCAGGACTCTGTGTAGGCCAGTTAAGTTCCTCCACCCCAAACTCGCTCATCCACGTCTTTATGGACCTTGCTTTGTACACTGGTCCAAATCATTTGGTGGAGGGGGATTATGATGTGGGGTTGTTTTTCAGGGGTTGGGCTTGGCTCCTTAGTTCCAGTGAGGGGAACTCTTAAGGTGTCACCATACCAAAACATTTTGGACAATTTCATGCTCCCAACTTTGTGGGAACAGTTTGAGGATAGCCCCTTCCTGTTTCAACATGACTGTGCACCAGTCTACAAAGCAAGGCCCATAAAGACATGGATGAGCGAGTTTGAGGTGGAAGAATTTGACTGGCCTACACAGAGTCCTGACCTCAACCTGATAGAACACCTTTGGTATGAATTAGAGTGGAGACTGCGAGCCAAGCCTTCTCATCCACATCAGTGTCTGACCTCACAAATGTGCTTCTGGAAGAATGGTCAAAGATTCCCATAGACACACTCCTAAACCTTGTGGACTGCCTTCCCAGAAGATTTAAAGTTGTTAGAGCTGCAAAGGGTGGGCCAACTCAATATTGAACCCTACAGATTAAGACTGAGATGCCATTAAACTTTATGTGCGTGTAAAGGCAGGCGACCCAATACTTTTTTCAATATAGCATAATTGTTGCTGCATATGTATAACCACCATCCAGCTGTCTTTGCATCTTATGGGGTGGGGGGGATTACTGTGACTTAGCTACCTGTTTTTACCACCCCCCTACTGCAAGTGTAAACAAGCCCTAAGACAGTCCCATGCAACCTTTACTGCTTATGTTTTTTATTTGCAGAATAAGTTGTGCATTTTAGCATTCACAATTCCCACAGTATTCTATTGTTGGCAAAAAGAAAAATATTACATATTATACATCAGTTGCCTTCATGGCAGTCTTGAATTATGGACCATGGTATCGCAATTTCAGTTACATGATGCTAACAGGGGATTGTGGGAAAGAGGATTAAGGTAGATATGATATTCAGCAAACTTATCCCTCTAGTCGACAGGATTATAACTGGTAGCAAAGGCTGTCAAAATAATGCTAACATGAACCTGTCCCATACATTTAATTTGTTACAGTTACTACAGACAGTGTGCCGACTACACTACTAACTGCACCATTGGCCCTTGAAGGACAACTGTACCTTTGTATAGCTGAGCTATAATAATTTTATATAATAGTTTAAGTTCTGCACACACAGTGTTATACTTACTTTTATATACATGATTCTCTATCCCCCAACATATGGCACTCCCGAAACTCCAGCAGTGGACTGTCCCTCAGGGTCATAACATCCAATGCATGGCTATGGACCCTAGACTGCTGGAGTGTGGAGAAGAAGAAGCTGCAATGACAGGTTTAGCTGAGGGGAGGAACAGAGGATCAGATAAGTAAATGTTCTTTTTTTTCCCCCTATACCAGGGGTGTCCAACCCACAACCCAAGAGGGTTCAGCATATGGCCTGGCCATGTCTGTAGGGATGCCGTGTAAGTACACACGCCAAGGCAGTCAACAAGGACAAGCTAGGCACATGCACGTATGGAGAGACGCTGGGGATGCCGTGCAAGCAGAGCAGCTGGGGCTGCCAAGTTTGTAATAGCACTGGCAGCAGTGAAGGCAGGGACTCCCGATAATGCCAGGCAAGTAAATGCCACATGGCTGTATCTGGGGGGGGCGGGGGGGGGGGGGCTGGGGTGGTATGCACCCCTCCTTGCCCAAAACTTCCCCTCTACCTCCTAACACAGCACATATACTTGTATATATATACAATTGAAATCCAATCCCCTTATCTATTATTTTTTTAATTCTAGCATGGCTTCCACATCACAAAAGAAAACAGAACCCAAAAAATGAAAGTTGCCGATGAAGGAAGATTGTTTAAGAAAAATTATTACTCACATAGGTACATTATATCGTTAATTTCTGATCTGCTCAACTTTTTCTGCTCATCAGCTATCCTTACTGTTAGTGTATGTGCGGCCCAAGACAATTCCTCTTCTTCCAATGTGGCCCGGGTAGGTCAAAAGGTTGGACACTCCTGCCCTAACCCTAGCAATTGTGAGCAATTAACCCTTGCAGTGTAGGCCCAGCCCTACTGCAAGGGAATATTTTAGGTGCTTGGAGTTGGACTTTAAGTTGGGCTTTAATCATAGGTACAGTGGTTTGAGAACAGACAATTTTGCCCCCTCATTTGACTGTCTTTCCCTTGAATATATATACTATTATTTCACAGAAAAAAAACCCTAAAAAGGTAAAATATATTGGCTTTGTAAGCCTGAAATCTAAAACATGAAACACATGCCAGTCCATTGCATGATGCAGTGCTTGTGATGGCGCAGCAAATATTTCATACATTGCACAGAAGAAAAGGGTAGTGTATTAGCAATAGCTGTTGTTTGTCACATAACTTTTGCAAATGTCTTTTGATAAGGTGCTCATACATGCAAGCTCCACTGGCTATACATAAGGTAAAGCTGAAGAAGAGTATTTCTCTCATTTTCACATTTAGAAAATAATACACAACTTTCAATATAAAAAGTATTTCTGCCCATTTCTGAATTAAAAATCTTCTAAGACACAAAATACCTCTCTAAATATAGTCTGTTTATATAGCCATGATCTTCTTTTTTTTGGAATTCAGTGCAAGGAGCAATCTTGTGCTTCAATCTTCATAGTCAAGGATTCTATGTTATTGGTGTAACTGCACAAAACTACTGGAAGCTTACTGGCTGCTGTGGGTTGGAGCGCAATATTGCCATGAAAATAAAGTCTGCTCTTCAGCATAGACATGTTTTTATAGTAACATGCATATCTGTATAACAAACTGACACTTTGTAAATATATTCTACATAATTTGATTTCTTTATCTTTCTTATTAAAAAAAATCACAGGCTCCGTGCTTCCTGTGGAACAATTTGCCTTTGTTATTTGTGATAATTCAAGCCAGTCATTTTGCATAAATCACTTTGGCCCTAACAAACTCATTTATGGAATTTGAAGTCATTTAACACCATGTCTTATAATTATCCCATCAATCTCCTCTGGATGAATATCAAACATGATGATCATCATAGGCCCATACAGACTTCAATGTCAGGCCAGCTGCTTGATATTAATAATGACGCAAGGCATTCACTGTTTATGGCCTTACAAAACAGCATTGTAGATGACAATAGATATGAAGGCAAGACTTTCTTTAACCAAAACAATGATACTGAAGTTCATTGAAATATGTAAAATGTATTTAAAAAGGATAGTGTAGACTTTATATAATTATAAAAAGTGTAGACTTTTTATAATTTAATTTAATTTATAATTTGCATCCTATGCATTAAGGTGAAAAAACTTCCGTCAGTCACCGGTTCCCCAGCCCTCCGTTTTACTTACCTGAGCCCTGGAATTTCCAACGAGGAGGACGCGCTGTCTCTCTGCCCAGGATTCTCTGCACTTAATTGGATAGATTGATAGCAGCGCAGCCATTGGCTCCCGCTGCTGTCAATCAAATCCAATGAGGCAGGCGTCGGGGGGGGGGCGGGGCCGAGTCCAGCATTCGTGTCTATGGACGCAAATGCTGGACTCGGGAGCGTGCTCGTAAGGTAACTCCCAGGGAGAGTGCTTCTCCTAGGGGGTTATCTGATGTGGGGAGGAGCTGCAAGAGCTGCCGAGGGACCCCAGAAATCGAGGATTGGGGCCACTTTGTGCAAAGTGAACTGCACAGCGGAGGTAAGTATGATATGTTTGTTATTTAAAAAAAAAAACAATAAACGATCCTTTACAATCACTTTAAAACAAAAAGCCTGTTGACTTTGTAGCCAACAAGGACAAGTCTATGGCTACCTATACCATTGAAAAAAAGTCAGAAATCAGGTAACCATCCAACTGCTGAACATAACCTCCATTCCAATGAAATTCACATCTTTATCCTACAAGTATTTATGAACCACTGTAAAAATCAATACCATGATTGTACTGAGAGAGTTTCAAGTGGACCTTCTATGACTGAGGTCCTCCAAGGTTATTTGCTACTGTATTCTGTATCCTGTAGAAGGCAGAATTTATGAAAATCACAAATAACAGACAATCTTTAACCTGAACTCCATGCAAGCAGCTAAATACACAGTAATACACAGTAAGGCTGAAATGTGAACTCTTTTACCTGCAGAAGGATTTGTAATTCAGTTCTAAAGAGTCTTGTAATCCAGGATAGCCCGGCAGGCAGTAAGGCTATGTCCTGGACCTCTGCTGCCATTAAGTCCTACAGCTTGGTCCAGGAGATACCCTCAACCTCCGGACTGAACCAGTTAAGAATAGCAGCTCACTGATGAGTAATCACTTCTTTTCTTCTGTCAACAAGCTTTCAAGAATAGGCTGATGGCAATGTATACCTAATGGCCTCCCTCCCTTTCCCATTCTGAGTCATTTTGTGCAGAGGACTGCAGAAAGGTGAAATAAATTCAGGTACTAGTTACATTTAAAAAAAAGATTTTTTTTTTTTTTTTTATGAAAGCATTACTTCATTTATTTCTATGTTTCTGTATATATGCATGAAGTTCATAATCTAAAAAATCATTTCTATAGTGTGCCCCATATGGTGCCAGAATGTACCTCTTTTCTGCGTTCCATTTCAAAGTAATGCCAATGCTTTTGGAGGATTCTTTGCAAGTACTGTACTGATTTTCTGAAAGTAGATGATTGCATATAGATTGATGCTCACAGTTTTCCATATGACACTGCTTAGGTCTACCAGTTGTTGGCTCAGGCAATGAATACTATCCCATTGCAGCAGGGAGGGAGTGTTTCCACCCATCATAGCCCAGAATAAGCAGATTTTTTGGGTCTACTATTGGGCTCAAATACATGTTACAGTAACACTACTAATAACAGCTTTTTACTTATCTTTTAAAGCCCAATTCCAGGCTTCTGTTAAATGTACCCATGCAGTAGGGTCTGTCTTTCTATACATTGTACGGGTTAAATGTACTTGCACTGCCTAGGGGGTTAGAGAATATGTACACATACAGTTGTGTGAAAAAGTATTTGCAATTTTTAATTTCTTTGCATATTTGTCACACTTAAATGACTCAGATCATCAAACAAATGTTATTATTACACAAAGATAACCCGAGTAAATACAAAATGCAGTTTTGAAATGATGGTTTAATTTATTAATGCAAAAAAAGCTGTCCAAACCTGCCTGGCTTTATGTGAAAAAGTAATTGCCCCTAAACCTAATAACTGGTTATACCACCCTTGGCGGCACCAACTGCAATCAAGCGTTTGTGATAACTGGCAATGAGTCTTTCACATTGCTGTGGAGCAATTTTGGCCCACTCTTCTTTGCAGAATTGTTTTGTTTCAGCCACATTGGAGGGTTTTCTATCATGAACGGCCTGTGTAAGATTATAAAACAGCATCTCAATTGGATTTAAGGGCTTTGACTGGGCCACTCCAAAACCTAAATTTTGCTTTGTTTGAACCATTTGGAGGTGGACTTGCTGTTGTGTTTCGAATCATTTTCCTGCTGCATAACTCAAGTGCACTTGAGCTTGAGGTCACGAACTGATGGCCGGACATTCTCCTTTAGGATTTTCTTGTAGAGCTCAGAATTCATGGTTCCATCAATTATAGTAAGTCGTCCAGCTCCTGAAGCGGCAAAGCAGCCCCAGACCATCACGCTACTATCACTATGTCTGACTGTTGGTATGATGTTCTTGTTATGAAATGTTGTATTATCTTTTTGCCAGATGTAACGGGACACACACCTTCCAAAAAGTTAAATTTTTGTCTCATCAGTCCACAGAATATTTGCCTAAAAGTCTTGGGGATAATCAAGATGTTTTTTAGTAAATGTGAGATGAGCCTTTGTGTTCTTTTTGGTCAGCAGTGGCTTTGGCCTTGGAACTCTCCCATAAATGCCATTTTTGCCCAGTCTCTTTCTTATTGTTGAATCATGAACACTGATCTTACCTGAGGCAAATGAGGCCTGCCGTTCTTTAGATGTTGTTCTGGGTTCTTTTATGACCTCCTGGGTGAGTTGTCGTCATGCTCTTAGAGTATTTTTTGTAGGCCACTCCTGGGAAGGTTCACCACCGTTCCAAGTTATCGCCATTTGTAGATAATGGCTCTCCCTGTGGTTCACTGGAGTTCCAAAGCCTTAGAAATGGCTTTGAAACCCTTCCTAGACCGATACATACACATTACTTTGTTTCTAATTTGTTCTTGAATTTTTGTAGATTATGGCACGAAGCGTGGCTTTTTGTGATCTGTTAGCGTGCTTTACTTTATCAAACAGCTTCTATTTATGTGATTTCTTGATTCAACAGGTCTGGCAGTAATGAGGCCTGGGTGTGGCAAGTGAAATTTAACTCAGCTTTCCAAAAAAATTGTGGTTAATCACAGTTCATTCATGATTCAGCATGGGAGGGGGCAATTACTTTTTCACATAGGGCCGGGCAGGTTCAAACAGCTTTTTTCCCTTAATAAATGAAATAATAATTTAAAAACTGCATCTTGGATTTACTCGGGTTATCTTTGTGTAATATTAAAATTTGTTTGATGATCTGAATCATTTAAATGTGATAAATATGCAAAAAAAAAATCAGGAAGGGAGAAAATACTTTTTCACATAACTGTACTTACCATATTTTTCACTCTCTCAGCAGCTATTGCTCTCCTCTACTGTCCAACACTCTAAGTTGCGGGCAGGCACTCGCTATCCGTCTGTAAAATTCAGGCCTGCTGGTTTTGCATTGTGAACAGCTGGACAGTGAAATCAATTTTCTTTAGGGGAACAGTTGCATGGAGAGAAAGGCGAGGAATAGGGTAGGTATCTTTACTTATTACTTACCCCCCCATAGTTAAAAGAGCATGTAACCCATGCAGTGCACTACATGGGTAGATTTTACAGCAGCCCAGAGAGTGGGGCTTTAGTTTAGTGCAGAATCACTTTAAAACTGAACTCCAACCCCCCCCCCAAAAACACGCACACACAATATTGCAGGTGTGTATAAATTAAAACATTATTAAATGTACCTAGGATAATTAGTGTAAGCATCTGAATTCAGCTTGGCACCAGCCTCCTATAATCTCCTCTACAACAGTACACTGGAAAGGAAGGGTCAACAAGAGTCAATGAGGTGTGCACAAATGCTGACAAGGAACACATTGCCAGATGAGAGAGCACAGTGGTAACCCAATCAGTTTGCTGCAGCTCCTTACGTGCCCAATCACAGGTTAAGGCAGGAAAGTGACCGGGCTGTATTGCTCAGCTGCATTAGAGAAAAGTAGGTCAGCATCTTGGTTGTCCTGTATAAATCTCAGGAATGGATGGACAGAAATACAAATCCATTTTCAAGCAAAATGTTTTCCATATGTGTATTTCAAATGTCTATTTAGCTTCTTGCCTAAAGTTAAGCTTTAATTTCTTATAAACCTTCATGTTTTTTTATAAAAGACTAGTAAGGGGAAAATACCCTTACTCATCACAGATTGTTTGCTAAGTGTCATTTCATTAAATGCAATAAAATATATGTACACTTTTGTAATCTGTTTAAACTGTAAACAGAACAGAATCTAAGTAATGCTTAAAATGTAATAGCTATAGAATACTGAATAGTCACATTATTAAGGGTACAGCCATTCCATTGTTCTAATATGCACATGAAAATATAACTACAGCTGCCTGGCATTTTGAAATAGAATTCCAACAAATATATGGTGAAGATACATGCAATCAGTGCATTTTTAAAAATGTAAATGTGTATGCACTTATATAAAGCTGCCATAATAGTAATAAACTAAAATTACAGTGCAACTCCAGGGAAAACTTTCTAATTTTGCACAGAGTGGGGAAGGGTTTTTTTCTGATTACATTTTTTCTGTTGTGGTCTCATTGGGGGTATTTTTTTCTCAATAACTTTCCTGCTGGCAATGTTGAAAAAGAAAATCTCCAATGGGGACACTTTTTTGCTCTCTGTATCCCTGAAACAAATGAAAATAGGACGGAAAGTGAGGGGAAATCTCCCTAGTAGGACAACAGAGAGCATTAACAGATGAGAAAGTTTCAACCCCTTCTTACTTTGTCCAAGAAGACATTTTTTGAAAGAAACACAATTTAACAAGTAATATTTCTGTTTGCTTTTAAACATGTAGAAGTTTAGAGCTGTTACCTGAAGCATGGAATCTGACTAGTTGCCAAGATGGCGTCACCTTTTTTTTCTTATGTTTTCTTGAACTGGCCTCACAATCTATTCGAATTTGTAAACCTCTAGCCTAAAATAGACGTTTAGCCAAAACCTTTTTTATTTTAGCCTTGGATATAGTAGGGTTAGAAAACTACTCAGGTTGCTATGGTTGGCAGACATCACTTCCTGTTCTGGTGACTGGTGCTTTTAGGCACAGGAAACAAGGGGGAATTAAAGTGGTTGTAAACCCCTCACATATACCCAGTGAAGTGACTGGTCTCAGGTGATGCACAGAGATTAAACAAATCCTCCTACACAAGTTGTACCTGTTTATCTGCAGTCTTTTCTTCTCTACACCGATTAAAAGTGCTGCATTTTTTAAAGCTTGTGAGCTGTCAGAAAAAAAGGGGCTGGAGAGCTAAAGGTACAATCTGCCCTCCCCGTCACCTTTTTTCTTTTGGTGTCAAGAAAATTTATCAGAAGTAATTTATGCTGATAGCAGAGCAACGAAGCAGCAGACAGAAATGACGCTTAGTGCTCTTAATTTAGACACGTACATACTATAGAGGGAGGGGTTTTACAAACACTTTAACACTGACAGCAAAACACTTTTTCATATAAAGCAGGAAGGAGTTAGATCTTCTGTCAGTATTTTCTGTCCCAATGAGTGCCGCCACCTAGGACAACTCTATCCAAAACGAAATTCCACAATCATTTGGTCTAGGGATTCTGAAATAAGTACAAATATTTATCTTATTCCTTGCTCCTGCAGGTTTCCTCTGTTTTTTAGGACCAAATCCCCAAAGTTGATTCTCTTCCAACTCCGCCGGTTGCAGCTCTCCGACCTCAATGCGTATGATGTACGAAGTACATTAGGACTTCAAGGATCCACTGGCTACTGGGGAGCAAGGAATATTGTATTTATTTAGACTTATTCTAGTCCTTGTAGACAAAACAAGCATTTAGCCCATGAAGTGCTGGGGGAGATTGGCCAATGAATGGGTACATTTTACACAAGCCTGGAATTTAGCTTTAAGAATTGGCAGTATTCAACAAATTAGCCAGTCTTGATAAATCCTTATTTATAATCTCACATTGGACCATATTCTTGTTGTTTCATTCTGTACAGCAGTCCATATCTTTGCACAGGAATGACGATAAGAACGATTTGGATTGCTTTCTGTCCAGGATCCATGAACTATAGTAATCCAAGGAATGCTTTTCTTCACAGGTGAAATTTTTCACTAGGCAGCAGTTTTTTTAAACCAGATTTCAAATAAAAATATCTGTTTAAAAATTAACACTGAAGAAAGTTTGAGAATTGTTGCGTTGTCCTTTGTAACCACCTTTCAAATGTTCTCACATTTACTCCAGGCTGTAGACTTTGTTCCACGTTTACAGGTCACATTCTGTGAACATTATTTTTACAGCTGATCTGTTTGGTACTCTGACATGTCAGACATATTTTCAGACATACTGTGGAAAATCTCCTGGTGCTGCTGGTTTTCAACACAAATGATTTCAAATCTACAGTGTCTAAACTCCACCGCCAGTGTCCCAAAGAAAGTTATAAAACACATCACAAGCACCCACTGGACTCTTGGTGCATAAATGTTCATGTTATTCCATTCAAAGATGAAATCTGAAGAGTGTTAAGTAAAGGAAAAACCAGTGTGTTGCACTATAGAAGCACACAAAATACAGTCACAGCTCATTTTACGCTTAAGGATAGTATAGGGCTATAGGTGTTCACAGGCTTTTGTTCATGTTTGCATTTCCTCACTCCTAATAGGTCAACGTGGTTGCCAGGTCAAATGCCAATCAGAAGCATTTCAACTGCAGGTCAAATACACTCATCTATGAATTTTGAATGATCTCTAAGCATCCAATACTGATCTCAAATGCATGTGGAACACACCTGAAATCAAGCTTGATTTGTCTGTCGGCACAAACCCAAAGCCTTAGACGTGTTTTTAGTCTTTTACATGCTAGCAAGTGTAGTTTGGAGTCTAGTTTGGAGTCTATTGTTAAAAACTACCAAAATACTGACCCGTACTTGTAGCAAATGGATGGTATGCTTCTTATTCTAATTTCTTGGCTGGAAATGGAGGTATAGTATTACTGTATTTTGCAGTGCAGTAGATGCAATTCTCATTATTTAAATTAAATTTAATTAATTAAATTATTGTGGAATACTGTATATCCGTGTAAAAAGCAAAAACCTCAAGGGCTACTGTTGACTCAAAGGAACAATCCTACTTAGGCTCAGAGTGCCTACCAAGGTCACTAGTTATTGCACCATCATCAAATGCTGTGCCAGAGAACCTGAAAGGCGTTGGTTCCCTGATTTCTCCACTAGAAATTGTTACTTTTTCTTTGAAAAAAGTGTTTAACAAGAAAAAGTACTACTGTTTTTAACCTGCAAATATTTGAGGGCCTTCTTTAAAATGCAGTTTATTGTAATGCAAATACTGTCTTAGAGAGAAAACAGCTGATGACTCTCTAAGCTCGGAAGGATACTGTACATAAGGCTTAGTGGGCCACAGGTCAAAAGTTGGGTGTTACTCACTTAATGTATAAGGGGTGTATTAAAGACTCACTGGGCAAATTGCCTGTACCAAAACTAATAGGCATTCACCCAAGTGAGATTTGACTGGGGTCCAAACATCCCAAGTGCAGTTGGGAACATTGCCTTTCCTGGAAGTGTGCGTTTCAGTGGCTATGGCTCCCTTTACAACTAGGTGCACCCTTTTCATTAAAAATGATCACACATTTCTACATGGTCTGGTTTTAAGTCTGTGAATGTCTTTAAGGTATTTGTAAAGGTAAATGGCTATTAAGCATATTATTTTCTTGGTGTATAGTGATAATTAAAAAAACATCAGAATACATATGCTGTTAATATAAGTACATTATTTTGATTTCTGTTTTCTTGTGATGAAGAACCTGCAGGGAGTGAATGCTATGATACCAAACACAGCCTACAGTATGAGTTGGGTAATTGCTATAAAGGGCATTTGACCCTGATGTGTCCCTAAGGAAAATGATGAGCTAGTAGCCAGCATTAGCAACTGATTGCTAACCAATGGAACAAATAGCTCCCTATAGAGTATGCTACAAAAGTAACTTGTAGAAGCATGTAGTAGCGATCATTCTTGGATGATCGAACAGCAATCATCTGCAGCTGTTTGGTGCAAGATTCTTTTGCATACTAATAGAGTGGTGTACTCCGCAGGGAGCCATTTGTTCTACCTGTTTAAAAATCAAACGCAACTCATAGCAAATAATCTCTAATGGTTTTAATGGCATGACTGAGCTACTAAAATTTCTTGTATAGCTCCAGCCTAATGTCCTTACTCTTCAAAACAGGTTAAATCTCTCAGTAGTAAGAGATTAAAATTGCCTGTCTTGCTCTGCACTAATAGATTTAAAAAAAAATAAATTAAAATTATTATGTCAGTGGTCATCACCGGTAGCTAAGTGTTTACATTATTCCCTTGTATAAACCCCCATTTCTCCTTCTTAGATATTCCCTTTTTTACCCATGGAGTAAGTGGATTGAAGTTGCCCTTGTTGCTTTACTAAATACTTTGCTCTACACTGGGACAATACCAAATCTTCTTCTCCTATAAGGTCAGCAAGCCTAAACCAAGAGATCAGTTTCCTTGTAGCGCATTCAGATTGTTGCTTGATTGTTTCCAGGTCATTAAATCTAGACAGATGAGCATTCCATGGGGTGACACAGTGCCCTGCTTTAAATCCACCCTTGAAATTGATATATGGAATTATTTGCGGGCATGCTTTCTGCTTCAAGAACATTTATACTGAACCGGGGGAACTTTCAGGCTTGTTGTTACTCATAACATAACATTAATGGATGTTCTGTACTGACACAGACAATACATTTTCCACATGAATAAAAAGGATACAGATGATAACACAGAGTGTTATTGTGGCTGATAATATAACTCTAGGGATTCCAGTTATTTTTCCTTCATTCTTAATGTTTATTTTAAAGGTCAGGATGGACTGAATCCAGCAGGCTATTGTGCCAAACCCAAAGGTCATGGAAGTGCCAACATTATGTATAAGTGCGTTGCTCTTCAACTGATAGAAGAAAAACAGATGGACATGCTATTAAACGCAGTTTCTTTTACAGGGAAAGGGCCATGGCTTCCAAAGGAGACTATTCACAAATACCTAACAATGGTATGAAAGAATTTTGTTTTATGAAAACAGTACTCAGTGAGCCATCAAGGCTTTTAATGCTTCTCGCCAGAAAATGTTAGCTTTTTTAAAATGTTACAGTCCTTAGGGTACATTCTGTAAAAGTTATGCATTGTTAGGGGTTACGGGTGGTACATTTCCGGTTCCATGGTGTGGTGATAACATTGCAGTTGCAAATAATTCCTTATTTTTAAGGCAGTATTAAACCCCAAACCAAAAATGTAATATGTTGCAGCTTGCAAATTATTAGATGTGGTGTTGTATTCGTTCTCTTTTTTTAGGCTTTTGTTTCCTCTTCACAAGGTGATCTGGCCTGTAAGACACCTTTGGTCAGCAGCATTGTTAATCTGGAGGGGTGGAGTATTATATGCACTGCAGTTCACACTTTGCAAGCAGTCACAGCAACAGTTTTTTTTCTCTTGGGAAAAAAGGCTTTATATAAATACAATAAATAAATAAAACCAAACATTGTAAGCACTCTTGTTAGTGATAAATTGTTTTTCTTAACCCCCAAACTGCTATATCTGCAGGAGAGCTTGTTCTGTTGAAAAACAACAGACTTACTGGTCAGATCACCAGGTGAAAATAAAAGAACTAAAGCCTACAAAAGAAAACAAATGCAGCCACAACTACTAAGCACTAAACTATAAGCTGCAATGTACTAAACTTGCTCTTTGGTTTACCACTTTAATATCTATCTATCTATCTATCTATCTATCTATCTATCTATCTATCTATCTATCTATCTATCTATCTATCTATCTATCTAGTCATGGGCAAACATATTGGCACCCCTGCATTTCTGTCAGAAAATGCCCACAAAATTGTTGCAATGACAAATGTTTAGGCATTCTCATATTTCTTTTGTTGGGCATGACACAAAAAAGTGGAGAAACAAAAATCCAAATCTGACACATTCCACGCAAAACTCCAAAAATGGACTGAACAAAATTATTGACACCTTCCCAAAATTGTAATAATTGCAATCCAAGTTTGTGATGCTCCTGTAATTTATAATTAAACTCACCTGTATCAATTAACAGGAGCTAACAATATATAAATCATACCGGCAACCAGTTAAATGACTCAACCTTTCTGTTGTGTGACTCTGTGTGCCACACAGAGCATGGAGAAGAGAAAGAGTAGCAAAGAATCGTCTGAGAGTTTGAGAACAAAATTTGTGGTAAAGCATGGACAATCTCATGGTTACAAGTCCATCTCCAGAGATCTTAATGTTCATGTGTCCACTGTGTGCAACATTGTCAAGAAGTTTACAGACCAAGGCACTGTAGCTAATCCCCCCTGGACGTGGACAAAAGAGAAAAAATGATCAAAGATTGCAACAAAGGATTGTTGGAATGGTGGATAAAGAACCTCCATCAACTTCCAGACACATTCAAGCTGACCTTCAGGCACAGGGTACACCTGTATTTTTTTTTAGCTCGCACTATACATCGCCATCTGAATGAAAAGGGATGTTATGATAGGAGACCCAGGAGGACCCCACTGCTGACACAGAAACACAAAAAAAGCCAGATTAGAGTTTGCCAAAACTTACTTGAGGAAGTCAAAATCCTTTTGGGAGAATGTGCTGTGGACAGACAAAACAAAATTGCAGCTTTTTTGTAAAGCCCATCATTCTACTGTTTTCAGAAAAATAACTGAGGCCTTTAAAGAAAAGACCCTACAGTCCCTACAGTCAAACATGGTGGAGGTTAGACTAATGGTTCGGGGTTGCTTTGCTGCTTCAGGCACTGTATGTCTTGAACGTGTGCATGGCATTATGAAATCTGAAGACTACCAAATTATTCTGGGGTGCAATGTAGGGCCCAGTGTCAAAAAGTTGGGTCTCCGTCAGAGGTCATGGGTCTTACAGCAGAACAATGACCCAAAGAACATGTCAAAAAGCACCCAGTCCAGATCTAAATCACATAGAGCACATGTGGAAGGATCTCAAAACAGCGGTTGGGAAAAGGAACCCTTCCAACCTGAGGGACCTGGAGCAGTTGGCAAAAGAAGAGTGATCCAAAATTCCAGTAGAGAGGTGTAAGAAACTCATTGACAGTTAGAGGAATCGTTTGATTTCAGTTATTTTTTCGAAGGCGTGTGCTCCCAAATATTAAATTTAGGTTGCCAATAATTTTCTCCAGTTCATTTTTGGAGCTTTGTGTGGAATGTATCAGATTTGGCTTTGTGTTTCTCCACTTTTTTGTGTCATTCAATACAAACAAAAGAAATAAACATGAGAATGGCTAAACATTTGTAATTGCAACAATTTTCTGGGTGAAGTGGTGCATTATCTGATAGAATTGCAGGGGTGCCAAAATTTTTGCCCATGACTAAATATATAAATATATATATATATATATATATATATATATATATATATACATACATATATATACATATATATACATACATATACACACATATACATATACCGTGTAAGGGATGTTAAACATTCTGGTTAATATATACAGTGGGGACGGAAAGAAATTTTTCACTCTTTGTTATATTGCAGCCATTTGCTAAAATCATTTAAGTTCATTTTTTTCCTTATTAATGTACAAACGGCATCTCATATTGACAGAAAAACACAGAATTGTTGACATTTTTGCAGATTTATTAAAAAAGAAAAACTGAAATATCACATGGTCCTAAGTATTCAGACCCTTTGCTCAGTATTTAGTAGAAGCACCCTTTTGATCTAATACAGCCATGAGTCTTTTTGGGAAAGATACAACAAGTTTTTCACACCTGGATTTGGGGATCCTCTGCCATTCCTCCTTGCAGATCCTCTCCAATTCTGTCAGGTTGGATGGTAAACGTTGGTGGGCAACCATGTTTAGGTCTCTCCAGAGATGCTCAATTGGGTTTAAGTCAGGGCTCTTGCTGGGCCATTCAAGAACAGTCAGGGAGTTGTTGTGAAGCCACTCCTTCGTTATTTTAGCTGTGTGCTTAGGGTCATTGTCTTGTTGGAAGGTAAACCTTCCGCCCAGTCTGGGGTCCCACTCTGGAGAAGATTTTCGTCCAGGATATCCCTGTACTTGGCCGCATTCATCTTTCCCTCGATTGCAACCAGTCGACCTGTCCCTGCAGCTGAAAAACACCCCCACAGCATGATGCTGCCACCACCATGCTTCACTGTTGGGACTGTATTGGACAGGTGATGAGCAGTGCCTGGTTTTCTCCACACATACCGCTTAGAATTAAGGCCAAAAAGTTCTATCTTGGTCTCATTAGACCAGAGAATCTTATTTCTCACCATCTTGGAGTCCTTCAGGTGTTTTTTTAGCAAACTCCATGCTGGCTTTCATGTGTCTTGCACTGAGGAGAGGCTTCCGTCGGGCCACTCTGCCATAAAGCCCCGACTGGTGGAGGGCTGCAGTGATGGTTGACTTTCCACAACTTTCTCTCATGTCCCGACTGCATCTCTGGAGCTCAGCCACAGTGATCTTTGGGTTCTTCTTTACCTCACTCACTAAGGCTCTTCTCCCCCAATAGCTCAGTTTGGCCGGACGGCCAGCTCTAGGAAGGGTTCTGGTCATCCCAAACGTCTTCCATTTAAGGATTATGGAGGCCACTGTGCTCTTAGGAACCTTAAGTGCAGCAGAATTTTTTGTAACCTTGGCCAGATCTGTGCCTTGCCACAATTCTGTCTCTGAGCTCTTCAGGCAGTCCTTTGACCTCATGATTCTCATTTGCTCTGACATGCACTGTGAGCTGTAAGGTCTTATATAGACAGGTGTGTGGCTTTCCTAATCAAGTCCAATCAGTATAATCAAACACAGCTGGACTCAAATGAAATTGTAGAACCATCTCAAGGATGATCAGAAGAAATGGACAGAACCTGAGTTAAATATATGAGTGTCACAGCAAAGGGTCTGAATACTTAGGACCATGTGATATTTCAGTTTTTCTTTTTTAACCACAGTAGAGCCGATCGGCTGCTCTCCTGACAGGGGGGGTCTGTGCTGATTGTTTATCAGCACAGCCCCCCCTCGGATCCTACCCAGGACCACCAGGGAAGCCGCCCAGGACCACCAGGGAAGCCATCCACACTGGACCACCAGTTATGCCGCCTAGACCCCCAGGGAAATACTGATCTGTGTCCAGGCAGCTGCCAATCTATGCCCAGGCAACTGCCAATCAGTGCCCACTCACAATGCCTACCACTGCCAGTGCCACCAGGGATGCCTATCAGTTCCGCGTATCAGTGCCCACCAGTGCCACATATCAGTGCCCATGAGTGCTACGTATCAGTGCCCATCAGTGCCGCCTATCAGTGCCCATCAGTGCCGCCTATCAGTGCCCATCAGTGCCACCCATAAGAACCCATCTTTGCAGCCTTTCAGTGCTCATCAGTGCCGCCTATCAATGCCCATCAGTGCTGCATATCAGTGCCACCCATCAGTGCCGCCTACCAGTGCCGCATATCAGTACCCATCGTCGGTGCTGCCTTATCAGTGCCCATCAGTGTAAGAGAAAACTTACTTATTTACAAAAATTTTTAACAGAAACAAAAGCAAAACTTTTTTTTTTTCAAAATTTTGGGTTTTTTTTATTTGTTTAGCAAACAAATAAAAAACGCAGAGATGATCAAATACCACCAAAAGAAAGCTCTATTTGTGGGAAAAAAATGATAAAAATTTAGTTTGGGTAGAGTGTTGGATGACCGCGCAATTGTCATTCAAACTGCGACAGCGCTGAAATCTGAAAAATTGGTTTGGGCAGGAAGGTGTATAAGTGCCCTGTATTGAAGTGGTTAATAAATCTGCAAACATGTCAACAATTCTGTGTTTTTCTGTCAATATAGGATGCTGTGTGTACATTAATGAGATAAAAAAATGAACTTAAATGATTTTAGCAAATGGCTGCAATATAACAAAGAGTGAAAAATTTAAGGGGGTCTGAATACTTTCCATCCCCACTGTACTTACTTAGGTGCCTATTCAAAAAGCAGTAAATGTGACATTCACCAAACATTAGTGGAGGTGAATCAATCACTGCCATTTAAAATGCATGCACCGGGAAGCTTTACCTGAAGTGAATGTTTGGTGAATGTCAGATTCACTACTTTAACAATAAGTAAAGTTAAAACTTTTTTATACCTGGAAAGAGTGGTTATAAGCACCATAAGGTTTTTATTTCTGTCTTTGTCCCCGTTCGAAGATTCACTCTCTTGGTTAGTTCCACTGACCACCAATGTCACCAGGGATAAAAGTGAGAGCACATCCAAATATTTCAGTTACCATCAGAACAGAGGGGAAATCTTCCAATGAGGACACTTGTTCTCTAAACAAGAGAAATGTCACTCATATTAGAAAGAGATCCACTCACTTCCTGTTAGGTCTAGAGGACAGGAAGTGAATGGAAATTTTTTCTAATGACACAGAAGATAAAAAATAGAGCAGTTTTAACCTTCCCCAACTCTATCCAAAATGAAAAAAAAGTTTTGGCTGTCGATATACTGTATTTTAATGTTAAAATTAAATTATAATTACAATTAGTGTAACAGTTTTATTTTTAAGGAAAACTAGTAGGGTTAAAAAATACATTACCTGGAAATTACCCAACAACGTCATTCCAAATGATGTCAAACATAAGGCCACAAGTCCACTGATACTGAGCCAGGGGCTGATGGTCTTTGGCTTCAATTGTATGAAACGCAGGACAGCAATAATTAAGGCTAAAATCAAATGAATTCTGTTAATGCAAGGCTTCATCAATGCACAAACTATGTATAAAACAAAAATAATTGTAACAGTTGTCATCACCCCTTAAAATAGTGAGCTAAAACATAATTTACTAAAAAAGCAGCAATATTTAATTATTTAAAACCCTTAATTTCAATGGCTATACCTATCAAATGAATTTCAAGGAGTATTCCTAACTACAGCACTGCATATTGATTGTGTTCTTCTATGCATGCAATTTATCAGTACTGGATGGATTAGTTATGGCGTCTGTCAAATAATGGATGGCCATGCCTTGCACAAAAGCCTGCATAAGTACTAACTTAACACCATTAAAAAGCGTTCCTTCATGCTGTCTTTCAACTAATGTGATACGCTCTGTTAATTGTTGTCAGATATATAAACTACAATGGCTTTCATTTTGGATATATTTTTTTTTCAGGTCATGAAAAAAGAGTTTATATACCGACTTTATCAACTGTGACAAATAATTCATATACATAACTAGTGATTCTTAGTAGGGTAAAGGTGAAATTACATCCGTTGCACATTGAAAAAATGTTTTTTTTGCACTTTTCAATTTCAGTTGGACTGTTTATATAACTCATTAAGTAGCTAGAGTGAAATTCTGGTGGTCATTGACACAAAGGTCATGCATGTAGGAGTTTGCAATTACTGCTTTATTTTGCTGAACGTATCACTCAAAGGCTTCTGTGAGCAATTACAGCATGCTCTCAGATGGAACTTATGGAATTCAGTTTAATGGTTGCACTGCTGAACCAAATCTTGCTCCTAGTTTTCGTATACTTAGTTTATGCTACAACTTTCAGTTTAATTGTCCTGCATTACGATTACTGCATGGTGGCTGCTCAGTAACTACAGCTATTTCTTAAACTGCATCCTATGGGAACAGCATGATGTATACATTCCTGTCTTCCTGCATACCAACCACATTTTGGAGACATCTGGACTTACTTTCCTAGCCTGCTTTCAGTACAAAGTGGATTTGTACAGTGCAATCATAGACCATTGAATTCAGTAAATAGCCAGCTGTGGTCATTGGATATCCATTATGTGCTTTGCAGTGTGCTGGTTGTAATGAAACCAAAGAATGAATGCATAGAAAAACATTTTTTTTCAAAAATGCAAAGTTAAAACTACAAAAGCCCACAGAATTCCTTAGTTAGTGACTTGACTTAAAAAACAAATCTAATGCCGCGTACACACGAGCGGACTTTACGGCGGACTTTGCCCGGCGGACTTTTCGTCGGACTTTGTTTGCTCCTTGCGCCGGACTTAAAAACGGACGGACTTGGCCACACACGGTCACTGAAAAAGTCCGCTGGTTTTGAACGCGGTGACGTATAGCACGTACGACGGGACTAGAAAAAGGAAGTCCAAGCCCCACTCCTGCACCCTTTGGGCTCCTTCTGCTAATCTCGTGTTTATCTCGTGTTAGTAGAAGTTTGGTTAGAGACGATTCGCGCTTTTCACACTTCAGCTTATTTCGTTCGTTTTCTGCGGTTCAGTTTGTGCTTGTGAGGTTTGTATCTGCTTTTCAGTGCGTGTTGGTCAGTTCGTAACCTGCCTTGCAGGCCGTTCTGCTCCGCTCGTTCCTGATTTTCAGGTCGTTCTTCATAGGCCTTGCTGTTCTTCAGTGCGTTTGTTATAAGTTTGTTAGTTTGAGCAGCCGACCGTTTTGAAGCCATGTCGAGTGGACGTTCTCGTTCTCGAGTTCGTGCTGTGTGGGGACTTGGTGTTGGGGTTAATACTTTGACCCAAGTCCAGTCCATGAACAGGGTGAGGAGGAGTTCATGGACCAAGAATTGGTTGCGCCAGCGTGACCAGTTCTGTCATATGCCTTTGCTCCGTGAGCTCCGTGAGAATAATCCTGATGATTTCAGGAATTTTCTCAGGATGACGGACCCCATCTTTGAGCATCTTTTGGCTATGCTGACCCCCTATATCAGCAGGCAGGATACCTGCATGAGGCAAGCCATTAGTGCGGAGCAGAGGCTAGTTGCCACGTTACGTTACTTGGCGACAGGGAGAAGTCTTCAGGACTTAAAGTTCTCGACAGGCATCTCCCCCCAGGCTCTGGGGATCATAATCCCAGAGACCTGTTCTGCTATTATTCAGGTCCTGCAGAAGGAATATATGAAGGTAAGTTTTATCCTTTAACATTACATGATATGTATTAACTGTTTTTTGATGTATTGTAGAACTGTCCTCTTTACCTAATTGCCATGCTTTCAATCTGCTGTGAATGTCCCCTTTATCTTTGTGCATGCCTATTTTAATCATTTATTGCCCTACATGCATAATTTCTTTCATTAACCTCCCCACCATGCAATGCTGGGTCCATTTTTATCTCTAGCCTATAGTCCATTGAACAATGTATATTGTCTGCTCCATTGTCTTGTTTGTCCCTCCCCCACCCCACAAATGTTTGAGCCAGTCAGGTGTGTTTGTTAACCTAATTAGAACCCCTCCCCCACCCCACAAATGTTTCAGCCAGTCAGGTGTGTTTGTTAACCTAATTAGAACCCCTCCCCCACCCCACAAATGTTTCAGCCAGTCAGGTGTGTTTGTTAACCTAATTAGAACCCCTCCCCCACCCCACAAATGTTTCAGCCAGTCAGGTGTGTTTGTTAACCTAATTAGAACCCCTCCCCCACCCCACAAATGTTTCAGCCAGTCAGGTGTGTTTGTTAACCTAATTAGAACCCCTCCCCCACCCCACAAATGTTTCAGCCAGTCAGGTGTGTTTGTTAACCTAATTAGAACCCCTCCCCCACCCCACAAATGTTTCAGCCAGTCAGGTGTGTTTGTTAACCTAATTAGAACCCCTCCCCCCACATTCAAATGTATCAATGGGCCATCATAGGGGGTGAGTAATCTTATAAGTGTGCCTTATGTTTTTCAACATTTCAATTACAAACACACATATTCATAATATTTGACTGCTGTTGTTTAGTAATGTTTTGGTGTAATCTGATATACAATTTTTTTATTAAAGTCCTTATCTTATTTTTTTTACACTCCACAGTTTCCTTCAAGTCCACAGGAATGGCAGACTGTGGCCTCCCAGTTCGCTGACCGTTGGGACTTTCCCAACTGTGTAGGGGCGATTGACGGGAAGCACGTCCGGATTGTGCCACCACCGCATTCGGGGTCATATTTCTTTAACTACAAGGGGTTCCATAGTGTAGTTTTGATGGCGGTGGTCTCGGCACATTTGGAGTTTATGTTTGTGGATGTGGGGAAGAACGGCCGGATGTCTGATGGAGGAGTCTTTGCACAGACCGAGCTGTGCCATCGTCTCCAGACCGGTGGCCTGGAATTGCCACCTGATGACGAGAATGTGGATGGACTCCCCTCAGTTTTTATTGCTGATGAAGCATTTGCTCTCTGTGAGAACTTGATGAGGCCGTTCCCCCAAAGGACACTCACCCCTGAGAGGAGGGTATTTAATTATCGGCTGGCCAGAGCAAGAAGGGTTGTGGAGAATGCCTTTGGTATTCTGGCCAGCCGGTTCCGTATCTTTCTTACGGCTATTAATTTGGCGGACTATAAAATCAACCACGTCATCCTTGCTTGCTGCATCTTGCATAACTTTTTAAGGAGACATTCAGCTACATATCTATCCTCTGTTGGGCCTGAGGCCAGACTGGAAGAGGCTAGCACTTTGACAGGCCTAGAAATTGGCCGTATTCGCTTGGCCCCCCGAACCGCACGTCAAGTGCGTGACCGTTATGTCAATTATTTTAATGGTCGGGGGGCCATTGCTATTCAGCAACAGCTATAATTTTTTTAAAAAAATAAAAAAGAAAATTTGTTTATCTAAATATCTTGTTTTTATTGTTGTTTACCTTTAAGTTATGTCTGTCTCCTAGTGCACTTGTAGTAGTGTCAAGTGCATTTAGCTTTAGTTAATCAGGCCCACAAAAACAAACCCCAAATGTTGACTTCAAGAAACAGCCACACACATTGTATAGGGAAAAAATTTTTACTTGGTGCACATTGAAAGGTGCATTTTGTATCATATTTTTGTAAATTTTTGGTTCTTTTTATTTTGTAAAAAAATATTTTACGTTGTGTAAAAAAATTATCTTTTACTAAATTATTCAAGCCATTTTTTATAAAATATATAGACCTTTATCTCCAAACATTTACATACACAACAGTGTTTTTATAAACAAAACTTACAATACATTAAAACTTACAAAGTTCAATATTTTGAGAACGGTGCATGTAATGTCACCCTTGCAGAAATTGCTCATTTATAAGATGCTCAAAATTGAGCTTTACTAAAGGGTCAAGTCAACATGTGCTATCTCCTATCATGGGAGAGCAATGTACGTGTTTTGTGTGTGCAATCCCATTTTTGGTTCCTCTCACCACCAAAGAATTTTCCGGATGAAGGGTTTGCAAACACAAAACAAGTACATTGCTAACCCATGATGGAAGATAGCACATGATGACACACCGTGTGCATCACACAATGAAAATTTGGGTATACCCCAAAACTTTAAAAAAATTTTTTTTTAACTAAATAACTTCCCAAGGAAATGAAGAACATGATTGATGTTTTTAGGCCAAACGTGATTATATTCGGCCCAAAACATCAATCATGTTCTTCATTTCCTGTTGCATGGAGTCCAGGCGAAGTTTCATGCTGTGAATTTGTTCACGCATTTGATCTATGTGGCCATTCCACAGCATAATCTGGCCAATTAATCTTTGCGCACTGTCTGTGGTGAAGTGCTCTGCCGCTTGGCCTTCCACAACCAGAAACTCACCTAAAACGAGTGAATAAAAACAAGGTTTACAATATGCACGCCAAAATACAGTAACTCAAGCTGGGGTGTCAGTCACTCACTTGGTGGGCTTGAAACCTCGCACACTTCCTCCACCTCTCCTTCCTCAAGGTCGTCGGGTGGGCGTGGTCTTGGGCTGGGGCTTGGGGTATCTTGGGCCTCAGGCTGGTGACTTGGGGGGGTCCTGAGATCCTTGGACTGTTGTCTGAGTCTTTTCTCCCCTATGAGATTAGAAAAAAAGGTAAAGTTAAAACACACTGATCTTTTATGTTTTAATAAAGAAAGTAAAATGTTGTTTATGATTTTTTTGCCAATTTTGCATCATAATAAATGTTGAAGACAGGATGAACATTACCTCTGAACAACAATTAGAAAGAATGCATATTTTTGGGCAAGTTTCACAGATGCTGACACCTCAATGATCTCCTATGTGTATTACCCCTCAAAAATTTAGTTATGGTCACATAGTACACTAGAAAATGCATTTCCTTAGCAAAATGCGGGGGAATGCTGAATAGCTAAATGGCTAAAATGGCCGCCATCAAAACTGCCCCATCATATTCCTATATTATAAATCAGTACATGGTGTGTCTGTCCCCTCCCCCCGGGCTCTGTAATCAGAGCTGAGATGCTCCGGCCACCTCCCCCCTGTGTATAACAGAAGCTTTGGTAACCATGGCAACAAAACAAACACAGTACACTCTGATTAATGTCTAAAATTACACGAAATGACCTCTAAACAAAAAGCTTTTTCTCCAAAAATTATAAAAAGATCAAACTGAAAAGATATAGCCAGATAGCTGAATATTTAGTGAACATTGTAAAGTTTGTTTGGTGTCTCTAGGTGAAAGTATGAAGGAGCTGAAACTTTTGGGAGCGGAAGAAGAATTTGAGGATTTCAAGCATGCTCCCATTGAATTCAATGTTTAAAAAAGTGAAAAAAAAAAGATTATTTAATAAAGTATAAATGGTAGTAAAAAATTTGAAAATAACCACACATCAGCTAAAAGAGACGAACATTTTAATAGTTGAATGGTTTTAATAGCTGAAAGTATGCAGAAGTTACGCAGAGCCAAAAAACGTACGGAATAATATTCCAATTCAATATTTCAAAAAATAAAATCGAAGAACAATAGTGGGACTGCTAAATCATTCCCACTAACTATAGTGCTCGTGAGTCCAGATGTGGAAACAGCTGCTGTGTCCTGTCCCTACATTACACTGAATCATTTTTGATGAAGCATTATATTTTCAAACACATCTACACCACATCAACTCATTGTGGGAATTCGCCAAATTATCAAGCCATAAATGTATGTCCAACCCTGTCCCATCGTATTTGGCGAAAAAAATAACGTCACTTTATAAAGTATCCGATCTATTCCAAAGAACGGTATTTACGAACGATGCAGAAAAACCGCCAAAAATAAGGATCAGCATGCAAGTTCTGTATCTCAATAGTAAAACACAAGTACTTACTTTTTTTCAGCAGCTTCTTTATTCGCCAATATTGTTCTGGCTCCCGACTTTTGATGTCAGACCACCGCTTCCGCAATTGTTCTTTCGAACGTTTTGTACCAAATTTATCTTCCAGAGCGGTGACAACTGAGGACATTATTTTGTCCTTTCTCAGATTGGGTCGTGTGTACGGTCCTTTTTTGCCATCGTAGTCCTCCCTTCTTAATATGGACACCATCTCCACCATCTCTTCAAAAGCCATGTTGGTGGCCTTATATCTCCTCCGGGATGTGGATGTTTGGGGCTCCGGGCTTTCCTCCGCGCTACTTCCACTTAATCGCTCCGCCATCTTTTGCTATCTACTCCCACTGCGCAACGAAGAGTGAAGGGGCGGGGCCAAATCGTACTCACGAACGTCAGGGGCGGGCGAGCATGACACATGCGCAGTGTATATAAAGCTAGTACGATGGCCTACGTATGTCCGTGCGGAAGTAGCGAGCGTCACAAACGAAGGTAAGTGTGTGTGTGTGTGTGTGTGTGTGTGTGTGTGTGTGTGTGTGTGTTTGTGTGTGTCCCCTAGATTACAACACAAACTAATCCTGAGATTTGGGACTGACATTTAAGTTTTGATCTTGTGTCTTGTCTTGCAGAAATAATGAATCCCTTTAAAGAGGAAGAGTTTTTGATCCATTTCATTGATCTCTATGAGCAGAAGAAAAACCTCTGGGAGGTCAAACACCCCCAATATTATAATCGTGATGTTAGGAAGGCAACACTGGGCACACTTTTAGAGTTTGTGAAGACTCGACTCCCCCAGGCAGACCTCAAGTTTGTGGACAGGAAAATAGGTATCTTGCGTAATATGTATAAGCGGGAACACAGGAAAATCCAGGAGTCGCTGAGATCCGGGGCAGCAGCTGACCAAGTTTATGTACCCAAGTTGTGGTATTACCACAAATTGCGATTCCTGGATGAGCAGACCGAAGCCAGGCAATCCCTTTCCACCCTTCCCCCCACCCTTCCCTCCAGCCTTCCCTCCAGCCTTCCATCCACTCTTCCCTCCAGCCTTCCATCCACCTCCACCCCAGCTGAGGAGTCCCAGGATGAACTGGGCCTTTTCACCATAGATGAAGTGGATGCGGCCAGCTTCAGCCAGGTATACTTTTTTTGAAGATTTTGGGATTGTGTAAATGTTATTAATGATGTTAAGGTGTTCATTTTGAAAGTGCTTCATCAAAAATCACTTCTGCACAAAGAGTAATATGTAGACATATCACTAGACAGTAGTGGCCAAATATATACGTAACTTCAGATCTTGTTGATCATCTGAAATAATGGTGTGGTCAAATAGATAGCCTTTACTATTTTGTGTAATTATATTTGAAAGTTAGGAGCTGAAAATTGTGTGTGATTGCATAACAGAAAATTACAACTATGTCCCTTTTTTTTTACACAGGATGACCTCAGCCAGGAGGAGGCCTTGCCCAGTGGGAGAGAGGAGGAGGCCTTGCCCAGTGGGAGAGAGGAGGAGGCCTTGCCCAGTGGGAGAGAGGAGGAGGCTGTGGCTGGGCCAAGTAGAAGCCGCACGGAGTGCCAGGTACCTCCCCTCCGCATTCTACACAAAAGGCCCAGGAGGATGACTGCAACAGAGCAGGAATCCCTAGAGCTCATACGGGAAGCAAGCCGGATCCTGAGTAAACCTCCCAATGTAGAGGAGGCGTATGGCACCTATATAGCCTGCAGATTACAGGAGTTGGAAAAGGGCCAACGCCTCCTCTGTGAGGGTCTATTTTTCCAGGCATACCAGAAGGGCTTGAGAGGGGAGCTTACTGCTAACACATATCTGGCAGATGAAGCCACTCCTACTCCTCCTCCTCCTCCTCCTCCTGCCCCAAGTACACCACCAGAGGCACAACCTCCGAGGAAGGCTGCAGAGAAGCGTGGAGGGAAGGCTGCAGAGAAGCGTGGAGGGAAGGCTCCACGGAAGAGTCGAAAGTGATTGCCTGGTTTCTGTCTGGTCTGACTGTGCTCCCTGTGCTCCCTATAGTCGCAAGATACCTATTTTCTTGTCCTCAAACTTGATGTGTGTCCTGGGGGACGAAAGGCTTCCCAGATTCTAAAAGTGTGTCCAGTGTTGCCTTCCTAATTTTTTTGTTTATAAAATAAATACTTTTTGGTTTACCTTACATTCTTGCCTATGTCTTTTGATTAAAAAACGCCATTTTGTTTGGGAGTAGGCAGGTACAGGTCAAAAAGACTATGGGGTTGATTTGAGAAAAGCAAATAGTCTGTGCACTTTGCAGAGGGCAGTTGCCCTCTGCAAGTGCAATTGCTCCAGAGCATCAGAAATTATTTAAAAGCTTGACTTTGCAAAGAGTACCCAATCCTGTGCAAGTAAAAGAAAAAAAAAAAGATTTTTGCTTGCACATGATTGGATGATGGAAGTCAGCAGAGCTGCTTCACATTTAATAAAGCTTTGGAGCAACTGCTCTTGCAGAGGGCAAATGCAATTTCCAAAATGCACAGGCTTTTTACCTTTAGGAAATCAACCCCTATGTGTGTTTTTGTCAAATAAAAAGAATTTATTTTGATTTTACATGATTTTAGGAATAAATCAGCAGAGCTTCCCCGAATTTAAGCTCTTCCCCTCAGTTTTTCAGCGACTGCACTTCCAACAAGTGCACTTGGTGTGCAATTTCTCAAGTGAACGTTTCACTTGATATTCTTAAATGATTTAAGCCTTTTGTCAAAAACAAGCTCGGGGGAAGCTCTGCTGATTTTTTCCGAAAATCATGTCAAATAAAAATTAATTGTTTTGGTTTGGGCTTCCTTGCATGTGCCCCTCGGATCCACAGCGAACACACTTCAAAATGCTCTTTATGTGGAATTATATGTATAATTACCAATTGGAGTGAAAAATGATTTTGCCTTTGTTAAATACACCCCCCTATGTCTAATGAACAAGGGACAACAACCTCATTAAGGTTCTTTAAAACAACACAAAATATGAATGTTAATTGTGGTAACTTGAAAATACACACCAAAAATGTGGTTAGCATTTAACACACATTGTAAAATAGCTAAAGTGCGGAAATAAAAAAAAAAAAATAAAATATCTATTTTAAAATTTCAAAGTTATGGAGATCTGGCTGTTACAAAATATTATATTAGTCATGGCAGGAGGATAAATCATGAAGAAAGAAGTTTGTGAGAACTCTGTGTGAATATAAAGCAGAAAAACAACTTCATTCCTCTCGCATTATCAATCCTAAAAAAAGGCTGTATTAAAAGACGACAGAAGAGGAATGTGCTAGCTTCAAGACGAAGGCTAGTTTTACCAGACCGAGCGCTTCCGTCTTGTAATTGCTTCAGAGCATGCGTCAGTTTGAGTTCGTCGGACTAGCACACAGACGATCGGTTTGTCCGCTAGAAAGAAGAGTCCGTCGGATAAATTTTAAACAAGTTTAAAATCTAAGTCCGTCCAACTTTTGAGAAAACAAAGTCCGCTGGAGCCCACACACATCGAATTGTCCGACGAAATCCAGTCCGCCGGGCAAAGTCCGCCGTAAAGTCCGCTCGTGTGTACGCGGCATAACTGGATGCTATGGGTTACTAAACCATGCTGTGCTGCTGCTCAAATAAATGTTCATGCTATTGATCAAATCAATAATTAAATTAAAACAAATGATAACTATCCAGGTAATAAAATAAATATCTCTTTTCTTTTTTGTTAGTAATACATTTGATTTCATACTTGTGCCATGTAAAAACACATTCATACCTAGTCAATTTTTTTTTTAAATGAACCAGAAAAACCAACATTATTTCATGCGTGCCTACCTAAAAAAGCGGCCATGTTCATAACTTGACTAAACACGCAGCTTGCAGGAGGTGCATCACCTGAAACACTGGGAAAACAAAGAGCTGGTTAGTCCATTTACTATGCATAGTACATTTATTTTCACTTGTCCCAAGAGCCTAGCTGCTTACCTTATATAGGGAGGTCTTCTGGGTCCATCAGGTCTTCTAAGGAACAGATTTGAAAAATAATGTAAATGAAAAACATAACTTTTCATTGAGATAAAAAATATTTTTTTTCCATCCATATACACATATACATGTGTAACAAGCATGTTTGTCATTGCTGACTTCCCCCTAAAATTTCTATTTTACTAGCTGGTATGCTGTCTCGCTTTAAAATGGAACTGGATTCAAAGGGGTTGATTTTTTTTTTTGTGGCAAATGAGATGTTCACTTTGCGAGGGAATTTTCTCCTAGCTTAATGAATAAAGTGAAACTCTGCCAACTTCCATCATCCAATCATCTGCAAGCAAAAACAGTTTTTTTCCCTTGCACTTGATTGGGTATTCTTTGTAAAGTGAATTTTCACCACATTTACTAAGCTAAATTCCCTTGCAAAGTGAAGATTCCCTTGAAAAGTGAACAGCGTATGTGACTTTAGTAAATCAACCCCAAAACAGTGCAGACTTGCTATATTATAGGGAAACTGTAGAAGTGTTAAGTGTGCCCAAGCAGTGCCTTATGTGCCTTATGTACCATAAAATGTACCTTATGGCTGCAATTCCTCTAGAAAAATAGCATTGCAATTCCTGGTACATTAATGTGCCTTGGTACTCCTGTGCCTGCAGCTTTAAGAGCTATAAATCTGCAAAGGGGGACTAAGACACTGTTGCCTATGTCTGCTATTCTCCGAGATGGTCCCCCACTGCAGCCAGTGGTTTCTGCTGGCTCCCCCTACATCATTACAGGATACAATAGGCTTGGTTTTTGAAGTGTCAGTTTTTGAAGAGACATCAAGTGGCAATTCTTTTTCATCAAAGTGGCACCAACAGTGGGATGGTATTTACCTGCTTCTTCAGCAGTGACACTTTTTATTTGTTGCTTTAACACTTTCTGAGCCACTGACCCAGAGCAAACATCCAGATCAGTTAAGTCAGAAAAAAATTAAATGTTCTCAATGGAATATATGTTCTGCATTTCCAGGTTGAATAATGCCCAGAATTATCCAAAATCTTCACCTGCATTGGTAGTCATGGCCACTCCTCCTTTAGTCCTCTTACCTACAGGAGATGCAGTCATTAAGGATTGTATAGGGGGAGGACTATAGTGGCATACACATCACAGCTGTGTGGCATTTGTGCGCCCTTCTTCTCCACTAACAGGATATGCTTGCGACTTTCAAGCTGTTTTACAGGTAAGAAAAAATGGGGAGGGGGGATAAAAGAAAGGGGTATAAGAAGCAGGGGGAGCCTAAGTATATAGTTTGTTCATGGTATACATGCTTGCTATTGTTTCTTTTACAACCATGCAATAAAGCATATTGTCTAGGGTTTCCCTGTCAGATTCCTGATAGGAAAGTGATTGGATAAGATTTTTTTTAAATTTCAGATCTGCCATTTTTTTTTATTTCTTTTATATAAATACCCATCACCATTTTTGCAGGAGAAATAGGGAAAAGGGCTACTTACTTGTCAAAAGTTAGAGAAAATATTTTGTTATCTTCTATGGCAATGAAGTACCTATGTAAAGGAGAAAATGAACAAAATGTAAAAAAAAAACCTTTGCAATATAGAGTAATCAATCATGTAAACCAAACATGCATTGACTTATCTGGGGTTGCCTTTGATGCTCTATGAAATGAAGCAGATGCACAAAGTAGCTCATTGGAATGTTTCTGTGAATTCCAGGCATCAGGAAAGAAATTTCAATCACTCATATCTTCTAACCATATACTACATAATCATCTAAATATTTTCATTTGATGATTATGCAATATAGTGGTTGTATTTAGGACCAGATCACTGAGATTTTTTTATATGTTTTTTTAGCTACTTTTTTTACCTCTTAATAATTTTTATCAAAGTGTACGTTTCTGAAACAAAAATATCACATAAGGGTAAAGCTTCTATTATTTTCCGTGAAAGGCTAATTACAACCAATGGCAAAGTTTTTTTTTTTACAGAGTGGGAGAGATTAGAACCCCTGTCAGGTTTTTATTTTTGCCCGTGCCGCCCGTTAAGGAGATTCACCCACTCTATGTGTCCTGTTTACCGCTATCATCAAAAGTGAAAGTGGAAAAAATCCAAAATTTTAGGCTGTCACCAGAACAGGAACAGAGTTGAAATCTTCCAATAGGGACACTAGTATGGCGATAACCAGAAATTCTCTCACTTTGGAGTGATTTCAGCTTCCTGATGTGGACATGTGACAGGAGGTGAAGGGAAATCTCCCCAGATGGTTAAAAAGCCTGTCAGTGTTATAACTTTCCATTACTCTATACAAAATGAAAAAAAAAAAGTTTTGACTTTAGTTCTATGGTACTTTAACTGTGATGATATTTGCTTATGAATCATTTATATCTCATAAATTTGTGTTTTATATCAACGCATCAAGTAGCTTCAATTTGTGCTCTTCCAAATAGACACTTTACAGAACCTCACTTCTATCACCGGTTAGATGTGTGTGATAATCTTTTTGATGATTCCTTTTATTCTTTACAGACCAGCTGTCTAAATTATTTTTGTTGTGCCAGTTTTATAGTTCAAATTGAATAGATGATTCCAAGCGCATACCTAAAAATAATTCTACTTTTTACTTACCAGGTTCCACCCCATTTTGTATTTTCAGTGGGAGGTTTAAAGGATTTACAGTAATTTTAAGTGGACTTGGAGTAAGACACGCTTTATTTTGCAAGCCAAGTAATGTGTAATGCTTACAAGTTTTTATTGCCTATTAAACAGATCATAGTATATCCCCCAGACAGTATTTATTTCTCGTCCAAAGGCCAATGCTATCCCTGTTCAGGCATCATCAAGGGAAAATATATACTTTGTGAAATGAGATGTTGGCTGAGAGGTGTGTTGACCAGTGATTTTAGTTCTTCACCAACAAAAGAACTCCAGTTTGAGATATCAGGAAATTTTAAAGCAGTTTTATTTACCTAAATCTGATGGCAGGTGCTTCACTGCTGCAACTCCTAAAGGGTTGGAGGCCAGTGATCCATCACTGCTGTCTGTTGACCAGTCTTCTTGTAATAATTGCATCACACCACTGCAGTCATCTGGATCCTAAGAGGACCCAGCCACTGGACAGCCAATAGGAAGTGTTCACCCAGGCAGCAAAATGGGCACCTGCTGAAGGACCCTCCCACTCTGCAGTCTTGGGACACAACACACTGGACAGCCAATCGGAAGTGCTCACATCACCTAGGTAGCAACATGAGAACCTGATGAAGGACCTTCCCACTCTGCAGTCACCTGATCATGGGGGAGTAAATGTGGCTTTTAAGGGTGGGGTTGTTTTCTTGTAAAGGCAGGGGGTTATTATGTACAGCTGAAACATGCTATTAAAGCTCAGAGGTCTATGGAGGCATTAGAATTCTCGTCTACTCCAGTCTTCTCTCATGCAACAATTTAGATCAGGGGTAGGCAACCTTAAAGAGATAGAGGTCTACCTGAACAACATGGGAGCATTCAAAGATCACTGGGCCTCCTCACACCTGATTTAAACCTCTAATTGCCATACTACAGTGTCGCAATCACATGCATTGCACAGCAATCATGGGTTAAAATCCAGTGGTGAGGAGGCAACATATCGCCTCCTCACTACCTGTCAAACACACTTGGATCACTTTTCAGAAGAAGGAGCAGTGCCTGCTGCACTTGTGAATGAGTCCTTAGTTGCATTCCGCAGCGGCGCACTCTTAGTGCTCCTTCACATGCATGTAAACCGCAGCACATCAGTGTGAAAGCAGACCTATACTATTATGCCCAGTGTATGGCTTCACACTGACCTGAAGATCTCTTCTTTCTGCTGCTGGCACCACTCTGGAGACCGCTAGTAAGGATAAGAGGTGGAGTGCAGTTGATTTCACTCTGCATGGGACAGGAGCAGGCATCAGCTTCAGGCATCAGCTCCCTACTATAGCTCCAACTTTACAAGTAGTCCCTCTGCATTGCACTCTTTGATGCTTTGGAATGGTGGGTCAGCAAGCACAGACTGCGATCTACCAGTCACCTGTCCGTGAACTACAGGTTGCTGACACCCAATCTAGATCCCCTAAAGTCTTTAGCTCTAACTGTTACGCTGCCCTTCTGAGAGTATACTTGGAAAGGTTTCCTAGCTCGGCCTGTGAAAAGTGGGAGAATGACGTTGGAGTCATACCCGGGTGATCAATGGGAAGAGGCCCTAAAAACTGTTGAAATGTGCTCATTGAATGTTTCACAGAGAATGTCCCAGCTTTATAGACTACTCAGAACTCATCGAACCCCGCTTAAACTCCATTTCAGCAGAGGGGTAGTCTCTTCAAATTCAAGAAGGTATGGGGGAGTTGGTTAGCTACCCCGGGTTTATCTCCAACTGACTTAATTATGGATAGAATGCTTCTCTGATGCCTCACTTTCTAAATCTGTGGAGTACCTTTCCGGTCTGTACCCAAAGGGACAAGGGGGAACTCTTGCATTGGCAGGGGGGTTTTCCCCGCCCATTTTGAGGATGTCTACAACTAGAGCTGTAGGTGACAATGATGGGGGAATCTATGTGGTGGGTTGGCAACCCCAGAATATTTGCAATGTTAAATGTTACCCTGACCTGTTGTGTACTGATTGGTGGTATTTGTACTTGTAGCGGTGCCCCCGTAGGAGCCGCTGAGTGTTGTGGCCTACCTGTCACACTGCCCAGCCCAGCATTCACTTCTCAGTCACCTTAAGACAATGAACAGTCCATGTGCTTGTTTTTGTTTGTTTTATTGAGGGAAATATGGGATGCCCAGTGAATTGTATATCAATCAATTGGTGGATTGTATATCAATCAATTCGTGAATTGTATATCAATAAATTGGGACATCTATGTATACTTCTCTGTACATGTTACTACTTCAGTCTCCTCCAGAACTTTCCTTGCTTGCAGACTATTCCTCTTCCTTCCTCCTGCAGAACTCTTAATCCTCAGGACCAGCTAGCACATGTAAGGTTAGGCCTGACACTGGCTCAGCCACGTTTTAGCAATACTGTAGCATAAATAGAAAGTCTTTAGTGCTAGCTGTCCTACTGATGGACTACTGCTCCCAGTAAGCCCTCTTCAAGCCCTTCCAGCCCTCATGGCTGCAGCTGCCCGACTCCACTGCCCATGAGATTGCAGTCCTCACTACTGGCTCTGCACCCATCTCTGACTGTTTCTTCTCAGTCCTCTCAGGCATGCCTCCCCAGTCCTCCTGACTGCACATGTCACTCACCAGGCCTCCTGGCTGCAAGCGGTAGTTCCCTCCTGAAGATTTGCCCGACAGTACTAGCTCCTGCTGTCCTCTCTTGCTCCTCCTGTGCCTCCTGTCCAGAACCTTCACGCTTTCCTGAAGGGCTCCATACTGCACCTGAGCCCCAGGCCCAAGGCCCCCCCCGACTGGAGAGCTCCCTCAAAGGCCCAGACAGCCAAGTACTCCATCTCGAGTCATTCCACCTAGCAACTCCTCCCCAGCTGGGCTGACTCTGGGTATTTAAGGAGGCCTGCTCCCTGCCAACCCAGGTTGCGGATTGGTCAGGGCTCCTTAGAACACCCCAGGCAGCTTCTCCTCTCCTTCTAGAATCCTCTAGAAGAAAGAGGGAGGTCTCAGTGACGCTGCCTGTGAGTCACCAGCTGCTAAGTCTGAGCCACTCCCAGCCCACACAAACCAAAACAAACAGGCCTGGCTGGCACCTACTCTTACCTACTCTACAGAACAAAAAACCTATTCTAGCACCTACCTATGTAGTGGGTGCTACATACTATTCTGATTGTACTGTTCGTCTGTATTTGGAAGTGACATCTAAATAAAATGTTACTTTATTTAAAGGCAGGGGGATCCCTGGTTGGATTTAAACTTTTAGTAGAATATGTTCAAGATAGAGAGGGTTTTAGGACTATTAGATCAAGATTAGAACAAGATGTACTGCTCTATACTTCTCAATTAGCTAGACAGCTCAATCTACATGACTGACAGCCCTGTAATTCCCGAGTCACTAGGTGACCTTTTTTTTCTTGATTGACAGTTCTCCATGGATAAATGGAGATGTTACTCAGACACGGGGGGGTGGACACAGGGCAGACATGTATTAGGGAAGTATTCCTGTTCATTTTCTGACTGCCAATGTCCATGTCTGCACAGATGAATGAAACCTTTATCATGTTTACCTCTATAGCTGTGCTAAATCAAAAGGTGTACAGTACCAAACAACAGCATATAGTGTGGACAATAATAATTTGATCCCCTGCAGATTTAGTAAGTTTGCCCACTTAAAAAGAAATGAAGGGTCTGTAATTTTTTATCATAGTTGTATTTTAAATGACAGAGACAGAATATCAACCAAAAATCCAGAAAAAACACAATGTTATACAAATGTTATAACTTGAGTTGCAGTTCAGTGAGTAAAATAAGTATGTGATCTCCTACCAACCAACAATAATTCTGGTTCCCACTGACTGGCTACAGTATGTGCTCATGTGGTGCACAGACTAGTCCTGTCAATTTAAGAAGGTGCTCCTAACGACAACTCGTTATGTGTATAAAAGACACCTTTCCACAGAATCTCTTTTTTCCATTCAAACCTTACCATCATGGGCAAGACCACAGAGCTGTCAAAGGGCGTCAGGGACAAGATTGTAGAAGATTGCACAAGGCTGGAATGACCATAAGCCATAAGCTTGGTGAGAAGGAGACAACTGTTGGAGTGATTATTTTCAAATGGAAGAAATACAAAATAACCATTAATCACCCTCGGTCTGGAGCTTCATGCAAGATTTCACCTCATAGGGTAAAGGATGATCATGAGAAAAGTTAGGGATAAGCCCAGAACTACATGGGAGGGGCTTGCGAATGATCTCTAGGCAGTTGGGACTACAGTCAACAAACAAACCATTGGCAACACAATACGCCGCCATTGTTTGAAATCCTACAGTGCCCGCAAGATCCCCCTCCTCAAGAAGACACATGTAAAGGCCCATCTGAAGTTTGCCAATGAACATCTAAATGGTTCAGAGAAGGATTGTGCTGTGGTCAGATGAGACCAAAATTGAGCTCTTTGGCATTAACTCGATTTGCCGTGTTTGGAGGAAAAAATCTAAAATCTTGGATGAGAACCTTCTTCCCTCAGCCAGAACACTGAAGATGGATCATGGATGGGTCTTTCAGCATGACAATGACCAAAAACATACAGCCAAGTCAACAAAGGAGGGCTCAAGAAGAAGCACGTTAAGGTTATGGAATGCCCTAGCCAGTCTCCAGACCTTAATTCTATAGAAATTTTATGGAGGGAGCTGAAACTTTGAGCTGCCAAGCAATAGCCAAGAAACCTTAAGGATTTAGAGAAGATTTGTAAAGAAGAATGGACCGAAACCCCTCCTGAGATGTGTGCATACCTGGTAACCAACTGCAAAAAACGTCTTACCTCTGTGCATGCCAAATGGGTTTCTCCACCAAGTACCAAGTAATGTTTTGCTTGGGGATCAAACACTTATTTTACTCACTGAACTGCAACTCAATTTATAACATTTGTATCCTGTGTTTTTCTGGATTTTTGGTTGATATTCTGTCTCTATCATTTAAATTACACCTATAATAAAAATTACTGTATAAACCTTTAATTTCTTTGTAAGTGGGCAAACTTACAAAATCTGCAGGAGATCAAATAATTATTTTCCCCACTGTATATTGAATACATAAAAAAGTAAATCTACCATACTGGGTTTCTAAGAAAATCAGCGAAGTCAGGTTTCATGTGATTCTAGAATGGTCTCTTGGTGGCATTAGAGGACAATCATTTCCAATTAAATTCTAAAACGAAGTTCAATTCACTAAGCCATCAGCATGTCAGCAAAGAGAGATGAAAATAACAATCTGCTTGTTGACAATAACAATTGTTATGGCAAATATCATCTTCCAGGTTTGTTAACTAATGCTGGCCATACACGCACAGAATTTCGTCCGAAACTTGTCTTTTCAGAAAGGTCGTTCAACAATCATGCCGTTAGTGGACCCAATTTTACAGACGATTTTGACCTTGGGCCCTGCTAATGTCGATGGATCCGAAGCGAAGACTTTTACAGTTTCAACTAAAGTGTACATGTGTATGTTTTAATCGAAACAATAAGAATATTCTGTCTTGTAAAATTTATATATGTTTTTATTGTTATCCAATGGTCACTACGATCATGGAAATGGCCATGTAAACAAGTTTATTTTGTCAGTTAGTGGCCAATTCGCTTTCGACCAACGAATAATCGTTTAGTCTGCAAACGGACAAAATTCTGTGCGTGTATGGCCAGCATAAGTTTATGTATTGGCTGACAGATCATTCTGTAATGGATCTTTTTAAGATGGCTCAATCACCCTCTACCCCTGCCCAGACATTATTTAAACATATTATTTTGTGTTAAACGCAAACACACTAAACCAGCTATGTTGTTGCACTTGTTTTTGTAATTTCAAAAGTTTTAAAGCTTACATTTTTTTATATACTCTTTACTTTCAGTTAAGGTATAGAAGGAATAAATATGCATGGAAAACTTTGTTTCTAGGGTGACAACGATTCAGCTGCAGAATTGTCAAATTTTCACATTTTGGACAAGGTAGGAAGAATGAGATGGAGAAAATGGAGAATTATTTTATATTTTGTTTTAGGGGGCAGAAGCACCTCAGCAGGGCAATATCAGCATCCTGGACAGGACAGGGAGATTAATTTGTGTCGCCCAACTCTGGCTCCCCACTTGGGAACCTTTGTTTAGAACCTGAGCCCTCTTCACATGGAGTCTCGGAAACATACAAGCTGCTTCTCTGGCCCGAAGGCTTTGTGCCCCCATTTCTGTTGAAGTGAAAAATGATTTGGACTTAACGCTGTCCTCTAAACAAAGAGAACGTATCCTTTATTTGCTCACTATTCGTCTATTGCAAGCAAGTACCAGGAGTTGGGATATAAGATCCTCACCCGCTTTTACGGAAAATTTACCCTGAGGCGGTGGACACCTATTGGCGTTGTGGAGAGGCTGTAACATATTTTCTGGAATTGTAAGAAACTGGATGGATATTGGTCACAGGTTGGTCAGACTATTTCACAGTTTACAGATTTTGACCTGGCCTTGGATCCTATCAGGTATCTCTTGCACCACTCTGATCTCCCGAGACACAGATATAAAAAGTCTTTGCTCATTCATTTGGTAAATGAATAATGCACTATGGCATACTCTTCTCCAGAAGAAGCAACATCTAATTGTAATTTGGTGGAGACACTTTTAGCAAAGATGGACAAACAAGGGCACACTGACCTTGTGCAATACAGTATTCATAAATAAGGTAGACAGAGCCTATCGGTGGCCCAAGGGAGAGAACTACCTTCTCAATAAGGAGGCGCTGCACTCAATTATCTTGTCAGTGGGTCCCACTTCTTTTGCTAATACTGGCACCCTGTGTTCTTAAATGATAACCTCAGTGCTGGCCATAGTGAGCAGTCTCTCGGACATCTTGCAGAAGATTTGTCCTGTTTAATTTACTTATTTGTGAGAGCAATTATTCACTGTTTTCACCCTATTAAAGTTAGATCTCCCCTACACTGGATCACTCTTAAGTGCATCAATCCTAATCCACATACCCACATTTGATCCAGAGGAAAGCAAAAAACCCTGTGAAGCATGGGTGCTATCTTATCATACGACACCCCAATATAGGAGGAGTGGACAGCATTGGCAGGGGACTCCAGAAGAGGAGGTAAGGGACTGCTCTGTGCAATTTTATTGCACAGAGCAGGTACTGTAAGTATAACATCTTTTTTATTTTAAAACAACAAAAAAATATCCTTTAGTATCACATTAATGTCTTATTTTCGTTTTACTAATTATTCTATTTTATTCTGTATCTTTATTAACATTTTATTTACAGGGGGGGAAATAATTATTTGAACCCCTGCAGATTTTGTTAGTGTTCCCACTTACAAAAAAATGAAGGGTCTATATTTTTTATCACAGGTGTATTTTAAATGATAGAGACAGAATATCAACAAAAAATCCAGACAAAATCCAAATAAAACACATGATACAAATGCTATAAATTGAGTTTTATTGAGCAGTTCAGTGAGTGAAATAAGTATTTGATCCCCAAGCAAAACATGACTTAGTACTTGGTGGAGAAACCCTTGTTGGCAAGCACAGATGTAAGATGTTTCTTGTAGTTGGTGACCAAGTTTGCACACATCTCAGAAGGGATTTTGGTCCACTCTTCTTTACCAATTTTCATTAAATCCTTAAAGTTTCTTGGCTGTCACTTGGCAACTCAACATTTCAGCTCCCTCCATAATTTCTATAGGATTAAGGTCTGGAGACTGGCTAGGCCACTCCATCACCTTATTGTGCTTCTTCTTGAGCCACTCCTTTGTTGCTTTGGCAGTATGTTTTGGATCATTGTCATGCTGGAAGACCCATCCACCACCCATCTTCAGTGTTCTGGCTAAGAGAAGGTTTTCATCCAAGATTTTACAATACATGACCCCGTCCGTTGGCCCCTCAATGCGGCAAAGTCAGCCTGTACCTTTAGCAGAGAAACAGCCCCAAAGCATAATGTTTCCACCTCCGTGCTTGACTGTAGGGATGGTGTTCTTAGGGTCATAGCAGGCATTTTTCTTCCTCCAAACACGGCAAGTGGAGTTAATGCCAAAGAGCTTAATTTTGGTCTCATCTGACCACAGCACTTTCTCCCAATCCTTCTCTGAATCATTTAGATGTTCATTGGCAAACTTCAGACAGGCCTGTACATGTGCCTTCTTGAGTAGGGGGACCTTGTGGGAGCTACAGGTTTTCAATCCATGGCAGAGTATTGTGTTACCAATGTATGTTTGGTGACTGTGGTTCAAACTGCCTTGAGATCATTCACAAGTTCCTCCCATGTAGTTCTGGGCTGATCCCTCACTTTTTTCATAATCATCCTGACCCCATGAGGCGAAATCTTGCATGGAGCTCCAGACCAAGGGCAATTGATGGTTATTTTTTAGTATTTCTTCCATTTGCAAATAATCACTCCAACAGTTGTCTCCTTTTCACCAAGCTTCTTGCTGATGGTCTTGTAGCCCATTCCAGCCTTGTTTAGGTCTACAATCTTGTCCCTGACATCCTTTGGAAGCTCTTTAGTCTTGCCCATGATGGTGGGTTTGAGTGGAAGAAAGATTCTGTGGACAGGTGTCTTTTATACATATAAGGAGTCATTAGGAGCACCTTCTTAAATTGACAGGACTAATCTGTGTACCACATGAGCATATACTGTAGCCACTAGCCAGTCTGTGGGAGCCAGAATTATTGTTGGTTAGTAGGGGATCAAATTCAAATTCTGGATTTTTGGTTGATATCCTGTCTCTATCATTTAAAATACACATATGATAAAAATTACAGACCCTCCATTTCTTTGTAAGTGGGCTAACTTAGAAACTCTGCAGAGGATCAAATAATTATTTTCCCCACTGTATATGTCTGGCTTTCCAGGACAGATCTAGGCATTTGAGTCGCACACCAGGCTTTACTTTTATTTCATGTATATCCTTTATTAATAAGATTTCATGTTTAACCGCTTCCGGACCAGGCGTTGCAGTTTTACTGTGACAGGTTGGCTCCCCTGCGTGAAACCACGTAACTGTACGTTGGCTCGCAGGGTCCGGATAGCAGGCGCGCCCGGTGCACGGTGGGGGTGTCGATGCTCGTGGCCGACGGTTGCGATTACCGCTGTCCATGAGCGATCGTGACCAGGAGACACACAACAGGGGCGTGTGTGTGTAAACACACACGTCCCTGTTCTGTTCTGACAGGACTAACAGATTGTGTGTTCCTATTAGCTTCCTCTAGTTAGTCCCCTCCCCCTTTAGTTAGAATCACCTCCCAGGGAACACAGTTAACCCCTTCACTGCCCCTAGTGTTAACCCCTTCACTGCCAGTGATATTATTACTGTAATCAATGCATTTTTAATCACACTGATTGCTGTATTAATGCCAATGTTTCCAAAAATGTGTCAAAATTGTCTGATGTGTCTGCCATAATGTCGCAGTCATGATAAAAATTGCAGATCGCCCCCATTACTAGTAAAAAAAAAAATAATAAAAATGCTATAAATCTATCCCCTATTTTGTAGATGCTATAACTTTTGTGAATACATATTGGCCTAAACTGAGGAAAAAAAGAGTTTTTTCTTATATATTTTTGGGGGATATTTATTATAGCTTTTTTTGTTTATAGCGCAAAAAATAAAAACCGCAGAGGCAATCAAATACCACCAAAAGAAAGCTCTATTTGTGGGAAAAAAAGGACGTCAATTTTGTTTGGGCACAATGTCGCATGACCACGCAATTGTCAGTTAAAGCGACGCAGTGCCGAATCGCAAAAAGTGCTCTGGTCTGGAAGGGGGTAAATTTTTCCGGGGCTGAAGCTGTTAATATGGGGTTTTTTCCTCCCTTTTTGTGGGAGGTCACGGGGGGGACACTTTGATTGAGAGGTTGTCCCCTCTAAGGAGTATACTTTTCTTTCTTTAACTTATAGTTTGGCTCCTTCAATATGACACTCCAAGACAGAGGTGGATGACCCATTGAAGTCTAAGTCTGCCTCTATTTTTCTTTGTGTCTCCTTTACAGTGGGGTAACATTTCTACCATTTTTACCAATGTTGGATGGTTGGTTAGCACTTGGGTGTGTGTGTGTGTGGGGGGGTTATTAACTATATAATTACCTACATGTGTTTTTTATTATTTAACCCATACACAGCCTAATGGATGATCTTCCTAGAATTTCTTGTGTTGTCCTTGACAATCTACTGTGTGGGTTGCCGGCAATCAACTCTATAAAGTTGTCCTGAATTTTCGCTCTATTTAGGCTTCTAACTGCTACTGTAAGATGTGATTGTTATTATTGAAAAACTGGGTAACGGGGGGCAGGAGGCGGAGCCTAGCGGAGCAGACATGCATTGTTAGAGCTCCACACCGCTGAGGAGAGAAGAGAAGGACAAAGCGGAGCCTGCAGGCTCAAAAGGTATCCATTTGAACCTTTTTGCCCCAGGGAACAAACTGTGAAAGTTTGGGCAGGAAATATGGTACTGGGAGGAAACTGTGGCAGAAATAAAAATCACCTCACAAAGAGCTCACAGGCACTCACTGCAGCTGAAGCAGCTCCAGTCACCTCACAAGATACAGCATCAGGGCGCTCTCACAGACAGAAAATGTCACAGCAAGACTCTCCATTTGAGTCAGATACAGAACAAATTCTCTCACAAACTTCTCCACAAGCCTCCTCAGTATCCCCAGTAATATTATTACAATTTGAAAAGATGCTTCATAAGGCTTTAAAACAAACCTCAGACCAAATAACAAAAAGCCTAACCAAAGAAATAAGAGAGCTGGGAAACCGCACCGCAGCCTTAGAAATAAAAATGGATGAAATTGAAATTACAACCCAAGAAAATATAACAGAATTGGAACAATTAAAAAAAGAGAATTTAATACTTCAAACTAAGCTAGAAGATTACGAAAATAGAGCCAGACGTTCAAACTTGCGCATAAGGGGAATACCTGAAACTGTGACAGACCTGCAATCTACTATTACTGCTCTATTACAAGAACTAAAGCCAGATATCCCTATTGTACGTTTAGAACTGGACAGAGTACACAGAGCCCTCACAGCCAAAAAGAAAGATGGACCCCCACGTGATATAATCACAAAATTTCATTATTACAGAACGAAAGAACAAATACTAATTGCTGCAAGAGAAAAAAAGGAACTTAATTTTCAAGGACACAATTATCAAATTTTTGCTGACCTATCCCAACTTACTATTACTAAAAGACGATCCATGAAACCCCAACTAATGGAACTGCAACGCCACAACATTATGTATCAATGGGGCTTCCCCTTTTCAGTCAGATTTAACTACCAAGGTACAATTTACAGAAGCAGATCAGCAGATGAACTACAACAAACCCTTTTAAAATTAAATCTGACAGAACCCACAAACAGCAACACTCCCACACGCAGAAGAATAGCGTCATCTTCACCTTCAGGCAGCACCCAGAAAATTTCAGAACAAAATGGGAATCATCATTCTCACAAAAGAGGCCGTTATGCCACATCATCCATGGACCAAGAAGATTCAATGGACTGACATCCTAATTCCTGATATCTCTTCATTTATTATACTAAGAGATGGTTCTCTATAAAAAACCTGTATTTATAACTGAATGTAACTGCATTCTGATAGTCACACACTGTGTGGGATTATGTTACATTCCAGTTATATTTCTTATTACTTCTGATTCATATAGCCTTAGAATATATAAGTGAAATAAGGAAATTCTTGTTCAGTTATATATTATCAGGTAATAACAATAGATTTATTACTTTTTAGGACAAATATGTTCAATAATCCAGAAGTAATGGAAGCTTTTTCTTTCTTTTCTTAAAACAAATATATTATTACCTAACTAGTTCCTAGAATTATGTTTTTGTTTATTCTAATCTGAAGCAATACAACCTCAATTTTATGAGTTAACATATCTAAACAGTTACATATGAATAAAATATGTAATTGTTTACTCTAAAAGGGTTAAAATCCCAAAATAATTCAAACTATCTTCATCAATACCAAAGTTATTAACAGTACCTTTCTAACTGAATTATTTAGCCTAGGGCAAGACTAACCATATACAACCACCCTGGAATAAATCATTTCAACAAAAACTATATTCTGCACTCCAATTAAGGAAACATCATTTTGATGTCTTTTGACATAGCACTTCTCTCCTGTAAGCGGAAGATCCGTGTACCCCCATTAGCCCTCCTCATTCTCCCAACCATATTATGTGGGAGTGTGACGAAGGCACTTATTCCCCTGAGAGAGATATTTATTCTCTTTCACGGGTAAATTGTGATTACTTGCAAAAAATAATTTATACAATGTATCATCTAATCTCATATGTTTTTTGTTTACTCTTTACTCCAGAATTCACTGGTTTCTTTTCTATCTATTCATCTCTTCAGTCCACACAGGTTGATCTGCGCAGTCAGCTCTGCATAACAAAAAGTAAGTCAAAACTATTTGATCTATTGCCATGGCACCACTGAATATACTTTCCCTGAATGTTCAGGGAATAAATGTCCCTCAAAAAAGGACCAAAGCCTTCCGTACTTTCCATAACAAGAAGGCTCACATAGTATGCCTCCAAGAAACACACTTCACCAAAGATTCTACTCCAAAATATATTTCTCCTTTTTATCAACAAATTTACACGGCTTCTGCCTGTACCAAGCAAAGGGGAACTCTAATTGCATTTCATCGATCCACACCATTCACCTTATCATCAGAAATTAAAGACCCAGAAGGTAGATACCTGATACTCATGGGTTATATAATGGATACAGCAATCACAGTGATTTCCTACTACGCTCCTAACAAACAACCTACACCATTCCTCTCACATATATTACAAGTGATTAATACACACAAAATAGGAACAGTGATAATGTGTGGGGATTCGAACCAGGTCCTCCTCCCATTTCTAGATAAATCACCTTTTACACCATCCAAAATAACCTCTAGATTACCTTTTTCTCAACTTCTTTCCAAATACAATCTGGTAGATTCATGGAGAGAAAGTAACCCAATGAAAAAGAAATTCACTTATTTCTCGCACCCTCATCAAACCTTCACCAGAATAGATCATATTTTTCTAACAATAGGAATGATACCAGAAATTATTGCATCAGATATAATTCCGATTCCGTGGTCTGACCATAATGCAGTATACACTACTATAGCCTCAGCCATACCAAAAGCGCATGACCCAACGTGGTACTTACCGGACATAATGCTCAAACACCCACTACATCAGAAGGCCATTGAACAAGCTTTAAAGGAATACATATCAATTAATAATACAACAGACATCTCCCCAATAACACTGTGGGAAGCTCATAAGCCTGTCTTGCGTGGTACAATACAAAGACAAATGGCACTATTTAAACGGGAACGCAAAAATCTAGCAAAAAAACTAGAACTCAATTTTAATGCAGCCTACATATCATTTCAAGATAATCCATCCCAGAGTACAAAATCTCATCTGGAAAAATCTAGATTGGAATACGATCTATTTCTCACTGAGTCAGTTGATAAATCCCTCAAACGCTCCAAACACAATTTCTACATGAATACAAACAAACCAGGTACATATTTGGCTCGGGCATTAAATTCAACTAACAAATCTTTCAAACCAATACGTTTGAAATTATCAAAAAATTTTTACACTTGTAATCCAGTTAAAATAGTCCATAAATTTCACTCACATCTCGCAACTTTATACAAGACAAACAATGAATTTAATCCTACAGAGGCTGAATCCTTCTTCTCAAAAATAACCTTACCTGAGTTATCTCAGAATCAAAAAAGCAGTTTGGATGAGCCTATAACTATAGATGAAGTTGCTAACGCCATAAAAGACCTAAAACTTAACAAAAGACCAGGCCCAGATGGCTACTCGGCTTTATACTATAAAACATTCTCAGAAATACTCTCTCCCATTCTCACTGAAACTTTTAACAAACTTCTAGATGGACATTCTTTTCGGCAAGAAACACTAATGGCAATTGTTTGTATGATCCCAAAACCCCTTTCTGATGATACTTCCTGTGTGAATTATCGGCCTATCTCTCTGTTAAACCTCGATATTAAATTATTAGCAAAAATAATAGCAAAACGCCTCAATAGCATTATAGGAAAATTAATACATAGAGATCAAGTAGGCTTCATGCCAAATAGACAGGCAGGCGATAATATACGCAGGGTAGTGTTATTGGCACATATTGCTAAAAAACGGAAAATCCCTTTATGTTTTCTATCTCTCGATATTAAGAGGGCATTTGACACAGTATCCTGGCAATATATGCAATATTCATTACAAAAATGGGGTTTTGGACCCCACTTTTTAACATGGATCAAAGCATTATATAATAAACCCAAAGCCTATATAAAATATGCTGGATACAAATCTGAAGCCTTTAATATCGAAAGGGGTACCCGACAGGGTTGCCCATTATCTCCCTTATTATTTGCCCTTATACTCGAACCCATGGCCCAATACATCAGAACAAACCAAACTATAACTGGCATTGAAGTAGGAGGTATTATACACAAATTATGTATATTTGCAGACGATATATTACTTTTTCTATCATCACCACAGGTCTCTGGTCCTAACTTAATACCAGCTCTTGATGGATTTGCAGCCCTATCCGGCCTTATGATTAATCCTAAGAAATGCCTAGTGCTTAATATTTCACTCACAAACATGGAATTGATCCCGGCTAGGGCTGCACTCCCATTCACATGGGCAGAAAAATCAATCCCATATCTTGGAATTCATTTAACAGCATCTCATTCTGACTTATTCTCAACCAATTATCCTCCTGTATTAAGACAGATCACAAATCTAATAAAACAATGGTCGCAACTTCCTTTATCCTGGATAGGGAAGATTAATGCAATCAAAATGACTATTCTACCCAAATTGCTTTATCTATTCAGAGTCCTCCCTATTCCAATTCCTTCCTATTTTTTGAGAATAGTACAAAAAAGAGCAACTTCGTTTATATGGGGCTCTTCTAAACCACGTGTACCTATACACACACTACATCTTCCCAAAAATAAAGGAGGCCTGGGATACCCTAATTTTACTAACTACTACAGAGCAGCACATTTGGCCAGTCTGTGCAAATACCATGCAAAACAGGAAATCCCATTATGGGTATTTATAGAGGCTTCAGAAAATGACCCTCTATTAATATCAAATTTATTATGGCTTGATCCTAAAGACCGCTTTAAAATTCATAATCCCATAACTAAACACTTCTTATCTCTCTGGGATAAACTAAAAACCAAATATCAGTTACAATCTCCACACAATCCTCTCCTTTCTTTTATCAGAAATCCGGCCTTTTATCCGGCATGGATCTACCCAAATTCTTTTAAAGCTTGGACAACATCAGGCATTCAGACACTAAATGACTTCATAGCATCTAAATCATTCCTTTCATTCCCATCGCTTAGAGAAAAATATGATCTACCAAACTCTGAGATATTTAGATATCTCCAAATCAAAAATTTCTATACATCATTCCTAAAGGGGGATACACCATTATCCCAATTATCCATTTTTGAATCAATCTGTACAAAAGATCCATTTGCTAAAGGTACAATTTCATCACTTTATAATCAATTATATGGAGTAGCAAATCTTAATAGACCCTCTTACGTTCAGAGGTGGGAGGAGGACCTGGGACGAACTTTAGAAGACACGGATTGGTCTAACATATGGCTCACATCTAAGTCATCTTCACCCAACATCTTAGCACTGGAGACAAATTATAAAATCCTAACTCGCTGGTACCTTGTACCCGCTAGAGTGGCAAAATATTCACCTAATACCTCAGCTCTTTGTTTTCGAGGATGCCCAGAAATAGGCACATATTTACACATATGGTGGACGTGCCCAGTAATCCAAACCTTCTGGAAGGAAGTCTTCGTGATTGCATCTAAAATATTTTAAAAAATAATACAACCAGATCCATATTTAACTTTACTTAATCTAAAACCGGAATGGTTAACACTCTCTCAATTCAAACTTATGATCCAACTAATAACGGCTGCAAAACAAACAGTGGCCAAGGCATGGAAATCTCCTACATTGGTACTAGCAGAAACAATTCACAGAATGAATAATACAATGTCCCATGCTAAGATGGTAGCCATCGATCAAAATCAAATTCCAAAATTTGAAAAACTTTGGCATCCTTGGATAAAACAACAGTTCCTGTCAAACTTCAATGACTCTGTCCTGTTGCCATGGTAACAGATTAAATGACTTACAGTGACACCCATTCCAAGGCTTCAAAGAGAACTAAAAAGAATAATAAACTGACGAGCGGGACAACCTTGTGGACCATACCTCTACCTTTCAACCCTTTTTCTTCTTTCTCTTTCCTTTTCTCCACCTTACGATTAAAGCTCATTATCAGAATTTATTTGACCTATATACACTCTACTTGTAAACAATATGTATAGTAGGTATAAATCATTTAAATACCTACAAAAGTAACTAAGGAAATGATATATATCTTTAATTTAGGTTTACGTGAACCCAATGTTTAATATTTGAAATTTCATGATATTTACCTATATAAATCCTACTGTAAAACAATGAGCTTACTTTATAGATCCTTGTAAACTTACTTTATGTATCTTTATAACATTGTATACTCAATAAACTTCTTTTGACAAGGAAAAACTGGGTAACATGCTGTATCTTTATTAATATGGAATTTAATATATGCGTTTACATTTTAGAACAATCACTCATCTGTCTCTGATGACTAGTCTGTAGAAATTGAAAGGTGTAACAATCTGTAAAGATCTGATTGTTTGAACGCTATGGAGTTGACTTACTATACCTGGAGAAGTGCAGGTGTGCATGGTAGCCAATCAGCTTCTATCTTCAGCTTGGTCAGTTAAGCTTTGACAAAAAAAAACCTGGAAGCTGATTGGTTTCTATGCAGAGCTGCATCAGATTTTGCACTCTATAGTTTTAGTAAATCAACCCCACTATGACGTGTGCACTGATAAGTGCTTGCTTTTATTTTGGTAAATAAATATATTTGTTTATTAAGAGTAATTATTTTGATGGTGCCTTTAAAATCTTGGCCTACCTTAGACTCTGTTCTACAACTAGTTGCATTTATTTATTTTTACTGGCATTCTTGTCTTTACAAGTTGTGTTAAGAACAATTAACAATTAAGGATGTGTGTCAAACAATGAATGCCAGAACATTGTGTGGTGCAACACACGTGTTGTTGTGTATTGATGGGCTCTGCGTTAAACAACCTATTTAAAAAAGAATAGGCTTAAATTTGCGTTAAGGCATGACAGTCTAGGGAAGGTAACATTTGTTCATAGCACAGAACAATGCTCAGGACACTGGGGAGAATTTCTCAAAACTGGAGCAGACAGAATCTGGAGCAGCATTAACACTTTGGCGCTGTGTGGTGTAATGTGAATGGGACTTTAGGATATTTCTTTCTATTCAATACACTCATTACTTGGTCTATTTACAGTGTGTTAAAGTACTTTTACACTCAAAACCAAAAATGTAATATATTGCAGCTTACAAATCATTAGATGTGGTGGCTGCATTCGTTTTCTCTTATGGCTTTTTCCCTGTGCTTTCACCTGGTGATCTGGCCAGTAACTCACCTCCTGTATTAGAGTAACCCCCACTCTGAATGAAGAAGCACAGGGGGCACCTTTGGACAGCAGAATTGTCGGTCTGGGAAAAGGGTAGTAGTAGCAGCAGATTTAGATAACTAACAAATTAAAGCTGAACTAAGCAGTTACAACAACTGTTTTTCCTTTTGGGATAAAGGTTTTACATACACAAATAAAAGCTAATCATTGTCAGCACCCCTGTCAGTGTCAAATGGTTTGTCTCATCCCTGTAACTGATACATCTTCTTCAGGAGAGATTGTTCTTTTGAAAAACAGCAGACTTACTGGTCAGGTCACCTGGTAAATAATCTGTAATTGGTCAATGGTAAGCAGAATTGGTAAGTGCAATATATTTAACATTTGCTTTTGGGTTTGAAACCACTTTAATCTCTTTCTTAGATAAACTTGCTATATTTGCTTGTATTCACAATAACACTTTATTATACTCGGTCTAGGCATCAATGAGATTGTTTGTGCGTGTCAATATGTTTCTATTTATTACATTTGGTGGCGGCTGAATTCTTTAAGGAGTTTGAATAATGTGTTCTTTGTTTGGCTTGTGCTTTCATGGTTTTTAATTGTTATTTTTATCGAAGGCTATATTTGTATTTGTTCATTCTTTCTTTAGTTAATATAAATGAGGTTACTATACTGAACGGTCTGTGGTGTGGAGCCAAATTTGTATTGTCTCTGGTTCTTTGCTCTAATAAGTTATGTGACAGCTCAGCTGGCACCTCTGCAGCTACAAAGAACCTTTTTTTTCTTTTTGTTCCCATTTTATGGGGGAGTCAGTAGATGTGATGGGATTCTAAATCTTTCAGAGCAACCCCTTTAACGGTATTCAGAATAAACTGATCACAGTACATTGTGGTAAATGTCAGCTCTATATGAACATTGATAATGAAAAGGTAACATAAAAATGTTATACTCACACTATCCATAAGCCGACTGTGGTGAATAGAGACATTACAAGAGGTAGAAACATCCAGAGACTACATTGTTTGGTATCCATATCTAGGGAGTAAAGAAATAATTATGTTACTGCAATTTTAATGGAAAATCATGCAGTGTTTGTTTTAAAAATGACTCCAGGCAAGATATAAAAATATCCCTTTAGGTATTCCTACATAAATAATTAAAAATGTTTTTTACATATAATCAGTGTAAGTGCCTGAATCTGTCCTCTGGTCTCTTGTAATCCCATTGCACAGCAGCCAAAGGGAAAGGAAGCACTCAGCCCAGGAGTGGGCTCATCAATTTGCTGCTGTACCTTCTTTGTCAATAAACACGGACTGGGACAAGTTCTGGACCGGGCTGTATTGCTTAAATGCTATGTAGTTTACAGAGAAGTCCAGAACCTTGCTGTGCTGTCTGGCGGGAGAGTCTTGATCATAACACTGCCTCAATGGAATTATAAATTCCATTCCACAGTATTCAACTAGGCGCTTAGCAACTTTTTTCTGGAGTTCAGTTTTAAAAACAATTTCAGCTTTTATTGCTGGCGCAGGTGCTGTCAGTTGGATGACAAGGGGTCCTTAGCTCCAACCAGACTGACTTGTCTGTTTTCTATAGAATATACATTAGGGCTTCCCTTGACAAAGCATGCAGAACAAACTGTGATGCCACTCAGAGTTAAGTCTAGGTAGGATTTTTTTTTTATTAGATTAATTAAAAGGTATGTTTCATTAAAAATAAATACTGAATGCAGAAATACATGTACACTAGGTATAGCTGCAGGAGATAACATGTCTTTTGAATTATTTTCTTTTAAATTGATAAAAACAGTGCAAACTATAAAATGGCATCTACTTTCCTATGTTACAATAAAATATGCACTCAGGCCCGGATTTACTCCCTTTGCCGCCCCAAGGCCGGGTCCTTCAATGCCCCCCCCCCCACACACACACACACACACCACGTCCTTTATCGATGACTTCTACAATAGATCAATTAAAAACATATCTCCACACACAAGAACACTGAAAATAACTGGCTTTAATTGTACAGACTAAAAATACTTCAGGGTAAGCGCGCGAGGGGTAAGGATTTTTCGCAGGCAATTTTTCAAGGCAATGGCTGGTGTTAGTGCTTCAATCATCCCCGGCACCATGGTTGTTATGGTGTCAGGATGATTGAAACACATTATTTCTATCATTACATTGTAATATAAACTGAAATAGTTCAACTCACCAGAATGCAGAATCATTGGGAGCCCTGAGCGTGTCACTTGCCACCATCTCTTGTCACTTGCCACTATGCCTGCCACCAGATGGGGATGTCACTTGCCACTATGCCTGCCACCAGATGGGGATGTCACTTGCCACCATGCCTGCCACCAGATGGGGATGTCACTTGCCACCATGCCTGCCACCAGATGGGGATGTCACTTGCCACGCTGCCTGCCACCAGATGGGGATGTCACTTGCCAAGCTGCCTGCCACCAGATGGAGATGTCACTTGCTACACTGCCTGCCACCAGATGGGGATGTCACTTGCTACACTGCCTGCCACCAGATGGGGATGTCACTTGCCACCATGCCTGCCACCAGATGGGGATGTCACTTGCCACGCTGCCTGCCACCAGATGGGGATGTCAATTGCCACCATGCCTGCCACCAGATGGGGATGTCACTTGCCACGCTGCCTGCCACCAGATGGGGATGTCACTTGCCACGCTGCCTGCCACCAGATGGAGATGTCACTTGCCACGCTGCCTGCCACCAGATGGAGATGTCACTTGCTACACTGCCTGCCACCAGATGGGGATGTCACTTGCCACGCTGCCTGCCACCAGATGGGGATGTCACTTGCCACCATGCCTGCCACCAGATGGGGATATCACTTGCCATGCTGCCTGCCACCAGATGGGGATGTCACTTGCCACGCTGCCTGCCACCAGATGGGGATGTCACTTGCCACGCTGCCTGCCACCAGATGGAGATGTCACTTGCCACACTGCCTGCCACCAGATGGGGATGTCACTTGCCACGCTGCCTGCCACCAGATGGGGATGTCACTTGCCACGCTGCCTGCCACCAGATGGGGATGTCACTTGCCACGCTGCCTGCCACCAGATGGGGATGTCACTTACCACGCTGCCTGCCACCAGATGGGGATGTCACTTGCCACCATGCCTGCCACCAGATGGGGATGTCACTTGCCACGCTGCCTGCCACCAGATGGGGATGTCACTTGCCACGCTGCCTGCCACCAGATGGGGATGTCACTTACCACGCTGCCTGCCACCAGATGGGGATGTCACTTGCCACCATGCCTGCCACCAGATGGGGATGTCACTTGCTACACTGCCTGCCACCAGATGGGGATGTCACTTGCTACACTGCCTGCCACCAGATGGAGATGTCACTTGCCACCCGATGGGGATGTCACTTGCCACCAGATGGAGATGTCACTTGCTACACTGCCTGCCACCAGATGGGGATGTCACTTGCCACCATGCCTGCCACCAGATGGGGATATCACTTGCCATGCTGCCTGCCACCAGATGGGGATGTCACTTGCCACGCTGCCTGCCACCAGATGGGGATGTCACTTGCCACGCTGCCTGCCACCAGATGGAGATGTCACTTGCCACACTGCCTGCCACCAGATGGGGATGTCACTTGCCACGCTGCCTGCCACCAGATGGGGATGTCACTTGCCACGCTGCCTGCCACCAAATGGGGATGTCACTTGCCACGCTGCCTGCCACCAGATGGGGATGTCACTTGCCATGCTGCCTGCCACCAGATGGGGATGTCACTTGCCACGCTGACTGCCACCAGATGGGGATGTCACTTGCTACACTGCCTGCCACCAGATGGGGATGTCACTTGCTACACTGCCTGCCACCAGATGGAGATGTCACTTGCCACCCGATGGGGATGTCACTTGCCACCAGATGGGGATGTCACTTCTCACCAGATGGGGATGTCACTTGCCACCATGCCTGCCACCACATGGGGTTGTCACTTGCCACCAGATGGGGATGTCCCTTGCCAATGTTGCCATGCTGCCTGCCAGCTAATCTCAATTTTTTTTTAAAATGGCGCCGAGCGGCGCGATCACGCTACTGCGCATGCGCTGCCCGGCCGAGCGCTTACGAGCTTTCCCGAGCCCGGCCGGCTTCGGAACGGCGCATGCGCATTTGCGTGGTCGGCTCGCGGCCATTTTTTCTATGGGCACTGGTGCCCATAATAGACTCTAATGGGCAGCACGAAAGGGGGGGCGGCCGCGAAGTCGCTGCAGGAGCGGCGCTGCCCCTACACCACTGCCGCCCCTAGGCCTGGCCTCGGTGGCCTTGTGGCTAATCCGGCCCTGTATGCACTCAAATAACAGCAGTATGAATGTACCAGGTGAGGAATGTCAATATGTTAATAAGTTGTTTCACAAGATTCCTTTATTGGTGTGTATTCACTATTCTCCAACCTAATCAGATTTTACCCAATTCAATAGCACCAATTTGAATTCTTACTCAATTACTCTACGTGAATGCTGAGCTACGATCAGTAAGGATGATCTTTTCATTTATTATTATTATTACACAGGATTTATATAGCGCCAACAGTTTGTGCAGCGCTTTACAACATGAGGGCAGACAGTACACTTACTATACAAATCAATACAGGAGGGATCTGAGGGCCCTGCTCATTAGAGCTTACAATCTAGAAGGGGGGATTCATGGCATGGCTGTTACATTTTAGGAGAAAGATACTTTTATTTATATGAATAGTAACCTTATCATGTCAGTTAGTTATCATGTCAATTTATTCATTATTAAAAATGAACATTGACACTAAGTATATTTTTTCTAGATATTAGATATTTTGGTCAATTGCCTTAGGCAGGCCATAAATGGTTAGAATTTCAGCCGGTTCTGCAGGAACTGGGTAAGATTTGAACCATGTATGGGCAGGCTGAATGTACCCAAGTTGACTGATCGATCAAAATCGGTAAAACCAGCCTGCTGGATTTTACATATGATTATCGCTAGCGGCTGGTATAGCTGCTAGCAATAATCACTGTCTACTTCCAGCAGGGACAACTTCCTCTGCCAGGAAATGACTTGGCAGGAGCAATTCCCCCTGTCAGCACTGCCGTGTTTGCTCCCGTGGTTGCAGGAAAGAAATTTGCTCCGTGTATGGCCTGCCTCAGCATGTGACAAAAGTCTCCATTTATTAGTGATTATAAAGACCCCTTTTACACTGAGGTGCTTTTCAGTCACTTTCACGCTAAAAAAAGCACCTGAAAAGCTCACGAAAACCTATTTCCATTAAAATCAATGAATGCTTTCACACTGAGGCAGTGCGCTGGCTCGAGTTGGACCGAGAACTGGATGGGAGGTGCTAGAGTAACCCCAGAGCCTTCTTTGGAGTGGGACCTATTAAGGATTATGTCCTACCTATCTGAAGCCAGAGGTGTGGATCCGGAGCAAATCTAACAGATATCGTGGCAAATTGGTCGGAGTGACTATACATATATGCGCATTGCCCCCTTGGGGTGATTGGATCCGGTGAGTGGAGACCCTTGAGGTGGAGCACAAAAGTCACCAAAGGATATTGTGAGCACTCAAGTCACCACTAAACTGCCTGCTATATATCTGAATTTTTGCCGGACTCATAATTCACATGAACTGCTAGTTATTCACTTATATGTGAACCTGATTTCCACTATTGTAACGGACTCACATATTCCTTCAAAGTGGGGTTTTATTTTGTTATTTTTGTCATATTTCATGCACCAGGGTATTATGCTTGTAATTTTGACATGATACTCCTGGCAGTGGTTTATATTATTTAAAAAAAAAAATTCTATCTTCACTGTGTTATAAATAATCTTCACTGTGCTATTTTACTAGTTGGTTGCACCAATACCAGGAACTTATTAATTGTCACACTTTTTACATATGTTTTATTTGTGGGGCATGTAGCTGCCAGGATCTACATGCCACTCATTCACCTTGTTTGTATATGCACATATAACACATACCTATAGGCTGTGCTCTGTGGCTTTGTTGTTATACACATTTCACAGATACTTCAATACATGAGATACTGATACCTATTTTAGGTTGGGTTATTTATGTATTGTGCTTTGTTGGGGCCCATTAGCTCCCTTAACTTTTCTTCATTTATGTTTATTTGGTTAGTTATTAGGTAGCGCCATACCCCCTCTCTCGGTTTGATTTTTTCATTATTTAGTGTTTCCTTAGGGGAGCCCTATTAGGGGAGGCAGCAAACCTATCCCTCTACCCTTGTCCTAAGCGCAGTTGCTTATCCAGTTACGTGTATTTCTTTGTAAATGAGGTGTTCACTTGTTCACTTTACAATGAATATCCAAATCACATGCAAGTTAAATTAAAACAGTAATTTTGCTTGCACATGATTGGATGATGGAAGTCAGCAGAGCCCCCCTTCTTTACTAAGCTCTGGAGCAACTGCACTTGCAAAAGTCTTCTTGCCTTTAGTAAATCAAACCCTATGTGCCCAGCAGAACCATAATGAAGCCAGTATGTATTTTTGAATAATTTAAAATATATGAACATGTGGTACTGTAGATGGATTTGGTTTTCCAATTAGTTTGGGGACTAAAATAACAAAAACAACTGTATAGAAAACTGTGTCCTCAATATTTCATGGAACAACAGTGTGGTAGACACCATTACTAATAGGACAAGGAAGCAATTTTTGTGTATCATGCTCTGTTAACCACAAGAAGAACAAAACAAGAACGGACGTGTACCACAACGGCAATTAAAGCCAATGTTTACAGAAACAGGTACCAAATATGAACTTTTCAGCTCATAAACAGCTCGCCGTTGCAAATTCAGTTAACAAAAATCTGTGTCTGTCTCCCCAGACCAAGTCCATACACACAGGCTGGTATAGAGAAGGTATACTCAGGCTATCAATTACAGCAAATATGTCAAAAGCTACTCTGTCTAGTTGAGGCTGTTGACTTTTGACAAACAGCTACACTTTAGATATCAGTACCAGTCCTTATTATTAGTCTGCTAAGAATGTACCTTTTGTAAAAAGAGTAAAAGAATTTGAGTACTTTGTGATGGCACCACTGGACTTTGGAACCCAATCAGATGGTACTGGTTCTATGTGCACCTTTTGTGATGCCTATTTTCTATTTTTAAGGTGGTAGTCAGGGGTTACACCACGTGAAAAATTTACTTGAAGAAATACATAAAGAGCCAAAAAAAAAATTGTAGAAAGTGGGTTTATACCCTGAGTACAGTCCCAGGTCCTTTATAAGCCCACCACACATTCCACAATTTCACCATTTTCTTTACAACTTTCTATATAATGACAACCTATATATTGTGAGGATCTATTTAAATGTTCCTTACAATTTATATCCAGTCAAGTAAGTCATTGTACTACATAGTTGTTGGTATGGCTAAAGAAGATTGCAGTCGGATTGTAATATGCATGGTGAGCTAAAGTTATTACTACACTGCTGCCAAAGCCTTCACTAGCTGCAGTTTACTCCTCATGGCTAAACATTATTGTTTTTCTTTTTACTATCTGCTTTTTTTAAGGCAAGGGCAGAAGAGAGGCGGTTCAAATAGGCCATTCAGTTTTTTTATTTTTTTACTATTCCCAAACTGTAAGTTAATCTCTTGCTGAACACATAACACATATATGTGGTGGCAAGAGAAGTGGGCTATAATGCTCTGCCACTGCACATGTGCATCCACAATCCACTGCAAACTGCCAGCACACAGACCAAGCTGTCACCGACAGCACTTAGTCAAGGCATCTGCTCAGGAGCTTGAGGGATGGGCTCCTGATCATGTGACTGATGTGAGAGCCAATCAAAGCTGTCTCATGATACAGAAACCACATGGCTTTCCAGCCATTAAAGCACACTTAAAGGGCTGCGGTTGTGTCACCACAAAGTGAAAAATATACCACTTGACGTGCTTGGCCGGGTAGACTGCCACCAAATACTGCATGGAGCCACTGCAACCATGAGCCAAACACTTGGTCTGGGGTTGCAGCATGGTATTCCCATTCAAAATCCCTTTCAAATGGAAAAAAAAAAGACATTCAGAAGACAACAGTATCGCTTCCTGAATGCTTGCCAGCTGCTGCCCTCTGAAAAGTGATTTTTTTGTGAAGTGCTTTTCAGAGGGGTGGTATAAACTGCCGAGACTGCCATCTATCTAAACGAGCCCTAAAACCCTTCAGTTTGCATGCCAACAATATCCAAACTGTTGGAAGATTTCGGCAGACAAAGCGACATATTCTCTTTTTTTATATAATGTTTATATTTTATAAAAATAATTTTATATTTTATGTATATATATATATATATATATATATAGAGAGAGAGAGAGAGAGAGAGAGAGAGAGAGAGAGAGAGAGAGTATAAATATTTTATATAAATAATATTAGTTGCTTGTCATCCATATTTAACTCACAAAGCTCAAACTGGCATTTTGTAATAGGCAGAACCACTTCGTCTACAGCAAGCATAAGGGAATTGATCTACTTTGTTTGTGCAGATTTTCATTAAATCTCTGTCATGTGGAGTCAGAGAAGGCATTTTATTTTACTTGGCTTTCCAGTAGAAGTGGATTTTTAACCAGATAAAAACAACAGATGTGTACTTCCTGCTGTTGCACGAGTTCTGTGTGGTTTCTAATAAAAATTTAAACTGTATTAATACAGCCCCGGAATCTTATTTAAATAACAAAGAATCAATATAATTAAAACTGAAATAATTATGCTGATAGGCTCATTGCAACCTACTGCTTGGTGTCATAATGTTTTACAAATGCAATTTTCATGTTCCAAGTGTCTATAAAAACAATGGAGCACAAATCTACACATTGTGAATCAAAACAATAAAGGAGAAATGCTGGGTGCTATTTTTGTCTAAGATCGCAACAAACTATGCGTAAAAGGAACTGGAATTAAAAAGAGACACTGGCACCTTTCCCAGTGAGGACTAATACACAACTATCCAGCACTCCCATGCCATTGCAGGAAATAAAATCCTGGTTGATTTGAAACATAGTCTGTTCTTATTTCACTCCTTTTACACCCTGGCTAAGTTTTGTCAGAACACTGCCTGGTTTTCTCTTATATATTACATACATGTGAAAAAAGCCTTTTATTTCCACCCAAAATTACAAACACAACTGAAAAGGCAGAGGCGTGAATCCCTCTACCTTCCTTCCTATTGTGTCCATTGAGGGCTAGTTTGAGATTCAGCTAGAGAGAGAGACGGTCTAAAAGCAAAGAGCTTCCATTCACTATATCTGGTCTTCCACAGCACACAGAACATGGAAATGCAATCATTTTACTAAATATAACCTGCTAAAGACCTTTTTCTTATCAGCAATATATAGCAGTCTTGTGACTTCTATCAGTGCCTGGTTAAAGCTTGTAGGAGTTTTCATACTGCATTGGCTGTCCTATCAGGATGCAGGACCCCTGACCCTCTATCTGGACAGTGCTGATTGGCCTTGTGATGATCACATGCACTCTCCCAAGACAAAAAAAAAAAACTCTAGCAATACACCAAACTGATCTTGTGCAGCCTGACTCCAGTAACTCTGTCTTATCCAGACATGTTTTTGAGACATTGCAAGAAGGGGAGGATCTGTGCATACAGGATCAAACAGCCTTTCTACACAATGCAGAGGTTCCACATTGAGTATAACAAGCATGTTTTACTGCATATACAGACTGATTTTACTGTTGTGGGTTTAGTAACACTTTAATACCATTGGTGCACCTTATATTGTGTGCATTTTTAAAAAAATATATTGCAAAAAAGATATAAAACATTAGTTTAAGGGCTTTTTCACACCATGTCCAATGAGCTGCCTTAATCTGCATTGATCAACACAGGCTTGACGCAAAGGCACAGAGTAAACATTTGTTTTCTAAGTGCCTGTTAATCATCATACATGTGCAGTGGTAAACATGAAGTTTGTCTGTATTTTCACACAATGCATTACATGTCAACACACTACAGTTGTGATGCATAATTTTGAATGAAACATCACTTTGTGGCATTTCAATAAAAATTTAAATTTATAAAAAAACTAACCATTGCGATGCACTGTAACAATGCATCATACCACCCTTCAACTAACCATTGCGATGCACTGTAACAATGCATCATACCACCCTTCACAATGCACACCAGTGTGCACATATGATACATAGTTAAATAGTCGGTAAGGTTAATTAAAGACACCAGTCCATCCAATTCAACCTATGTGTGTGTGTGTTTATGTCATCATCATTTTCAATTTCCCTGTAGATTATATTTACTAAGAAACACATCTAAAGGTTTTTTGAATGTATCCTAAATCCCCTGCTGACACCACCAGCTGTGGAAGGGAGTTTCACATCCTCATTGTTCTAACAGTAAGGAACCCTTACGCAGTTTAAGATTGAACTGCCAACTTCATTGTATGGTTGTTTATCTTCTTTAGGGACCTTAGACTAAACAATTTTCTTCCAATGTCAAAGTCACCATTTACAGATTTGTATATTGTGAGCATATCCCCTTTTATAAAAGTAGGTATCCTGTAGCTAACGCCCTCTGCACGAGGAACACCTCCACCGCGCCACTGGCACCCAAATAAACTTCAATAATACTAAATAAATGTACCCCAGTGACAGTGAATAACTAATAATAATAAACTAGTGAACACAAAAAGTGTCGAGCTGCCCCCTTAAAATCAAAATATAAATCAGTAATTTATTTAATCCTAAATATCGGTTAGGAACCAAAAATGGTAAACCGACACATAGGGTAAATAGAAGGTGCTCAGAAACAATAAAGCTATACCTTGCAGTATACAATAATGGTGATAACCTCTATTGGTGAATAAGTTAACTGGGTGTAACCAATAAAGGTATACTTTGCAGTGTACAATAATGGTGATAGCCTCTATTAGTGAATAAATCACCTAAGTGTAGCACACTGAATTAACAGTGGACCACAAAAATATATAAACCTGTAAACATAAAATAAAAATTCGAATATATAGTGTGACCATATGAATTAATACACACATATAAATGTGACAACAAATTGAAAAAATGAATACATGCAAATATTTCAATTCATGCTGCAAATGTCAGAAAACTCCATATACAGTCCATGAATGAAAACAGCCTCCAAACAGGCTGCAGGTGATATAAAATAGTGATGAAAAAATCAAATGTCCCACACAGATGATTTCTCAGTGATAGATGTCAAATGATGAGTAACTCCGTGCGTCTTCCACCTCACCATCGTGCCAGTGAATCACACTCTCCAGACATACACTCACCGAAATAAAATGCCAGCATTCTCATGCACGGCAAAACACACTCTTTTTACCACACTCCAGGGTAAATAGTGTATACGAGGTTCACAGCGATGGTATTCAATGGATCCACATAAAAGAAAATGAATGCTCCAATAGTGTAATTCAGCAACAACAATTTATTAAAATCACTGCAATCCTCACACATAGCACTCACATTGTGTAAAAGCAAAAAAGGCAAAGAACGTGCAAACAACAGCAAGCCTCAACTTTGTGGACAAAACAATAACCAATGGTCACGGCGGACCCGAGGTGTGCAGCTGCTGGGTAATGCTCTCACCCCTCCCTCGGGAAACCTCCGTTCCTCCGTGCGCTCGTAATCCTATCCTCCTGTGTGACTGACCGCATGTACGTCACAACTCACAGCCACGCCCCCGACATGTTTCGTCATAGGTAGACTTATTCATGGGATTGGCTGTGTTCGCCGCCACTCAACCCTTTTATCTGCTCCTGAAAACACGCCCACTGGGTCACGTACTGCGCATGCGCACACCTCGCGTCCCCGTGCGCTGGATACAATCATGTCTAGTGCAGCAGATACAAGTGGGAATCGGGCACAAAAGAAAATTCTAAAATGATTAATATAGTAGACGGAGTCTTAGCAATCTTCCCAAATAGTGTGCTTATATATGTGTAAACCGCAATTTCCTGGATATGTTAAAATACTATTTCAACCATAGCCAGCAATTACAGCGATCTTCCACAAGGTTAATCCGCTGCCTAACTAGGAAAATTATTCATACAGCAAACCCATTGCAGGGTACAGAGGCTGAAATCGAATATTACCTGATCTAAGCACACTCATTTCCTGGTCATAATAAATAAAAAATATAAACAAATGTAAGGCAACATTCCTCCTGTATACCATAATTTAAAATATATTCAGGTTACATAAAAATGCTGAGCTAAAAAACATTTCCCCTTTTATGCATCTCTTCTCCAGAGAGAATATGTTTAATGTTTGTTGTCATTCCTCAAAACTGAGATCCTCCAGCCTCCTTATTAGCTTTGGTGCCCTTCTCTGGACTATTTATTTAAAAAAACATCCTTCCTCAGGATTGGTGACCAAAATTGAAAGGCATACTCAAGGTGTGGCCGTAGCAGAGTTTTTTTTTAATGTTTTAGAATGATTGTATAATTATAGAATTTCGTTTTTTCACTTAAACTTTTTAATGGATGCTAAGAGTCTGCTAGCCTTGCTTGCTTCAGCGTGGCATTGCCTGCTATTTCTGAGTCTGTGATCTACTAGGACCCCCAGATCCTTTTCCATCCTTCATCCCCCCAGAGGTTCTCCCCCTAGTTAGTAACCTGCATTCATATTTTTAGCTCCCAAGTGCATTTTTTTTAATTTGAATCTCTTAGGACAGCCTGCCGGCATCATGCTGTGGATGGGTGGCTCCTATAGGCACAGCAATGTACCTGTCTTTGCTGGCCTCTTCCGGGTACAGGGTGCATATGCTCATCCCCACCCGTGACTGCTGCTGTGATTGGACAAGTGCAAGAACAGTGTGCATCTAAACCACCTCACATAATATTATTCACATTCATCCCAAACCATATACACATATAAAAGTTAGGTATACACTGGTTAGGCCTAGTATCCCTAAACTGTCCTGCTGCTTGCTATTTGTACACTGCTGTATCCTCTGCAGTATCTGCATTTTTTTGTTTAGAAACTTTATAAGCTAATACTAATAGGTAAATGAAAATAGTCAGCATTGGCAAAATAGTAAGTGATTCAGGTAGCTTTCTAAACACATTTTCCTTTTCCCCAAAAAATGCTGTGGCAGCAAAAATACTGTTCATCCTGTAATTCAGAAGATATTGTAAGCATTTCAATTACAGCCTTGATGACCCTCTCCTCTATGTTTCCCTTAACGGGGCAGGGACTGCTTTAGGAAGAAAGAGATTTAAACAAAAAAATAGTAAACTAACATTTTTATAAATGCCAATTTGTAAATAGTGTAAAAAATGAAAACATAAAAAAATAGTAGTTGAGGAGTGGGAAGATGGATGGGCCTGAACCAGACTTGGATCTAATCTGTATCACAGAAAAGAAGACCTGCTGATTGTTGTTCTATTGGCATGTGGTTTCTTCTTCCTTTTCACAACATGCTTTTTTCCAGGACTGAGAGGTATAGGCTTCACTGGCTACAGGATGTTTCCACCCAGTCTTAAATAGCTACATTTTGAAAAAAGACACGTCTATCTTGATCCACTCTCTATTAAGCTGTGCTCAGATCAACACCTATTGCCTGAGCATTAGGTTAATTTCGTAGCCACAGTCCATGTTATTTCCTGTAGTCCTGTTTCTCTATTTACAGACCTTAGCCAGTGTCTGACTCTGCTTGTTAGCTACCCAGTTCTTGTCTTTTCCTGTTTCTGATATCTCTTCTAATATATACGTCGACTGTGTATTATGCTCTGGCTCTCTTTCTGTTCAGCTGCAATCTTCACAGGTGTATCTGAGAACCATAGCTTGCTACACATACCAGTAAAGTCCATTACACCTTGCAGGGTGCTCTGGTGAAGATCTGGTATGTGTGCTTAGACTCTGCACCCTTTACCTTTTAGGCCTCATTTATACTTACAGTTGGAGGTGGCAAAGCGTAGTTGAGACCCCCCCTTAAGGTGCAGCGGATTGGGGTGTTTATTTTACATGCTGCGGGCATGATGCTTCCCTTTGTACCTGCGGCAAAGTTGGCCCGACATTTAGCAATTGATGGGCAACACTACACATTCAAGTCAATAGGGAAGTCCCGCAAACACCCCACAACCACGTGCAAAGCTTTGCGGTTCTGGCACGTTTGTCAGTAAAAATGGGGTTAAAACAGGCTGTGAGGAGGCATGGCATTGCTTCCTCACTGCCTGTCAGTAGCCTCTGGAGTGCGATCCGAGTGCGGATTGGGCTTCAGAGGCAAGGGAGATTTAGACGCTTTTCTAAATCTACCGTTAAGGGTCATACCCATTCCAACATGCAGATTCCATAGAGGTTCAAAAATCTTTTTTTACCCATTATAATATGGTTCGCTCTGTGCTTTAGAAATAACCTTTTCCACATATTACTCTCTACTCTCACCTACTAGGAGATAGCCCTCACTTCTGCCAGTCCAGTGTCAGTTTTTTATTTTTGCAAGGCAATTGATTATAGTTTCAATGCGTCCAACTAACACTTCCATGTTACTGCTGTGCAGCATTTTACACCTGCACCTCCATTTCGATTTTTATTGATCCATTGAACTACATTTTATTTTCAATTTAATACTGGATAGTTAATTTTTTTTAATGGTTTTAGTAAGACAAATCTCTTCACTGACCGGCTTTAAAACTCTGTTGTATAAGCTAATTATTAATACTTGTTCTTTTTCATTAGGTTCCCTGAATGTGACTTCCAACTCTCTTGAAAATGTCAGTGTTCACTTTTTCCTTTATGCTATCAATACTCTCCACATTGTTGGAAGAGTCCAGGGATGCTGATGAGGCAAAACCGAAAAGCTGTATTACATCAGAGAACCATGTGCAGATAATGCAATGAGAACTCCTTGTAGCCATCATCACCTGATCTTGCAAGGCACCCATTTTTTAATTGTTGCATAGGGACATGGTCTCCCCACTGGTTTTTATGTTTTTATTTTTTTGCATTGCTTTGGTACATGTCCTCCATGCCTGTGCTCAACTCCCTATGTACTTTGTTGACAATTACTTGCCTTGAAAATGTCCAGAATAGATTTTAAAGATTCACCCCCCCCCCCCCCCCCACAGAAATTAATCGGGTTCAGATTTAAGTTTGCAATTTTCACACTTTATGATGGGTTCAACGAACTTCCCATGAGTTAAACTTTCCAACAAGTTCAAAAGCAAATGGAAAGTGAACAAGAAATAATGTCCAGAAAGGAAAAACACTGCAGGTTAACATTTAAAATATTTGACTTTCTGTGCTTTTACCTGTAATGTTTTAAGCTGGTGACGGGTTCTTTTTAACATATTGAATAAATGACCTGGAAAAAGTATGCACATTAGGACTGCTAACTTTTTTTTAACTATTTTGTTCTGCATGTTTGTTCTGGGTCAGTGACAAAAAGTACTAAAGCCATTGATGATCAACATAACAACAAGGTAAATAGCATTTTCAGAATAAGAGGCCAGTCTGTTTCTATTTTTAGTTTCTTTGTAATAAATGTAACATGCCCCTTGACATTTTTAATCAGTGTGTGATTATATTTATTACTTTCAATGTACTGATTGTGCCATCTAACTTGACCTGGCTCGAGCCACATTTACACATGCCGAAAATAAGTGATTATGCATTGACTTCCAAATAACACTTGTTATGAAATGGGCAATTGTTGTCTAATTGGATTGTTTATTCCACTCATTTACTATCAAAGTAATTACTGATCAGTCAAAGTAGTTGCTTGTTTTTCCTACACAAGTGATTATAAGTAGGTTCAATTTAAAACTACATATCCTGACAGAAAATCATTCATAATGGGATAATTCTACTGTAGCTATGCACTATACCATTACAAATCACTGCTGTTTATTATCAGTTTGCGCTGAACCTCATCAATAAAAAAGTTAAAGATCGGCTGGCCATCTTTTGAAAATCAGAAAATTTGTGCGTTTTGTGATCCGATGGTGCCACCATTGATTTCGAAATTCGGCCAACCAAGCCTTCAATTTCACCTCATGTTGCTACAGAAAATAATTTTTTTGTGGCTGGGAAGCTTCTTTTCTTTATGGGAATTTTCTTTTCTTGCACATGCGCATTTCTTTTTCGATTACATTTCTCGCACGATTCTCCCATCATTGATTAAAAAATCGCTAGTTTTTAAAAAAAAATGTCAACATGTATGATTATTCAAATTCGATGGCCGCACGAAAATTGGCTGTTGCTGCAGCCCACTAATTATTATTATTTGTGCCTATATAGCGCTGTCAATTTATGCAGCGCTTTACATATACATTGTAAATTCACATCGGTCCCTACCTTCAAGGAGCTTACAATCTAAGGACCCTAACTCACATTCATATATTAGGGCCAATTTAGACAGAAGCCAATTAACCTACCAGCATGTCTTTGGAGTGTGGGAGGAAACCCACGCAGACAAAGGGAGAACATGCAAACTCCAGACAGGTAGTGTCGTAGTTGGGATTTGAACTAGCAACCCTTGATACTGCTAGGTGAGAGTGCTACCCACTACACCACTGTGCCGATGGTGCAAAATATGAACAAAACTTCTTAGATAAGATTTTTGAAAGAAAATTCTTTCAAAATTTGACCCATGTATGGCCTGTAATGGTACATGCACATCAGCTTTGTTTTAATTTTATATTCAGCTGGAATTTAATCACATTTGGGGATATTTATTAACAGTATCTGTTATTCTAGTTTAGTTTTAATTTCATTGAGCCAATTTACAAGTAGACATGTGCAATTTGTTTCAGCCTGAATAAAAATTGACAAATTTTTCGTTATTCGGAGATTCAGATGTATCTGAATCTCCAAATTAAATAGTAACAAATTTTGTTGAAATTTGTTTAATTGCATTTTGTATATTTGTTTCCTAACAAATTACAAATTTTCAGAAGTATTTAAATTTGGATCGGACGAAAAATGATCGACCGATTCAAATTCTGTGTGAAGAATAGTTGGTTATTAGGGAGCAGGGCGGGAAGCCGGCCACTGCGTCCTTAACAATCGATGACTCATCAGCTGGCAGCGGGCTTCCCCACTGACAGCTGAAATGTAAACAAATGAATGCCGGCAATTAAAAATTCTGAAGAAAAGAGCAAGCACCCCCCCCCCAGAACCATACCAGGCCACATGCCCTCAATGTGCATTGGGGGCAGGGAGTGTAAGAGAATGTATAACCCCTTCCCGCCGACCGTACGCAGATATGCGTACTCGGCTTTCCGGGGCTATACCGGGATGATGCCCGCAGCTGCAGGCATCATCCCAGTACCGTTGTTTACAGCGGGCGATCGGCTACCCTTGTATAACAACTGATGTGGCTAAAAGCCGCTCGGTTGTTATACCGGAGGAGCGGGAGGGGACATCCCCCCCTCCCGCTGCCTCCCGCCGCTGTTATCGGGCCTCCCGTGCGATCGGGAAGCCCGGTGTCCAATCGGGAATCTTCGGCGGCTGGGGCGGGCTGGAACGAAGCTGTGAGCGGCTTCGTTCCAGCCTCCTTGTTGTAAACGCGGAAGCGACGTCATGACGTCACTTCCCGTTTACTCGGCTGCCAATGGCGCCGAATTTAAAAAAGTACACAGTATTCAGAATCGCCGTTTTCGGCGATCTGAATACTTTGAAGTGTAAAGGAGGGATGGGGGGTCTTTTAGACCCCCCATCCCTCCATAAAGAGTACCTGTCACCACCTATTACTGTCACAAGGGATGTTTACATTCCTTGTGACAGCAATAAAAGTTAAAAAAAAAAAAAAAAAAATTTTAAACACAATTTATAAAGTAAAAAAATTAATTAAATAAATAAATAAATTAAAAATTTTTTTTTTAAAGTGCCCCTGTCCCCGCGAGCTTGCGCAGCGAAGAAAACGCATACGGAAGTCGCGCCCACATATGTAAACGGTGTTCAAACCACACATGTGAGGTATCGCCGCGATCGTCAGAGCGAGAGCAATAATTCTAGCCCTAGACCTCCTCTGTAGCTCAAACCTGGTAACCGTAAAAATTTTTTAAAGCGTCGCCTATGGAAATTCATAGGTACCGTAGTTTGTCGCCATTCCACGAGTGCGTGCAATTATAAAGGGTGACATGTTTGGTATCTATTTACTCGGCGTAACATCATCTTTCACATTATACAAAAAAATTGGGGTAACTTTACTGTTTGGATTTTTTAAAATTCATGAAAGTGTCCCTTTTCCAAAAATTTGCGTTTAAAACACTGCTGCACAAATACCGTGTGATAAAAAATATTGCAACAATCGCCATTTTATTCTCTAGATTCTCTGCTAAAAAAATATATATAAAGTTTGGGAACTCTAAGTAATTTTCTAGCAAAAAATACGGATTTTAACTTGTAAACACCAAATTTCAAAAATAGGCTTAGTCATGAAAGGGATAAACAACTGACTCCATTTTGGATTCCCCTCCATTTTACATAAAGTAGAAAAGAATGTGTGTGTGAGTTTTGCCATGGTCAGCTTGGCTAGCAGTTTGCATAGAACCACACCCTATGAGATACTGTGGTTAAGCCGAATCTTGGAGTAGCATCCTGTGTCAGCAAGTCATCAGCTATTTTTTGTTATCTAGTCAGCAGTCTAACTCTTGATAAGAAAGAACTGAGTGTAAGTTTGTAAATCCCTTAGACACATATTTTTACTTGTATATAAGCCATTGTCTTCCTCATTAAAGTCAGACATCTTATGAACACACTCAAAGCTTGTTTTCCGTGTCTCATGTGGTCTCTCACGGATCTGAGGGTCCCGGTGGTCTGCCTGCATAAACCAGGGTGGTCGTCAAGGTGTATAATTCCTTTCAGGGAGGGCTCTGCCCCCTTACATCAGAGTCCCAATCAGAACACCTCGCCTTTTGTTTTAGGGTTCCCTTCAAAGACTCTTCTTACAACGGTGTGCCCATCAGAGTACCCTCTTATATCAGAGGGCAAATTAAATAATGCAGGGGCTTGATTTGGCACCCGGGCCATAGTTTGGAGCCCCCTGCTCTAAATTAACAAAATAATAATTCTTTTATACCACACGTGCAACAACCTCAATGCAAATTATCAACGAGTGCCAACTTGCCAACCTGTCTAACGGCTTCTTTCTTGATTCTACCAAAAAAAAAAATTGGGTAGTATACACACAGTTTGAAAATGTATCCATGTATCAGAACAATCTGATTATAGTACAAATTGGACTGTAATGTGTGTGCCATTATTATTATTATTATTATTATTAATATACAGGATTTATATATGGACAGCTCCCCCCCCCCAACTGTTTTCTATTCAGAATAGAACACTTTGAGCTGCCTATTGGTATTGGTATTTGACTGCCTTTGCGTTTTTATTTTTTGCGCTATAAACAAAAGAAGAGCGATTATGAAAAAATTATGAAAAAAACACAATATTTTGTAATTTTTGCTATAATAAATATCCCCAAAGCAATTTTTTTCTCAGTGTAGGCCGATATGTATTATTCTACATATTTTTGGTAATAAAAATCGCAATAAGCGTATATTGATTGATTTGTGTAAAATGTATAGCCTCTACATAATAGGGGACAATTTTAACACATTTTTGGGACCATTGGCATTTATACAGCAATCCGTGCTATAAAAATAAATTGATTACTGTATAAATGTCACTGGCAGGGAAGGGGTTAACACTAGGGGGCGATCAAGGGGTTAACTGTGTTCCCTAGTGTGTGTTCTAACTGAAGGGAGGAGGGGACTGACTAGGGGAGATGACAGATCACTGTTCTTACTTTGTATGAACAGACGATCTGTCACTTCTCCCCTCAGAGAACCGGGATCTCTGTGTTTACTGGGGCGGCTGGTCGGCAAGCGGTTAAATGTTGCAGTTTTTCCAATATTATCTATGGATAGCAATATAGTTGTACATATACTTGTATGACTGAACTATATTTATTTTTGTTTGGACAAAATTGAATATTATTTTTTTATATATTTTATATTATTTAAAGTATTTGGTGAAACGTATGTACAAACAGCTTATTTTGTAGTTTAAACATTTGCATCTGTTTTTCAATGAGTTTATAATGTTTTCAAATGGGCTCATGGTCACGCTGAGCAAAAACATTTTAAATTTTCTTTTTTCTAGCTCTCTCATCTACTTCGTGCTGTTCCAATGACAGATAAAAGCTAAGAAAATAACTTACAAAAAACCTTTCAATTGTGCATTCCTGAAGTATACATTTGAGGAAGCAAAACTCAGAGGTTGAAAATGGAGTCAAGCAGTCAAGACAAATCACCTAGCCTAACATCTTAGCTTTAGAGAAAATGTGGATGGGTTAGTATCTCTGTCAAGTGGTCATTACTGTTTAAGTCTGTGGGAGAAACTTTCCCCTACTTCCTTTTCCATGTGACACCCTTCACCTGGACTGTGAGGGGAAGTCTACCCTTCAGGAACACAAAAGTCATTTAACAACTGACCAAGGTTCTAACCCTTCTCCATAATCACCTAATATATGTTTTTTTTACATCAGTGTCCCTGTTAAGGTGATTTTACTAGCTTAGACGACAGAGGCTCTAATGGATTTGGGTTTTTATTAATATTTTATGTTTTACTTATACACTGCATACAACATATAAAGTGACTTGAGGACTTTTAATATAGAGTCTCAGAAAGGCAAAGTTTGATTTCACTGATAATGTAGAAAAGAACAAACAGCCATAGAAAATTTTGGGTTGCTTTTTGTAATTTGGGAGTTTACTGGGGATAGGGTTTCTAAGCAGGCCTCTTCACATTCACACCGCTAATGCTTTGATTATTGAGGAAGCCACTAAAGTGGGAACCTACACCATTGGTTCTGAGTATATATAAAGACAGTTTCAGAGAGCACAGAGAAGCTATGATGCTAGAGATTTGGTGACCATCAAAAGCAGCTTTGAACAAGCTGGTTGCACAAAAGTCAGCCACCCCTTTGACCTCATTCATGGACATCTATTTTTGTAAACAAAAATTGTTGCTGTGGTGGCCTGCTGAATCTGTGCTAATATGGAGTTTGAAAAAGAGCTTGAAAATGATGTACCCTTTGATGTGGGGTTATGATGTAAGTGTATTCCAGAAAGTGATCCTAGACTGGATACAAAACCCCAAGCATGTCTGAGAGCGTGTCGGCATTAAATGGGCTAGATTGCAAATGTTCAAAGCAAGTCCTGCACTGAAGGCTTTACATCAAATCTTGAAAAAGTAGCTTTTTTAAAAAATTTCATCTGACATGAATGCAGCAAAGTAAAATCCAGCATTACACTGCATTGACGTTTCAAATCTTATTTGGCTCTTTTTCAAGCCAGAAGTATGTACGTGCAGGAGTTGCTACTAGGTATTCCTGGAGATTTTATGGCACAATTCTGTTAGATGAAAATAAAAGAGCTACTTTTTCAAGACTGATGTAGCCCTCAGTGCAGGACATCTTGCTTTGGAAATGGAGTAATAAGTTATATGACAATGCCAGTGTTGGCAAAACCACAGAAGTGCATCCAGTGCTGTTCCAAAAAAAGAGTATAGAGGACTCATGTACCTGTATGACATATAAGTAATTTTATATTGTATATGTCATTTTGCTAACTGGGTTTAAGTCTGCTTCAACACTACCGATGGTATCCAATTCTGTGCAGTACAAATTGCACAAATTAGAGATAATTAACTTTATGCAATACTAAATATCCACATGTTTCAGCTGCTTACATTTTCCCATCTTTTCCCAAGCAAGCTTTAGTCTTAAAGCTGAACTGCAGTAATCCTGAAAATGCTCCCTTTCAGTGGGGCTGTGCCTGCACTGCAAAGGTTACCTGCTCATTTATGTCTAGGGTAACAAACATTGAAACCGAAGAGCCACACCACAGCTAAGGGGTCCAGATACAACTTTATTCCCACAAAAGTCAGGGGGACAATCTAAAAAGTAGCCAATGCTTTTCAGGGGGTCCAAGATCGCCCTCTTCATCAGGGCTAGAAAGAATATATGACATCTCCATATCGATACCATATCAATCCAATACCCCCCTCTGGGTCATATATAAAACCAAATAACCAATAGAACTGGAAGTATAATACCGTAATTAATATACAAGAACTTCTGACAAAATTGGATGGCAAATGACCATCTGTGCTGCTCTGCATTGCCATGAAATACTTAGTCTAATTTGAGTGTACAAATAGACTGTTCACATTGCACTTTGGAAGGTACATTTCCTAAGAGCTTAGTTAATAAGGTGAAGCTATGCTAATTTCTATCATCCATTTATGCACAAGCAAAAATGCAGTTTTTTTATGTTCCTTGCACGTGACTTGGTGTTTTTTGCAAAGTGAAATCTCACCGCATTTATTATCCTATGGTGAAACTTCCCTTGCAAAGGGAACAGTCTATTTAAATTTGGTAAATCAACCCCTATGTGTTTCTAAACTGTTAAAAGCAGATCAGACCCAACTTTGGCATCTTTGTTTGATCTTTGAGGATGAATTACATCACAGTACAAACAACTAGAGAGGTCAGGGAAGTATGTAAAACTGTTAAAGATCCATCTACACATGTCTGGTAACATTTAAAAATAAATCAAGTACTAAACCAACACACCATTAAACTACACGGTGGCTTTTACTCTTTTTAAGATGTGTTGTATTATTACTATGAAAAACTGCTGTTCTGATGACAGAATTTGTAGAGAAGGACAAAATAAAATATACTGTAAATGTAAATGTCAGCATTTGTAATGATTACCATTACATTATGAAAGTATGGGACTGCATTGGCATCTACAGGAAATCTTGCAAATTGTTACAACCTGAAAAGCATTACTTACCTAAACAGCCCAAGAACAATGTGTACTTTCGTATTTTTCCCAAAAACACAACAGACTTGGGATATAATGCAATTGATGAATAGGAATTTGCATATTTAATTTACTATATCTGAAAATTTTGGTAAATGTATATAATGCATTCTGAATCAAATATTCTTTGTAAGGTGCTCCCTGTATAGTTATTAGAAATGCAACAAACACATTGTGAAGAATTAGGGATCTGTATAACCATTAGGCTCAGTTCACACTGATGCGACATAGAATCTGACTTGTGAGACCCCAGATCGGATGATATGTGAAATGCAATGTTTCTCTATGAGAGCTGTCTTAACTGATACGACACAAGTCTGTCCAACTTTAGAAAAGGTTCCTGCACTACTTTGGTCCAACTTTGATACGACTTAAATGCCACAGAGTGTAAAAAGTCACATCAAAGTCGTATAAAAAAGCCAAAAAAGACTATGGAGTGGGGCCAGTGTGAACTGAGCCTTAAGAGGAAAATAAAGGCACTGAGGTTGATTTACTAAAACTAGAAAGTAAAAAATCTGGTGCAGCTGTGTATGGTAGCCAATCAGTTTCTAACTTCAGCTTGTTCAATTAAGCTTTGACAAAAAAAACACAAAAAAATGGACACTGATTGGTTTGTATGCAGAGCTTCACCAGATTTTGCACTCTCCAGTTTTAATAAATCAACTCCACTTGTATTAACAGAGATCTCAGGATATCGATACTGAAAGGAAATCTGTCATTAGAGAAACACAGACAATGCCATTACGTAACCATCTATTTGAAAAAGCTAGTTGCTTGGCTGTTTTGCTTGTGGGCGGGACCCAGGCTGCCTTGCATATGGCCATCATGAGCAGTTGGGTCACTGCTTGGATTGCAGGTTACAGGACACCCCCGATCAGTCCATCCAGAACCACATGTTATAATATGTATAGATAGGGGCTTGAGCACTGCTCTTAGCATCCTCCTGGTCCATGCTGCTTAATGTCTTTACACCCAAAGTACTTATTGGGTTTGCACCTACACCTCACCACTATTATGGCTCCTCACAGTTAGCACACTTCCATACCCTAGGTATTGTCTATAACAAGCACTTCCCTAGATCTTCACATGGAGACTCATAAGGGTTTATTTACTAAAGCTAGAGAGGGCAAAATCAATCACAATTCTGCAGAGAAACCAATCAGCTTCTAACCTTAGCTTGTTTAATTAAGCTTTAGCAATAAAACCTGGAAGCTGATTGGTTTCTCTACAGAAGTGTGACTGATTTTGCTCTTTATAGCTTTAGTAAATCAACCCCATAGTTGTACATAAACTTATTTTACTTGCTTAGTTCAGACATGAGGTGCCTTGTGGCTCATCCCAAATTGCAACCCAGTCCTTCTCCTACTCTTCAGAACCGCTTATGATGCTGCACTACTCTTCCCAGAGGGGAGAATAAAGGGAAAGACCAAACCTTATTTGACTCCCCATTTCTTCTCTCCTTCCAGAGATAGCTAGAAGCATGGGACCCCAGAGAAGACCCTCCCCCACAGGGGAGAGCAAGAAGGCCTTCCCCCCTATCTTTTGCTGGGTAGAAGCTCCCCCAAGGCACCAAGCAACGTACCTAGACAGGCGTCATCCCGGTATGTTTTTTTTTGGCTGGCAATGTTCTTCCATGTAAAAGAAATCTTAGTGGCTAAATAGTCACTGGATTATTTTACAAGGGGCGGGAGGGGGGCACCTTCCCAGGCTCTCACTTCTGACTGGGAAACCTGGGACTGCATCCAGCGGTTCCACAGGCTGACCATGAACTGATCGGGGACTGGAAAAACTGGAAGCGATGAGTATGTAGTAATTTTTGGTTTCACCGGTTGTAAACAAACCGTTGCTGGTTTGAAAAAGACATTGATTCATACCAACCTTGGTATGATCTGAAGCTTTTAAGGGCAGAGGAGAGATCAGGGGTATAAAAGGCCCCAGATGTCTCTGTAAAGAGAACCTGTCACCGCCCATCACAAGGGATAATTACATTCCTTATGAAAACAAAAAAAAGTGATCAAAAAAAGAAAAATTCTGACAAGTACAGGACAACCTGGTTCTGAGAGGGAGAAGGCAGGGACCTCTATCCCTATCAGCCCTCTCTCTATCCCAGATCCCACAGTTGGCCATTCACCCCCCCCCCCGTCACATCTCCCTTCTCATCATCTACCTTTATAGTTCCAGTTCCTTCTTTGTACCCCTTTACAGATCTCTACTCTCTCTATCCCCTATGTAATTTGACGCCTACACATTCCTAACCTATGCATACACCCCAGCTAATGTACGATCACACCTACTTTCAATCTAACCACCCAGAAAGCATTAATGACACCCAGACCCAAATTCTCACATGCTGAGTTTCTGTGAGCATTTGTGGAAACCCCCCATTTATAGTAGTCTACATTTCCACCTGCTAACACAACCACATGGTGTGTCTGGCTCTAAATGATTGGTAGGATATAGCTCCACACATCTTATTGGATGTAGGTCTCACATCTTTAGAGACGAGTCCCTAATATGAATATAGGTGATACTCGAAAAATTTGAATATCGTGCAAAAGTTAATTTATTTCACAAATGCAACTTAAAAGGTGAAATATATGAGATAATTAAGCCATAACACCTGCAAAGGGTTCCTGAGCCTTTAAATGGTCTCTCGGTCTGCTTCAGTAGGAATCACAATCATGGGAAAGACTGCAGACCTGACAGTTACCATCAAGGTAATTGCAAAAGAAGCTGGATGATCCCAAAGTGCTGTATCAAAGCACATTAATAGAAAGTTATGTGGAAGGGAAAAGTGTGGAAGAAAAAGATGCACAAGCAGCAGGGATGACCGCAGCCTGGAGAGGATTGTCAGGAAAAGGCCATTCAAAAGTGTTGTGGACTCTCACAAGGAGTGGACTGAGGCTGGAGTCAGTGCATCAAGAGCCACCACACACAGACGGATCCTGGACATGGGCTTCAAATGTCGTATTCCTCTTGTCAAGCCACTCCTGAACAACAAACGTCAGAAGCATCTTACCTGAAAAACAGACCTGGTCTGTTGCTCAGTGGTCCAAAGTCCAGAGTATGGTGGAAGAATGGAGAGGCACACACTGCAAGATGCTTGAAGTCCAGTGTGAAGTTTCCACAGTCTGTGTTGATTTGGGGAGCCATGTCATCTGCTGGTGTTGGTCCACTGTGCTTCATTAAGCCCAGGGTCAACGCAGCCGTCTACCAGGAGATTTTGGAACACTTCATGCTTCCTTCCACAGACAAGCTCTATGAGGATGCTGACTTCATTTTCCATCAGGACTTGGCACCTGCCCACACTGCCAAAAGCACCAAAACCTGGTTCAATGACCGTGGGATTACTGTGCTTGATTGGCCAGCAAACTCGCCTGACCTGAACCCCATAGAGAATCTATGAGGCATTGGCAAGAGAAAGATGAGAGACATGAGACCGGACAATACAGAAGAGCTGAAGGCAACTATTGAAGCATCCTAGTCTTCCATAACACCTCAGCAGTGCCACAGGCTGATAGCTTCCATGCCACGCTGCATTGAGGCAGTAATTGCTGCAAAAAGGGCCTAAACCAAGTACTGAGTACAAATACATGCTTATACTTTTCAGAGGTCTGATATTGTTCCATGTACAATCCTTGTTTTATTGATTGCATGTAATATTCTAATTTTGAGATTGTGGATTTGGTGTTTTCATGAGCTGTAAGCCATAATCATCACAATTATGACAAATCATGGCTTGAACTATCTTGCTTTTCATGTAATGAGTCTATCTCATATACTGTATTAGTTTCACCTTTTAAGTTGCATTAGTGAAATAAATGAACTTTTGCACGATATTCTAATTTTTTGAGTATCACCTGTATGTTTGACTTTGCCTTGCTGATACAATGAGAAAAATGTAATCAATGTTCAATGTTTACTGTTTTTTCTAGCATGTACCAGTTACTACATTGTCACTTTTGTGATTGATTTATGTTTAATACAATGTATTTGCTTTTGACAAATAAAGCTTTTGAAAAAAAAAAAAAGAAAAATTGTAAAGATACAGTGTGAAAATAAAAAATAAAAAAAGTGCCACGCCTCCCATGCTCGCGTGCAAAGGCAAACAAATGTGTTGGTCCTGCATTGGTAACCAATAGAGATTACACCACAAATGTGAGGTATCACCGTGACTGTCAGATCAAGAGCAATAATTCTAGCACCAGACCTCCTGTGTAAATCTAAAGTGGTAACCTGTATAGGCTGTTATAGCATCTACTATGGATAATATAATAAACTTAGTTTGTCGCCGTTCTACGGGTGTCAGGTTTGGTATCTATTTATTTAGAGTAACATCATCTTTTATATTTTACCAAACAATTGGGTATTATATTGTGTTTTTCTTAAATTGCGTTTGAAAAACCACTGCACAAATACTGAGTGACATAAAAAATTGCTACACCCATCATTTTTTTTTAAACTGAATTTTTGCTTGCACATGATTGAAGTCAGCAGAGTTTCACCTCATTCACTAAGCTCTGGGGAAAAAAATCCCTTGCAAAGTGCAACTTCCATTGCAAAGTGAACAGTGTATTCACCTTAAGTAAATCAACTCCATTATGTCCATAGATCAGTTACATGTAGGCAAGACAGAATATAATTTTCTCCCCTTTGTCAGCCTCCTGAGAATGCTCCAACAACCACTAGTAGACCCTAGAGTTGTGGTGTCACCCATAGGCTTAAATGGCGCTCCCTATTTTCCCTTGCAGCCATGCTGGCCAACACAGGGGAGCCAGATTACATGGCCAGAGCAGGTGGAAAATAGGTAAGTATATACATTTTTCTTACACAAGTTAGTATAAGTGTTAGCAGGGGGTGGAGGGGGCAGTTTTAAGACTAGTAAGCTGGAATTACACTTTAAGTTAAACATATATTGACAGTAAACTTGTATATGATTTTTGCAGACTCTATAGCTTTATTTTGGCATAATTTAAGGACTGTAGGTTAAAGTTGAACTTCAGAAAATCAGTGCATTTATTTTAAAAGCAACTATTGAAAGCACAGCAGGAGACCGAATGGGTGAGTGCAGGCCAGCACCGGTGGCCAAACAGGTTTTGCTCTTTGCTGCATGTATATGTGCCAACAGTGATCACGCTAACAGGAGGGGTGAGCAGAGTAAATAGTCATCATTGGGCTGCATTTTCTTCATGTCCAATTAGCATGCTGGGGTGTGTCTGTGACTATGATGTGCTGTGGTATCACAGACTTGGCTGTGTTGTATAGGGCGGTGCCTAGATTATTATTGTTATACAGGATTTACATAGCGCAGACAGTTTATGCAGCACTTTACAATATAAGGGCAGACAGTACAATTACAATACAATTTAATGCAGTAGGAACCAAAGAGCCCTGCGCATCAGAATTTACAATCTAAGTGGGTCACAAAACAGGCTGCAGAATAGAATCCAAATAAAATACATATTTCAACTGTTTATTTAGTAGTTCAAACAAAATGATGCATTGCTCAGAGCAGTGGAGTTTAGGTAAAGACTGGAAGTCGCAATCTGGGTGCCTATATTTGTGTGTGTGTATATATATATATTCACATGTGTGCTGTGAAATGCATCTGCCACTGTCTGTGTACTCACTGGTATGGCAAAATAAAATAAAATAAAAAGACTAGGCAGTTGCCAGCTGTCTTTTGGATGACTGTTTATTTAGTGGATTGGAATTTAGCTGTAAGAGAGTTTGGGTAACATGACAATAAAAATTAGGGAGTATTCCTGCCAAGAAGGCAACAGTTGGCATACCCTGTTCTTTAGTGATTCAGGAGCTCAGCTGCTGCCTATTTTATATTTCTGAATCCTTATTTAATAAATACATCAATAGTCCAATGAGTTAATAAGGTTACGCCAAGATGGTTATGGTAGCGTATATCAGCCAAATTATAGCATCACATCCCGAATTAGGTAGAACAAAGAGAAAGGTTACGCCAAGACTTTCAATAAACTGGTGTTGCTATGGGCATATGTTGTGCGCCTTCCTATGCGAACTTGTACCTGGAGGGGTGGGAACGCAATCTGTTCTCTAGTGACGAACATGTGGATCTCCTCTTGAATGTCCTACAGTGGTTACGCTACATGATCTATGATTTTCTGATGCTATGGGCGGGACCGGTAGAGGCACTGGATCAGTTTATGGAAATGCTCAGTATGAACAGCTATAATCTCAAGTTTACAATGATCCCCCTCTTGGAAGTATATTACATCCATACTATCTGGATATTTACATACGAGGTACATTCTCCTGCAAGGTATTTATTTATATATTTTTTTATTTTTATTTATTTATTTATTTTTTTACTTCTCCCCCACTGGTTTTCTGTGTCCATCTGTGCCTCGACCCTCCCTTTTGAACAGACAAGCATTTTTTAATCGTAATATGTATGTTATGGTTACCAGAATTTCTTTTTTCTTTTAAAACGAGTATGTTCTATTCTAGACAGTGAGATTCGTTCTCTCCTCTGCTATCTTTGAATACCTTGATTGTGTCCTAATGGTGAAATGCGTCGATACACAAGGGCTCACTGTATACTCTGTATCATTATCCCTTTCATGACTAAGCCTATTTTTGAAATTTGGTGTTTACAAGTTAAAATCCATATTTTTTGCTAGAAAATTACTTAGAACCCCCAAACATTATATATATATATATATATATATATATATATATACATATATATATATATATATATATATATATATATATATATATATATATATATATATATATATATATTTTTTTTAGCAGAGAATCAAGAGAATAAAATGGAGATTTTTGCAATATTTTATATCACACGGTATTTGTGCAGCGGTGTTTTAAACGCAAATTTTTGGAAAAGGGACACTTTCATGAATTTAAAAAAATCCAAACAGTAAAGTTACCCCAATTTTTTTGTATAATGTGAAAGATGATGTTACGCCGAGTAAATAGATACCAAACCTGTCACGCTTTATAATTGCACGCACTCGTGGAATGGCGACAAACTATGGTAGCTATAAATTTCCATAGGCGTCGCTTAAAATTTTTTTTACGGTTACCAGGTTAGAGTTACAGAGGAGGTCTAGGGCTAGAATTATTGCTCTCGCTCTGACGATCGCGGCGATACCTCACATGTGTGATTCGAACACCGTTTACATATGCGGGCGCGACTTCCATATGCGTTTTCTTCGCTGCGCGAGCTCGCGGGGACGGGGGCGCTTTAAAAATTTTTTTTTTTATTTATTTTATTTATTTTTAGACTTAGAAATTGTGTTTTAAAAAAATGTTTTTTTTTTACTTTTATTGCTGTCACAAGGAATGTAAACATCCCTTGTGACAGTAATAGGTGGTGACAGGTACTCTTTATGGAGGGATCGGGGGTCTAAAAGACCCCCGATCCCTCCTCTGCACTTCAAAGTATTCAGATCACCGAAAACGGCGATTCTGAATACTGTGTATTTTTTTAAATTCGGCGCCATTGGCAGCCGAGTAAACGGGAAGTGACGTCATGACGTCGCTTCCGCATTTACATTGAGAAGGCTGGAATGAAGCCGCCCACAGCTTTGTTCCAGCCCGCCCACAGCCGCCGGAGGCAGGCGATTGGATACCGGGCCTCCCGATCGCACGGGAGGCCCGGTAAGACTGGCAGGAGGCGGCGGGAGGGGGGGATGTCCCCTCCCGCTCCTCCGGTATAACAGCTGAGCGGCTTTTAGCCGCATCGGTTGTTATATACGGGTAGCCGATCGCCCGCTCGACACAATGGTACCGGGATGATGCCTGCAGCTGCGGGCATCATCCCAGTATAACCCCGGAAAGCCGAGTACGCACATATGCGTACGGTCGGCGGGAAGGGGTTAAACATGATTTTTAACCTTTTAATGCTCCATTCATGTATTGTATTTTCATAATAAACATTGTTATTTTTCTATACTTTGCTATTTGTTTCGTATGCCTTTAAAGTCCGACCTAGGGATACTTAGCAAGTATCCCTTTTTCTTTTTTGTTTTCAATAAACTGCTCATGGCTAAACAATGAAACAGTCTGTTCTTTGGGATTTAGGCTGGTGGTTAAGGTATTTGGATTATAAGAGATTGTTCACAAATGCCAGTAAAATAGTCACCTGGTTTGGCTTAGATCCATCACATTATCCACAGATGAATTTGTGCCATCTTGTCTGTGCTAACCCTATGATTTATTTATTATGTTTGGTAGAAGAGAAGCAAGGGATACATATGAAAATTCAGATTTCCTAAAAGTCACCCATCTTAAACAATCTGTGTTCATTTGAATATCCAATTGGGCTAACAACATATAATTGAAAGGGTCTTTTTTGTAAACAGATGCTGCAAGCTGATATAGACAAAAGCATCTCCATATGAAATACTACGTGTTTTTTCTTCTTGACTAAAGCATACATTGGAGCTACAACATGTACATTTAGAATGGCAGTGTGATGCATTTCAAAGAGTTGTTGCATTTTTTTTTGTGGTAACTGCACAAGAAAAGGTGTGGGAGAAACAAATAAAATAAAAACGTAATATTCCCCACGCACACATTCATGAAACCGGCTGTTCAGTAGTGCTAGGTGCTGTAATGACAATAGGCTGGAAACCGCGACTGATCAAAGTGAAGAAATGTCATCAGCACACCAAAGATTCCTTGAAAGGGTCCAAAGCTTTATTTTCATGGTCACATGAAAAACATACAGTAATGTTTTGGAGCCACGCAGGGCCCCTTCGTAAGGCAATGATATCGCAGCACAGCCTAGTCAAGGATACACCCCAGCATGCTAATTGGACAATGAAGAAAATGCAGCCCAATGATGACTATTTACTCTGTTTACTTCCCCTTTTAGCATGGTCACTTGGCACTTGCCTGACGAAGGGGCCCTGTGTGGCTCCAAAACATTGCTGTATATTTTTCATGTGACCACGGAAATAAAGCTTTGGACCCTTTCGAGGAATGGATTTAATATGAGTCTATGACATGCCTGAATAGGACAGGCTACACTTATAATAGATCAGTTCAACTAGAAAAAAAAAATCTAGTGTACATTGCCCTGTCACATTCATTGTAATTTGCATTACTTCAAATATCAAATTTTAAACAGGTATTGAACTTTGGAAGATATAGCCACAAAAAAAAAAAAAATGGCAGAGGAGAAAGGACTACTCATCAGTGTTGCATTTGGTCTTTCTGTAGGCAGGTGCAGTTTGCCCTCCATCCACTAGGTGGCACTGTGCCACTGTACAGATGGAGTGGAGGCTTAGAGGAACATTGTTTCTCTGCAGACTCCGTAGGTGTCTCAGAGAGAGCAGCTGTCTAATTGGATGCTGCAATCCTTGGTAACTTTCAGCGGTCATCTTAAGTGGGGCAGTGCTAATAAATAGCAGTGCCCTGCTGGGTTTGGTGTGTTTTCAGCAAGTAGTGATATTTGGAACAAGTTCTCTGCTTGTTAGGGAGATTATTGAGCATAGGGAGAGGATCGAGGAGGAACAGAATAGAGACACAGCTACCTTTTTCATATTGCCAGTCACTGGACCCACTAACAGGGTCTATTTGCCAGCCTAGAAGCACTATCTGTGTTGCCAGTCAGCCACCCCTCCAGCAGATACCATACTGGTGAAGAAGGCCTTGCTTGGAATAGTACCTTACTGTGAGCCTGTGAGAATTACTGCTGCATTCCTGTGTTAGTGATATGTGACAGGCTGATATAAGTCAGTGACTCCCTGTATGTCTTATGTTGCAACATGTGCCTTTAATGCCTGGATTATTGCACTATATGATTCTGTGCTATGTAGAAGCAGAATATTAGTCACTGCAAGTGTTACCACAAGTGCTACTAAGAGCATTCCTCTAACTTTCTGCAGTACAACGCATATACAAGAACTTATACCACAAATTGGTCTCTGTGTGAGTGCTCTCCGTCTACTGGTTACCACTGCTCAAACCCTATCCTCATCTCAGAGCTTCCAGCAAAGAGAATAGTCAGCAGAATAGTGACACCCCAAATCTTACATGACTAGCACATTCACATTCACATATCAGGACATGCACTGCTATATTTTTTAGGGTACTACAGAAACACAATTACCCCTTCTAGAAGTCCTCTATAACACAGTGAATTTTTGCTTTTTGAGTTCAGGCAGGGCCACATTAAAGGTTAAACACCCATGTTTGCAAGCCCTTAGTATAGACAAATGAATGACCTGAATGTAGTTTTGCAAGGCTGAAAGTTTTTTGTATAGAAACCCTATATTATCACAATTAGGACCCCTTCCACACTGGGGCGCTTTGCAGGCGCTACAGCGCTAAAAATAGCGCCTGCAAAGCTCCCTGAAAGAGCCGCTGCTGTGTCTCCAATGTGAAAGCCCCGAGGGTATTCACATTGGAGCGGTGTGCTAGCAGGACGGGGAAAAAAGTCCTGCTAGCAGCATCTTTGGAGCGGTGAAGGAGCTCCAAAGCGCTTTGAGGCAATTTGCGGTGGTTTTTAACCCTTTCTTGGCCACTAGCGGGGGGTAAAACTGCCCCTGCTAGCGGGCAAATACCGCCGCTAAAACGACAATAAAGCGGTGGCTAAAAATAGCGGCGCTTTACCGCCGACACACCTCTCCCCCAGTGTGAAAGGGCTCAGGATGGTATGCAAAAACAAATAAGTGACTTCCTCTGAGTGCAGGGAACATACAATATGATTTATAGCCACTCCAGAAACGCAGTCACCCCATCCAATCACCATGGTTTAATAAAAAGTGTCAAGAAAAAATCCAAGAACATGTCAGGAGGTACAAAACAACCTGTTCTAATTTATATGATCCAGTTGTAAAGGTGGCAAAAACTTTGAGACAGGTCTTAACTGGCTGAGATATATGGGTGATGGTGTGAATTGTCAAATGACTATGGTAAAAAGGTTAAAATATTACTATAAATCAGTGACTGATAGCATTAAAGGCCTTAACCCTATTTAGGTTGTTTTTTTTTCCAGTCTGATGCAAATTGCTTATTTCATGGCTGTTGCATGTTGTCATCTCTGTATAATGTGCACCTCAAGGTCCTTGAAGTAATGCCCCTTCTTAAGGGGTACAAAGCTCACAAAGTCCTTGTGCTCCTATGTAAGACCTGAGTTGCTGATATGGCTATAAATGCTGGGGTGTGTTCTCAACACTAAATTTAAGGAAGCCACTTGTAAAGGTGAAACATCTTTAGCATTACAAACCAAATCCAGTTGAATGCAACTCACTACTACTAGCAGCCATGACTAACATAAAAACTTCACAGAAAGATTGATGATCTATACCAGTGTTTCTCAACTCCAGTCCTCAAGGCGCCACAACAGGCCATGTTCTCAAGATATCCCTCAGATGAAACAGCAGTGGTAATTACTAAGGCAGTGAAACTGATCAAATCACCCGTGCAAAATAATGGAAAGCCTGAAAACATGACCTGTTGGGGCACCTTGAGGACTGGAGTTGAGAAACACTGATCCATACCTGTGGAGGAAAAGTAGAATTGCTTTTTTTTCATCCTCTTTATGTATTTGACTGCTAAATAATAATGCATTTTTTGAATGGGCTTGTCAGTGTTTGGAGTCCACTGAAGCATAAACTTAAAGTTCCTTTCTCTCGATTTGGCGTGGAGACACATTGGATGCCATGTTCCCCTTGTCTTTCTTCTGAGTTTGCATGCTCCGGCCAGTTACATATGTCACATATGTGACTGGCTGGAGTCGCGATGACATCACTAGCACGCATTAGCGCGTGAGTCCTCAGTTTCCGGCATGAAGTTCTGGAATTCCGGTAAGGTATGCTGGACCTTCAGAGCGCATGCGCCAGTAATGTTACTGGCTGCATGCAGGGTGAATATCTCGTAAACGGTGCGCGTTTAGGAGATATTCATTTTACCTACAGGTAAGCTTACCTGTAGGTAAAAATGAGCAAGCAGGCTTTATTACCGCTTTAATTTATCTACTGGTATATATGTTTCAACCTGGAGACTCTCAAAAATATAGAGTTAGGACTGCAGTACACAGAGGTGTCTTGATGTAGGCGCTGCGGCTTCCACATGTATTTGCAAATGTGTACAACTAAAACCTCTGTTTTTAACGTGAATTGTTAGACAGGGTCAACTTGTTCTTTTTTTAAGGCTAGCTGGTAAGTGTGCTGGGAAATCTTTGTCTGTTTGTGTTATGCATTGCCCTTCCACGTGCACCTTCCTGCAAAGGCTAGTTATAAATTGGGATGGTTACCATCTTTTTGTTAAAATTCCTTCCTGTCCGCAGTCTAATATCATTCCCCAGCAAAAGGCCCTGTGCTTGGAAAACTTTATGAAGCTTTGAGAACCAACAGCTGACATTGTGAGCCTTGGTCCCCACTGATGATTGGGAATCATCGGAGTGGTTCTGATCATGTGAACAATATTTTAGCTGTGGCCTAGAAAAACATAATAGAATTTTTTTTCTTCTATTCACATTTTTGCACATTTGTCAACCAATAATAAAGATGGAGTGGGGTATTTTTTTAATAAATCAGTGTTGCATATAAAAGTCTTATATGTCCTTAAAAAATTATTTGGGTATGCAAATTAGTTATAGAGTCATTTTTAAGTTAACCGACACAAGCTGACACAGCTAAAATTGGCCTGGGCCTCTAGGTATCAATGACCTCTGGTCATTAAATGGTTAAAGAATGGTTTCATTTCTAGATCAATTATAATTTTTTTTTTTATTATATATATAATATGTGTTCTTCAACCAAGAGCAATAAACAGACAATATTAATGGTAAACTAAACCCTTCTATCATTTACTGCCAAGAAAGCAGCTACCTTAGCTTCTGTTTGATTTGCAGTTGCCATAGTACTGCACATGTGATCAGTTATGTCACCAGCCATTGGATGCCTTGACAGTTCAGTTGATAGTGCAGGCAACCATGACAGTTATCATTTATGGCATGCCCTGTTTTGGGAAAAAAGAATGATGGGTTTAGTTCTGCTTTAACTAATTTATCTGATATATTACCGAAACCCCAATTTCAGCCAAAACTTTTTCTTCCAGTTTTGTACAGCAAGTCAGAAGTTAGATTTCTTTTTTTAATACAGTATTGGATCAAAGTGTAATTGAATATGTTTCAACATGTTAGCACAGACATTGGCTCAACAAATCCTAGTAAAAATCTGATATATCGGTCACTGAGAATCATTTTAATTTACGGTAAAATGATGTTACATAGCCACAATGAACTTTTCTTTACCAATGTTGTGTAACTGTTAAAGTAATACTGTTAAAGTGAAGCTAAACCCACAGATTTAAAGGCTAAAATCACATTTTCCAGAAAATAGCATATGCAGTCAAGGGGCCCCAGTAGACATTACAAATCTCCTCAGCTTTGTAAAATGATCATTCATTTTATTGTTTTACTTGTAGGACATTTGGGTCCCCTCAGAAGCCTGGCTAAAAAACTCTTAGGTAGCAACCTACATGTCCTGATTTGTTGCTGGGATGCAAAAACCGTTGTTTTTCACTTCTGCATTGCAGGTTTTCCATTGAAGAAAATTTACCCTCATTTACTGTTATATCTGATACGTATCACCTGGGTTGGAAATAGAGATAAATCTCTCCAATGTGAACACATACAAAAATAAAAAACCTATCAGAGGTTCTAACATTTCACCACTATACTAAAAATAGTTTCATTGGTGTTTGTGTACCCTCTGGGAAGATTTGTGCTCGCTGTCTTGAAGATACCTATAACGACGATACATCTAGAACAGGGGTCTCCAAACTTTCTAGGCAAAGGGCCAGTTTTTTTTTTTTTTTTCCAACAATATCTTTTATTTGTTCAAATAGCATTCGCAAAATGCTTCATAGACACGTAAACAATGAGAATACATGCGGTACCAATATATCATAGCTTAAGAGACTTGGGTACTTCAGATGAAATGTCTGCGCCCATTTTGAGCTTCAGGTAATGCTTGTATATCTCGAGAAACTAGCCCCTAACTGGACGAAGACCCTAGGGTCAGGAAATATCTAGAACTAATTGTGTTTTAGAGAAATGGATGGGTTTTTTAGGTGGCAAAGGGCCAGTTTACTGTCCTTCAGATTTTAGGAGGGCCGGATTGTGACCATTGAGAGTAGAAAATGCCTCAGACCTGGTGTTCAGAGGGGGTAAAAAATTATATGTCATCACCTGTGGGCTGTAGGAGGAGGAACAGTGCCTCATCATTGGTATTAGTAGGGAGAATAATTTCCATTGTTAGTGTCAGTGGGAGGAATGGTGCCCCATCATTGGTAATAGTAGGGGGAATAATTTCCATTGTTAGTGTCAGTGGGAGGAATGGTGCCCCATCATTGGTAATAGTGTGTGTGTGGGGGGGGGGATAATTTCCATTGTTAGTGTCAGTGGGAGGAATGGTGCCCCATCATTGGTAATAGTGTGTGTGTGGGGGGGGGGATAATTTCCATTGTTAGTGTCAGTGGGAGGAATGGTGCCCCATCATTGGTATCAGTGGGGGGGAATAATTTTCATTGTTAGTGTCAGTGGGAGGAATGGTGCCCCATCATTGGTACTAGTGGGGGGACTAGTACCCCATCCTTGGTATCAGTGGGAGAAATAGTGCCCTATCATTTATATTAGTGGGAGTAGTAGTGCCCCATTATTGGAATTAGTAGGAGGAATAGTGCCCCATCATTGGTATTGGTGGGAAAAATAATCCCCATCATTGGTGTCAGAGGGAAGAATGGTGGCCCAACTATGGTGTCAGGGGGGGATGAATAGTGCTCCATTTTTGGTGTCAGTGGAAGAAATAGTGCCCCATTGTTGGTGTCAGTGGGAGGTGTAGTGCCTTATATCAGTGGGGGAATTAGTGCTCCAAGGGCTGGATAAAGGCAAGCAATAGGGCCACATCTGGCTCACGGGCCACAGTTTGGAGACAACTGATCTAGAATTACAAAATGAACAGGATTTTTTTTGCATTAGTTAAACAGATATCAAACCCCCTTTAAATTGTATATTTAACAGACTAAAATGGAGAAAATAAGAAAAGTTAATTGTTGGGGTTTACATACACTTTACCTTTCATTCCAAGCCAACATTTACAAAAGCTAAATTTGCTATAGAAGAGCTGTACGCTACAAGCCTTCTTTATGCACCATTTATTGTTTTCAGTATATGAAATCTTGCATGGTTCTCTTTTGTGAGAGCAGAACAAAATAGTTGTTTTGTAAAATTATTGTAGAAAATAAGTAAGGACTGACATGCTCTTGGCAGCTTGGATCTCTGCGGGTTTAGATGCACTGTAAACAAAGTATGAAGAAGTAATGTTGATAACATCAGTCTAAAGAAAAAATGGGAGATGTATTTATTGTATAGATTTCTACTTATATAAAAAATGTGCCCATCTTTTTAAAAGCAAAGCAAATTGAAAGTCTAGTGGAAAATTTAGAATCATCTTTTTTCAGTCAAGACAATAAATATTGCAAGAGCATTGAGAGACAGAATACACAATAGCAAGTAGCAAGACATCTTTTCTTAGGGTTATAATTCAGTTACATTAAATGAAATTCTTATAGAATGCTATGGGATATTGCATGCAACTTTTCCCTATATGTTATTAAATGGTTTGTAGAGGCAAAACATGAAACACAAAGTCAGGCAAGTAGGCTGCTAAAGGCATACATATTGAAAGAGTATACAAATACTAGGGGGACTTTCAGTACTCTATTCTAAACAATTTCTTAACTAGCTCCTTACTATTGTATTAAGATGGCCACTAGGGGGATCGGTTATTCTTAGTGGACGTTTAAAATTTTTCTTCTGTTTACTGTTTACCTTGCATGTGCACACAGAACATAATCCCGCTGTCATTAAACAGCTTCAGGCACTGAGCCAATCAGAGTGCCCACAGCCAACTGGAATACTAGGTCACACATCCCAGGAGGCCTCAGGGTACCTCACCATGCTCCACAGTGCATCATCATGGGGCTGTCTCTTCCTAGTTTTTGCAGCTGGCCCCCCGATATTACACCAGGGTGCATGGACACCACAGGGGGCCACTGCAAAAACCTGAAAGAAACAGCTGGCTCCTGATAATGTCAGAGAAAAAGATTGCAGTGTGGGATCAAGTGAGCAGCAGCGGGGTGGCAGAACCTCACAGAGCACCGCCTGGCTCAATGGGCATGTAAGTACATTTTTTGCAGATACCCCAACAAAAAAGGTAAGAAGAGAGGGAGAAACATGTAGGGGGAATGAAATTCCTCTTTAAATACCACCAAAAGAAAGCTCAATCTGTCTAAAAAATGATCTAATTTTTTTTGGGTACAGTGTTGCATAACCTAGTAGTTGTTAGTCAAATTATCACATTGCCATTTATCACAACAGGAACTAAAGGCATCAAGTCATCTATGATTTCTTTGTATAAGCTTTGCCTTCACGGATATACTGAAACTAACTAAATCATATAAATTCAGCAAAAAATTGTTGGATGCATTTCCATTACCACTAAGGCCAGATTTCTACATAGCCAACAAAGGTCCTGGCATAGGAAACTGGGCTGTCAGTGACACACAGCCAACCACATCACGTTAATATCAATAACACTTTTACCAGTGGAAGCTGGTAGAGCACTTAGTGTACCTGTCCCAGAAGAAATTTTGTGTTAACAGGATGGTCCACTATGTACTTGCACTTCACTCACTTTGGGTCTGTACATTGGGAACCAAAGTGCTAGCAAACTAGAGCAACAGTTTTTCCAGTTTTTGTAGCCACTGGTTATAGGTGTATGGGTTAGGAGAGGACAAGGTACTCTTTTCAGTCTTTACATCCCCAATTTTTCCATTTTTTTTAGCCGCTGGTTATGGGTTTATGGGCTAGGAGAGGACAAGGTACTCCTTTCAGTCTTTACATCCCCAGCCTCAATCTGGCTTGTATGACATCTGCTCTTACTATTGTATACTAAGATCAGCCATTCATCTTGTGTAGGAGAGGACAGCATAGAACAGCAAAAAACATTTCACATAGCACAGCAGGGATCAGGCCTTAATTACCATGCTACAAGTATGTGAACTACACTGTTCCTGCTGGTTCTACCCAATTCCTAGATATGGACATGAGATTCCTTAGTTAACCCAATAATCAGTTTACTTGTAGAACTCAAGACAAAGTGCTTCTTAATATAGCTGCTTTGTAAGAAAAAGTTATTACTATTAAAGCAGAGTTCCCGCCGAAAAAAAAAAAAAAAATTAAAAATCAGCAGCTACAAAAAGTGTAGCTGCTGACTTTTAAAAATGGGACACTCACCTGTCCCATGGTCCAGCAATGAGGGCGTATGAAGCCCCGCCCCTCTCCCCATCTTCTCCACGTCGCCGGCATTCTTACTGTGGAGTCCTGGCTGTGGCTTCACAGTTGGGCACGCACTGCGCAAGCCGCGCTGCGTGCTGTGAATGGCCGGGCAATCTTCTGGGACCTGTGACGTGTCCCAGAAGATTGCAGGGAGCAAGGGGGGAGAGGTGATCTTCCTTACGGTGCGGCGGAGCCCCTGGAGGAAGTGGGAGCTGGATGCCTCTAAAAAGAGGGTATCCTCTCCCCCCCACCCAATAAAATGACATGCCAAATGTGGCATGTCAGGGGGTCACCTGCACTTAAAGCGGAAGTTCCATTTTTGGGTGGAACTCTGCTTTAATGTGAGTCCTAGGTCCAGATTATTGCTCAGAAAAGTAAAATTCACACTATTATTAAGACTGGATAGTACACATATATTTCAGGCTGCTGTGACTCACTCTTCATCCCCTCCTCTCCCCTTGTCAATTCACAGAATGGTGAATGGTTCACAAATTACAAAGTATTTTGTGAATAGACTGAGGGAGAGGAGATGCAGATAAACAGTGGATATGTTAAAAATTACACTGCCTGCAGTCTCTGTAAGAGTAAAAAAAAAAAGTAAGAAAGGTAGCATACCAGCCAACATTTTTCCTGTCAAACTGTCAGAATAATATACATATGAATGGTAAAAAAAAAAATCAGCAATAAATAGTTAAGGGATGAACAGATAAAGGATTTATTCATATGTAGCATCCTTCATACAGGACCTGCCTGCCAAACCTTTTTAAGGACAGTGAGCTGGAGGAGGTGGGATTTTGGTAGCATAAAAGAAGAACAGAGTATAGGATGGATCTCAGAAGTCTGCCGGTACACTTCATTTTATAGTCCAATGAGCATGTGAGTAACAGAAGGCTACAAAGTTGCAGTAATGAATGGTGTGGCATAGGCACACTAGTACCAGTGAACTCGTACCATAGGCATAATAGTACCAGTGGACTCCACCATAGGCACAATAGTACCAGTGGACTCTGATCTTCTCTCTAGCATTCTGTTCTGGGAAGATCATAAAGTAAGCCAATCTATATCAGGATGCAGCCTCTCGAAAAATGACAACTAAAGTCAATGATTTAAGATATTTAAATGTATATTATGGACAGTCCTAGATCTCCTAGCAACAAACTTCAGTTTCCAGTGTATTATTATTCACAATTTATATAGCGCCAACAGTTTACGCAGCGCTTCACAATGCAGAGGGGGGACAGCACAATTACAGTACAGTTCAATACAGAAGCAACAGGAGGGCCCTGCTCGTAGAGCTTACATTCTAAAGGGAGGATGGTACAAAAGATAATAGATGCAGGGAATGATTTGATGAGGGGTGGCTCAGGGACAGTTGTTAGGTGGGTATGGGATAGGCTTCCCTGAATAAGTGAGTTTTCAGGGATCTCCTAAAGGTGGACAGGTTAGGGGCTGATTGGATCGGGCAGGGAATTCCAGAGGATGGGAGAGGCACTGGAGAAGTCCTGAAGGCGAGCATGAGAGAAGGTAACAAGGGAGCTAGAGAGCAGGAGGTCCTGGGAGGAGCGGAGGGGACGATTTGGGCGATATCTGCAGATGAGGCTGGTGATGAGGCTGGGGGCGATGTTGTGGATGGCCTTGTATGCTGTGGTTAGCATTTTGAATTTTATACGGTGGGGTAGGGGAAGCCAGTGAAGGGATTGGCAGAGAGGGGCAGCAGTCACAGATCAATTAGTGAGGTGTATTAGTCTAGCAGCAGCATTCATAATACACTGGAGGGGGGATAGCCTGCGTAAGGATAGGCCATTAAGGAGAGAGTTGCAGTAGTCAAGGCGGGAAATAATCAAGGAGTGAATAAGTCGCTTTGTGGTGTCATTAGTCAGGAAGGGTCGAATTCTGGAGATGTTGCGGAGGTTAAGGCGGCAGGATTTAGCCAGTGATTGGATGTGGGGACTGAAGGAGAAGTCAGAGTCAAGGATTACACCCAGCACCCTGGCATGTGTGGAGGGACCAATGGTTGTGCTGTTGATATTAATGGTAAAGTCATGGGGGGGGGGGTACCGGGAAGGAGGAAATATTACAAGCTCAGTTTTAGAAAGATTGAGTTTGAGAAAGTGGTGTGACATCCATACCGATATGTCATTCAGTAAGTTTGAGATCCGTGAGGAGATCGAGGGGGTGAGTTGAAGAGTGGAGAGATAGATCTGGGTGTTATCAGCGTGGAGGTGGTATTGGAAGCCATGGGAGGTTATCAACTGGCCCAGGGAAGAGGTATAGAGCGAGAATAGGAGGGGCCCAAGGACAGAGCCTTGGGGTACCCCAACAGAGAGAGGAAGAGGAGCAGAGGAGATGGAGTTGTAAGTGACACTATTGTACACCACTGTAGCAACTGGCCTTATTGTTACTTCTACATTTTTCAAGCCACCTCTCAACCCCTTTCAGTCCACTGGTAATTGAAATCATTTGCTTGTTGCTGTCTTCATGTCATTAAGACCCCCCTGGAGCCATCATTATACTGGTACTGGCAAATAAGAACTTCATATGGTAAAAACATGTCTTTAACCATGTGCATTTATTATGTGCACTTTTTTTATTTATAGAAAAACACAAGTTTTCAAGTTGGTTCTATTGAATTTCACAGAATCATCTTCAGCCAAGAAAACAAACCCATATAATACACTGCAGCCTATAAACATCACAAGCTTGCTGGGAATTATTAAACAAGCAGCACAAAAATGATTATAGAAATAAAACAATAGATACTGTTATTGTTTAGGCTGTACAATTTCCAAGCTTTAATTAAAAAGCAATGCTAGAAAAATATTAAAAAGGAACTAAGAGGCAATAAAATCTCAATGGGTTATTACACTTTCCATGTTTTGGAAATTCAAAGCAGATTTATGCTAGCGGTAGATGTTCTCATAACATTTAAATGCTTGATATACATTTATGATTCATACTATAGACCTTTTTCAGGAAAGTGTGAATCTTGTTACACCCCAAACGTAGGTTACCTTTGAGTTGTAGGCAGGCTTTATCAATGTACATCAGGTACAAAAACCACAGTGTTAGATACAATGTTAAATTTCACTTAACATCAATGACCTAGGAACAGGGTGGGCACAGGTTTGTTAGGTGAATGTACATACCACAATGGCACTGGAAGTGCATTGGACTTTGGGTTTACATTTTCATGGTGCTCTTCCAATAAACCTTGCAACAGTATTTGTTCAAAGAAGACTAAGTTCAGTACAGACAGAGTTAAAATAATTAATTTTCACTACACTATACACAACCACAGAATGTCAAATACGAAATGTCTCAAGGTCACTTGCTTCATAACATCTTCCAGTAAATGGAAGATGACTAGGGCTATGATTATGAATAGAGGAACACTGGCTATTATGTTGTGGCTCAAAGTGAATCTTAAGCTCAAACTCTCAATCTGGACCCAACTTTTACCTTCATCTTGAGGTAAGGGAATTATCCTGCTCATTGTCTATCTGTTTCCTAGAGTTGTACTCTTCAACAACCCTAGTTACAACCCTGACCAATCAAAGTACGCAATCCATTACTGTTTTGTGCAAATGGCTTATATACTTATTTTTTCCTCTCAATGATCAAGGGTTTGTAAAAAGACTGCCTGTTTACCCCAACTGGTTACTGTTTCTTTGATGTTCATTTCAGTATTAATCTATGACTCCTTTTTGCTCAAGTTTCTTCACATCCTGTCACCCCTATGATTTATGAGTTTATCTTCTGCTCTTCAGGTATTTTGATTTCTATTAATTCTTATTGCTTTGCTTCTGAAGTCTTCTTCCATTGCTTCTTGTTGCTTCTTTATTGGTGCATACAAAAAGTGAGTAAAAATATACAGGAGCTCATGCGTTCCGGCTTACAAGCCTTGATCACAGCATAATTTTCAAGTTAAAAAACAGAACATATATACCGTACTGTTTGCCAAACCACACCTTCCAATTTATTATCTCATTGAAACAGCAATTGGATGGTTTGAAAGTTTGGTTGAGAGCACAACCAATGTGACAGTTACATTCCCGCCATGTGCCAGTATGGGTTTACTTCAGCTTTAATGCTGTTATTAATATTAGGAGCACAGAAGATTGGATTTCTTTTTTGAATAGCAGGTACAAAGCATCCAGGAGAACTTGGCACCCATGTTTTTAATACCAACAATTTGATAAGTACGAACAATTGCTAGTATAGGGAGAGTACAGCTCTTTCTCAAACATTTAACAGTTTACAGTAAATAACCTCAGCAAGCCAGTTGTTGACAAATGCAGCCAATCTTTACTCCCCTATCTCCACCTATCCGATCCCTCTCTCTACACCCTTTTTTTATTCTTCACTGTCCTGATTCATTCTCTTTGGAGAACCTATCTCTCTTCCTTCTATCTCAAAAATATCCCCATTTAAGATGCCTATTCTTTCACTGATCCACCACTGGAACAATTATCTACTATACCCAAATACTTTCCACCGACACAGGAAACTGACATTAAGACATGACAGTTCACCAACACATCTAATTTGAGACCCAAAATTACAACCTAAACTAGTCCTTTGTGAACCTAGCACACTTGTTTCAAGCATGTATGTAGCGGGTACGCCGCTTTTTCCCCCGACCTTGTCAAGCTGGCCATCGCCGAGTACACAGGCTCTCCTGAGGTAGAAAGTGCTTGTCAGCTCCTGGGAGGATTCCTCACTGACTCACACAGAGCTGCTCACCCTGCATCATCCCCTGTGTTCCTATTGGCAGTAGGAGAGGGAGCCAATCAGAGAGAAGGCAATTACAGGAACCAATGAGAAGGACTTTAACAGCAGCAGCAGTAGCTGCAAAGGATTCTGGGACATGTAGTCCCCGTCTAAAATGCCCTCAGGATTAAAGAAAGGAAAGGACTCCATCTTGATTCCCTGAGGAAAGTTAGTTACCAACGCGGCAGGAGAGGAGACTGGACTCAGGGGAGAGGTGTTGCCTCCCAGGTCAGTCCACAGCTTGTTTGCAAGCTCCACAGCCGGTCTGGGACATCCAGCCTGTGAGAGGGGGATCCCAGGTGCACAGTGTGAGGTGACCAGTTTGGTCACCAGAAGAGCCTGCCTGTTTCTAGGATGTTCGTTTTGGTCCTGACCGCAGGGTTTTGGTGAGAGGGCAGTTGCCTATTTGCAGGAAACAAGGACACTGCACACAGACAGAGTTGTTTCACTTTACCCATCCGGCTTTATGAACATTGTATACAGACATCATTGCTCTTGGTCACCTTGCTGACACCTGTAGTACCACAGGACACAAGGCCAGTCAGATATAGAGACACTGTATACAGACACCATTGTCTTTTCACCTTGCTGAGGGAGATCCTGCATTTTTTTACTTGATAATCTGGGCCAGTTGTGTTGTTTGGCCCTGCTATTCAGGAGTTAAGTGCACCAACGAGAGTGGCTGGCTGAAGATACAAAGCCTCGTCCTTTTTCAAAGTGACTGAAGTTGGGTGCCATACGGCATGCACACACATGTCCAGGGCTCTGTATATGTAATGGGCGTGCAGGATAGTTTTTCTGGGAAGTTAAGCCATTAAATGTTGATTTGGGTAAAGTGTTTGCAGTTGGGCCTGTGGTATCAGGAGACAGGAGGCAGAGGTCTGACATAAGATAGGGTCATTCCTCTGCTCTTCTCCTGCCTGACTCATAGAGCCAATTTATATAGAGGTAACCAATCGGATATATACAATTGCCCTTGCTAAGTGTTTGCCTCTGCTCTTGGAGTTATTCTCAGGTTTGGGAACCCCTGAAAGCAGCTTGAATACAATATTGAGCTTAATTGCTCTGAGTCTTAGTTATTATTGTTCAACTGATTCACCTGACATATGTGCATTGTTATTGTTCATTACTTTTCCAAAGAAACTTTACAGTAAAGACCATTTCTGTGTTTTATCATAACGCGTGTGATTCTCATTGGTCCTTGCACTTACACTATTGCCAGGTGTGCCAGAAGGAGCTGAGTATGTTCTTGGGGTTGAGAGGCAGAGTACGCAACAAACATACTTAAGCGGCTCCTAAAGGGGTAGCGCTACAGAACTAGCAAATCTCATCACAAAATGGTTTGTGGAATTTCTGTACTGTGGTTTAGACTTTGTACAATTCAGGCTTTTATACTGTTTTGTTAATTTTTTTGAAACGTTAAGCAAAGAATATGATTAGAAATGCAAGCTCTTAATGCTCTCCCAATAAAGGTAAGGGAAGTTGAGGCATCAGCATTTACAAGCTTTGCAGTACATAGCTGTACAGTATACAGTGTCCTACTAGCTTGGTACGTGTACCTAGAATTACTAACGCTTTCAGAAGTCTGAGCAGTAAACAGATAAAAATGCTGGTACAGAGGTTTAACTTTAATGGGTTAGTTATATGATTTCTGTAATGACTACATTTTCAAGACGGGATAGACTATGGCTTTAGATGTCTTGTAAAACTGTATATAACATTTTTTGCTGGTTTAATTGTAATGGTAAATGCTTATAGGGTTACAACAGTATTTGTGTTAAGGCAAGAAGATGTAAATTAACATTTTGGACACTGGTTTCAAATAACATATGGTTTTTCTATCTCCTTCCTCATGTCCTGTTTTAATTATGTAGAATTTAAATGGTGACAAGGGTTTTCAAACTGCTAATTTAGTTAAGATGTTATTCTACTCATTACCCAACATATGTTATGGGTTTTAATGTGTGGGCTGCAAAAATCCTGAAATGTAATACAGGATAGACATTTAAAAAAAAAGTGTGTGGTTGTGTCCTTATTTATTCATGCAGCTCATACTCTCATAGCCAATACTATCGGCTTTAACCGCTTGCTGACCAGCCGCCGCAGCTGTACTGAGGCAACATGGCTCAGCTGCGCGAATTGCCGTCATGTTACGTCGCTTTTATCTTTGGCCACTAGGGGCGCGCGCCGCTAAGGAGCCGATGCGAGTGCCTGGCGGTCGCGATCATCGCCGGGCTCCCACGATCGCTTGGGGCACACGAGGAACTGGGATCTGTGTGTGTAAACACACAGATCCCGGTTCTCTGAGGGGAGAACAGACAAATCGTCTGTTCATACTAAGTATGAACAGCGATCTGTCACCTCCCCTACACAATCCCCTCTTCTCTTCAGTTAGAACACACACTAGGGAACACATTAACCCCTTGATCACCCCCTAGTGGTTAACCCCTTCACTGCCAGTGACATTTTTACAGTAACCAATGTATTTTTATAGCACTGTAAAAATGCCAATGGTCCCAAAAATGTGTCAAAATTGTATCCGCCATAATGTAGCAGTCCCGATAAAAATTGCAGATCGCCGCCATTACTAGTGGAAAAAAAATAATAATAAAAATGCCATAAAACTATCCCCTATTTTGTAGATGCTATAACTTTTGCGCAAACCAATCAATATATGCTTATTGCAATTTTTTTACGTAGAAGAATACATATAGGCCTGAACTGAGGAAAAAAATAGTTTTTTTTATATATTTTTGGGGGGATATTTATTATAGCAAAAAGTAAAAAATATTGCGTTTTTTTCAAAATTGTCGCTCTTTTTTTGTTTATAGCGCAAAAAATAAAAACCGCAGAGGTGATCAAATACCACCAAAGAAAGCTCTATTTGTGGGAAAAAAAGGACGTCAATTTTGTTTGGGTGCAACGTCGCACATCCATGCAATTGTCAGTTAGATCGACACAGTGCCGAATCGCTAAAAGTGCTCTGGTCAGGAAGGGGGTAAAATTTTCCGGGGCTGAAGTGGTTAAAGTGGACCTAAATAGAAAAAGTGAGGGTTTGCTATGGTAAAAGGATGGTATCGGTTCGCATGGGTGTTCACACCCATGCGATCCGATGCTGTCAATCACACTGCGTTTTGAGAACCAGTTTGGGGTGTCCTTAACTTAGCATTGACACCCACTGCAGTTCGCATGAATGCTGTGTGATTTCAATGCGGTGTGGGAAACGCACAGGATTCACTGCTTTTCCCAAACCGCATTTGGCACCACCACCAGCCATGTGTGCAGCAGCTGCCCGAATATAGTAAGGATTCTCCATTCTCTCTGTTATTATGGATGAGGGAATCAAATTTTGACTCCCCCCGCCGCAGGCCAGTGAAATTCAAGCAGTCTATGCCCACCTCAATCCCTACACTGAAAATGTACCTTTTGTCTAGAATTCCTCCTGTAGTAGCGGTACGCTTCCTGGTTTGTGAGGGTGCCTAAGCACTCCTGGGCCTACAGACTCATAGCTATATTTCTGCAGCATGCGATCTCGTAAGAGCTTTGGGGTAAGATCTGGTAATGTCACTACTGTGCTGCTCTTTGTTCTCCTTGCTGGAGGCTCAGACACAAGGCAGCAAACCAAGATGTCCACCTCTGCATACAGTAGAGACACTGTAAAGAACAAGGTATTGTCAGAAACCGCAAATCAGACTGAGACAGAAGCACAGTCAAATCACACTTGTTTAATAATAGTAAACATAGTCAAAATATAGCCAGAGTTCAGGAACCGGAACGGATAGTAAGACAAGCCAAAACGTCAGGGAGCCAGAAATGAGCGTAGTAGAACAGCAAGCAGGATCTGGAGCCAGAATGAATGTCAGCCAAGCGTAGTAGAACAGCAAGCAGGATCTGGAGCCAGAATGAATGTCAGCCAAGCAAGTCTTTAACAGGAACACAGGAGAGCGTCTCTAGAGATGTGACCAAGGCGAAGGCAGAGATCATCTGGACTGGATGGCTTAAGTGGGCAGGACTGTCGAGCAGGATATCATCAGCAGGTGAGTCACTGTGGAGAGATAGGAGCTGGCAATTAGCCAACAGCTGAGTGGCCCAGCCCTGACAGGTATAATAAATCAGTAACGGGGTAAAAATCAGCTGCAGGGTAAACAGTTCTTGGCCCTCTGCCTACCCTTTATTGGGCACAGCTTCCAGAGTTCAGTTCCTTTTTAGGTGTAAAATATGTTAGAATCTGCTTCAAACTTTATAACAAATATAGCTGAGCTATTACCCACAACAACCAATAAGATTACAGAGGTGTTTTTCTAAGAACAGATAGGGGAGAAAAAAACAGAATGTAACCAATGGTAAAACAGAAAAACAGCCAATCCCATTTACAACAGTTTGCCTGAATCTAATTTGTTTGGTCAAATATTTATTCAAATGTGAAATGTCACTAGATTTCTCTAATCACCATCTGATTGGTACCACCTAAACTATCAATACTGTGTTGCAATCATGCAGCACAAGAGGCCTGTTAATAGATGCTGTTATACAGAATCATAAGAGGGCCATTGTTAATCACAATACACATTATCGTCTTGAGGCAGTTAAAGGACAGGTTCACCTTTTGGAGCATGTTAATGTTACACCCATATTTGGGTTGTAATGTGTAACATGCTCCAGGTCTAACCAATGACAGTTGGCAGAGGATCTTCTCCCCACGCTCATTGCCACTTTTTAAAAACAGCGCATCTGTGCAGGGCTCTGCCCACACAGTGGCATCAATCATTCACAGAAATGAGCGTCTTGTAGTTCTCAATGAACTGCGAGGGGGCTGATGAGTGCCCTCATAGTTTATTTAGAGCCCTTTCCCACTGGGGCAGCCGTGCGTTAGCAGTTAAAAGCTCATTATAGCGGCGCTTTACCGCTGTTTAGGCAGCGCTTTTTGGCCGCTAGCGGGGCACATTTAACTTCCGCTAGTGGAGGAAGAAGGGTTTAAAAGCGCCTGTGTGGCGGTGCTATCCAAACACTTTTCAGGTGCTTTGGAAGCACTGCCCATTCATTTCAATGGGCAGGGCATTTTGGGAGCGCTTCCAAACCGCCCCAAAGAAGCTGCTTTCTAATGTCCCGCAACCGCACCGCTCCAGTGTGAAAAATCACACTAAAATGAATGGGAGGCGGTTTTCAGGCACTTTACAGGCGCTATTTCTAGCGCTAAAACACCTGAAAACTGCCTCAGTGTGAAAGACGGCTTTGTAACTGTTTGCCCATATGGAGGTATGGGCAGGCAATCTACTGAGCTCTGCAGGCTCATCAGAAAATAATAATAAATGCACATGCTTTTCCTGCAAAAATATGTGCCTTTGTTATTTTTTTCTTAAAGGAACTTATCCTTTAAAAACTGTGAAAGTTCAACAAAAGTTTGTATACATTACAAACCTACGTACATTATTTCAGTGTACAATCTGTCATTTCCAGAATTTAGGATGCCAGCCCAAAATTATATTCCATGGAAAAGATGGTTTTCCTTTATGTTTTAGTTAATATATAACAATCCCCCACTGCATTTTAAATAATCACATCTGTAGTTAAATAATCACAATGTGTAATATTTTAATTGAAATTTGCACACGGCAATACACGTCATTATTCTTCTTGCTACCGGAATATTTACTCTAAAGTTTCATACACACGATTGGATTTTTGGCAGGGAATTGTTTGATGACAGACTGTTGTCCTAAAATCTGACCGTTAGTACACTCCTTCAGACAATTGTTGTCCAACTTTCAGCCAACAAATGTTGGATGGCAGGCTAGTAAATTTTCGGTGAGCAACGCTCTGTTGTCAGATTTTCGTCTGTACACAAGTCCGTCACACAAAAGTCCAAAACACACATGCCCGAAATCAATGCTCACCAAACACGACATTAGCAGAAGGTTCCCAAAGGGTGGCGCTCAAGAGCTGAAATTCCTCGTAGTCGTCACTACGTTCGTGTTTGTTGGCCGACAATTGTGTGCCGTTAGTATGCAAGACAAGTTCATGGCACACGCTCTTCAGACAAAAGACTGACGCTCTGTTGGCCAACAATCCAATCGTGTATACAAGGCTTTAGACTGATAAGTTTACAAATACATGCAGAAAAAATTTGAGGCAGTAGTAGGCACCAGCCACATTTTTTAGGTACCTGTCCTGACTGCCCTTATTATAATCATACTTAAGGTTGGGACACCGTATGTGATTCTGATAGGAATCGCACCGCATTCCTAATTCAAATCACGTGCGATGTCTGTGCAGTGCGATTTGAGCCATTCATTTTTTAAAAGGCGCAGGACCCTTTTTTCCCCACACTAGGATTGGACCGCATGGGTGTTCACACCTTTGCGATCTGATTCTGTCAATCGCACTGCATTTTGCGAACTGATTTGGGGTGTTGTTAACTTAACATTGACACCCGCTGCAGTTTGCATAAACGTCATGTGATTTCAATGCGCTGCCGGATACGCACAGGATTCGCTGCTTTTCCCACACCGCATATATATGAACCTAGCCTAATGGAAAATGCATTGGACCAAATGAGCAGAATAAAACCCAATGCTGAGACAGCCTATGGCAACAAGAAACACCCTGCAAAGCAACAGTTGTTGTCTTATCTATATCAGTCTGTGGTATACATGTTTGCTTTCCCCACAACTCAGAATCCAGAAACATCAGTGCAGCACTAGATGAAAGATGCAAGGGTCTGTCAGGAGTCCAGAAACTCACTGACCTGTTATACACACACACTAATTATAAGCAAACAGATCACAGGTGAGGATGGTTACCTTTAATAGCCTCTCAAACCCCTTTGTGTCAACTTGTGTGCATGTTATCAGGCCAAAATCAACAGGGTATGTAAACTTTTGATCAGGGTCATTTGGGTAGTTTCTGTTGTGATTATGATGAGTAAAATCAGTTGATTGATAATAAATGGCTTTAGCCAAACACTAACCATGAGTGAAAGAAAAGTTTTTGTGTTATCATTCATATTCTCTGAAAAATGGCCAAGAAATCATAAAATCTGGGGTATGTAAAATCAGGGTATGTAAACCTATGAGCACAACTGTACATAACGCACCCACGCCACACAACACACATAGATAACACACAACATACATACACACTCAACACACACATACATAACAAACACACACACACATATACATATTTAACATTCAACACACACTCAACACAGATGCATACACACACACACACAACACACACATACATAACACACACACACATATATAACACACCCACACAACACACATACATAACACACACACATAACACACAGATACATACATAACACACACACGCATAAACACACACACATAACAAACACCACACACACACACACACACACATAACAAACACCACACAACACACACACATAACAAACACCACACAACACACACGCATAACACACACAACACACACATACATAACAAGCACCACGCAGCACACACACACCACACAACACACACACATACTGTACATAACAAACACCACACAACACACATAACACACACACATACTGTACACACACACACACAAACACACACACAACTCTGCCCCCCTCCTCACTTATACACACAGACCCTACTTGTAAAGAAGGTCTTCCTAGTCCCAGATCGTTTCCACAAAGCTGACATATGTCCCTGAGACTCATAGAGGCAGCCTTTAGGATCCAGAATACAGTAGAAGCAGCACTCACATGAGGAGTGCACATGCAGGAAGCAGGCATAGGTGGCAGTAAAGAGCCTGATGTGAACAAAATAATAGAGAGCGGCAGCTGCGACTCTTCTGTTGTGAATAAATGCATAGAAAAAGACAGGGCAGCCATGCTAGTAGGAGGAGGAGGAGGAGGAGAAGGGTCAGGAAGTGCTCGCCGCCATTATTCTTCCTGGCAGGTGTGCTCCACTCGCCCTTAGTTTATTTTCACTAGCCAAATGCGAACGGGTGAGTAGAAATTTTGAGGGCTGCCCTATGTCATGTATTATGTTCATTTATAGAACAAAGATTGTATACTGTACATATAGCATAGTAAAGATACTATTTTACTTTTAAGGCCTTATTCACATGGGTGCCTAAGGCCTTAAAGGATAAGTTCACCTTTCTACAAAAAAATAATAAATGCACATCTTTTGCAGGTAAAAAAATGTGCATTTATTATTTTTTGTAGTAGGAGCCTGTAAAGCATTGCACCAGTGATCAGCTGGTCGCTGATGCCATGTAGGTCTCCTGCACACTGTTAAGCCCTGTACACACGATCGGACTTTCCGACAACAAAACCGTGGAATTTTGTTCGAAAGGTGTTGGCTCCAAACTGTCTTGCATACACACGGTCACACAAATGTTGGCCAACAATTACGAACGTAGTGACATACAAGACATACGGCGAGCCGATAAAAAGGAAGTTCAATAGTCATGTGAGATCTCCATTACGAGCGTTGGTTTTACAAGACCGAGCGCTTCCGGCTCGTCCTTGATTCCGAGCATGTGTGTTTGTACTTTTGTCCGACGGACTTGTGTACACACGATAGGAATCTCCGACAACAGACATTTGTTGGCGGAAAATATGAGAACATGCTAGCCAACATTTGTTGGCGGAAAGTCCGACAACAACTGTCGGATGGAGCATACACATGGTCGGACTTACCGCTAACAAGCTCACATCCAACATTTCCCGTCAGAAAATCCAATCGTGTGTACACGGCATTAGTGTTTCTGCTTGCCAGGGGCGTTGCTAGGGGGTGGCTTTTGGGGCTATAGCCCCGAATCTAGGGGCTATAGCCCCGAGTCTCTGCAGGGGTCCCCAAAGGGGAGGGGAGGCTCTCTGGGGACCCTTATGTAAGTGGGGGGCTCTCTGGGGAATCTGATGCAAGGGAGAGGCTCTCTAAGGACCCAAATTTAAGGGGGAGGCTCTCTGGGGACCCTAATGTAAGGGTGGGCCCTCTGGGTACCCTGATGAAAGGGGGAGGCTCTCTGAGGACTCTGATGTAAGGAGGAGACTCTCTGGGGACCCTGATGTAAGTGGGGGGCTCTCTGGGGAATCTGATGCAAGGGAGAGGCTCTCTAAGGACCCAAATTTAAGGGGGAGGCTCTCTGGGGACCCTAATGTAAGGGTGGGCCCTCTGGGTACCCTGATGAAAGGGGGAGGCTCTCTGAGGACTCTGATGTAAGGAGGAGACTCTCTGGGGACCCTGATGTAAGGGGGACTCTCTGGGGACCCTGATGTAAGGGGGCTCTCTGGGGACCCTGATGTAAGTGGGGGGCTCTCTGGGGATATATATACACACACACGTATATTACTGTATACATGTGTATGCCGCCCAAGCGCATGACTTTCTTTACTACGCTGCTATGGGCTCTAGCCCCAGATCTTTTGTAGACCTAGCAACGCCCCTGCTGCTTGCCTTTATATCCCGTATGGGTAAGTAGATACTCCCTGACAGGAAGACTCAATGAACTACCACAGTGCTCCACAGCACCGTGGTTGTTTATTGAGAACTACAAAGCAACAAAAGGTAAGGATGTTGGGGCTTGTGGTTCATTCAGACACACAAAACTGTGTGTCTGAATGATGCTGCCATGTGGGTGGAGCCCCACACGGCCATGCTGTTTTCAAACAGTGACAGCCGGTACAGTGAACTTCTCCCTGTACTGCTGCCACAGGGAGGGGGGACAGAGGGTGGTGGCTGCAGCACTGGTAACATGTTACATGTTCCACCCTAAAATCAGGTGGAACATGTAACATGTTCCTAAAGGTGAACCTATCCTTTAAGTTAGTGAATGGGCCTTGGGTTTAAGGGGCTTGAGCAGTCAGGTACACGCAGCATCTGACAGTTGAAGCCACATAAACACACAGCCCATTCACAGACTACAGGCCTCAGCACATGTGAATGAGGCCTAAAAGTTAAAAAGATTAAAATAAAATTGACCCTATATATATATGACCCCATTATAGCTTTCTTTTTTGACAAACAGTCTCAAATTTGCACAATTGATTACCCAAAAAGCCTATTCTAATCCGACTACTATCTGTATGAAGTTTGCGTGTTCTCCATGTTATTATTATTATTATTATTATACAGGATTTATATAGTGCCAACAGTTTACGCAGCGCTTTACAATAACTTGTGTGTGTTTTGTCTAGTCTCCTCACACACTCCAAAGATATGCTGGTAGGTTAATTGGTTCCTGACTAAAGTGGGCCTAATTTACATGGGTGATAGGGACTTTAGAATGTGAACTATTTAAGGACAATTTCTGATGGTAATGCACAATATAGAAAGCACTCCATAAATTGTCAGTGCTATATAAATGCCTAAAATAAAATTATAACTAGTAAGATGAGTATGGAAAGATTGGTACTTTTTTAATGCCTTTTAGTAATTTTGGCTTGATACAAAAAAAAACCCTCATCCAGAAAACCCCAAATGTTCCAGGTCATTGAAGACTGAAATCTGAAATTGTGTGCAATTTTGTGCTTAAAGCTTGGGCAATTCATTCTCAAAGCACAAACCGAAATTTAGAAAAGCTATTTATATCTGTACCTGAAAAAAAAGAATAGTTGCACAAATACACTGGTTAACTCTGTGCTGCCTATTCCCCGTCTAGCACCTTTGATCTACTCTATTGTCTGTCACTGCAAGTTCATGGGAAAAAAACACTTGACAATTATACAATGCAAATGTTTCTTGTTGGCAACAAAAATCTGGGTCAGAGAAAAATTTCTCCTTGCCTTATTAGTGTGGTCTCAAACATACTTGTAATCGTTTCAAGCTTGATCAGCATTTCTTTTTTTTCCAGACTTGAGTAATATTTCTGTTTACTCACTCTCCAGGGAGCTTGAAAAAGATGTGCTTAGTTGGGAGCAGAAAGGCTATAAAGGATAGGAAGCATCAGGAGTCTGCTCCGTTGCTCTATCTAAGACAATAGAGGCTTTTATAAATAAAAAGTTGTTCCTTGACATTCATCCTGACACCGGTATCATGGGACCAAGTTTAGGAAATGAATCATCACGTCTTCTCAAGCTTCTGCTTAATGGTGGATTATTTCATAATCATAATCAAGGAAACAATCTCCATTAGTGGTTCATTTAACAATACATCTTTAATAAACGGAACAAGAGAGGCTAAAGATAAAACAAATCCTTTTTTCTAAAATTGTATTGTACTTAATCATTTTGTCATTCCGCAGAGGAATACTGGCGCAAATCTTGGCACAAGCGGAGTTATTCTTCGGACAAAAATTCTGGATAAGAAAGTATGCAGGAATGAAGATCTTAAACAACAATAAAAACCTAATTATTTTAAGAAATGTATGCCATGGAACAAAAAAATATATAATCCAGCAGGTTTTACTAAGTTTACAAGATTTTATTGTCTTGGTAGTACAATCTTTTAGTGCCTGCAAACCTTGTGCAATAGCTATGTTATGCTTTACATTTATACAAATCAATTTTCAAAAATGTATTTAAATAAGTGTAAAATACTGAGGTTGATCTTGTCAGTATGCCTGTCCTCTTTGTAGAATCGAAGAACCTGCTGGTTACTTGACAGCTGTCATCTCATAGGAAGAGGAAGGAATGTTTCATCCAACCTCTCCCCCTGTTGCTCCCCCGTTGCCCGATCTCTTCCATATCACAAGCACTACATGAATCATTGTCAAAATTCGAGCACTTGATGTAATGTGGAGGAGATTGGGTGCTGGTGGAGCAGCAGGGGGAGAGGATCAGATGAAACATCTCTTCCTCTTCCTGTGAGATAAAAGCTGTCAAGTAACCAGCAGGTGGGTGCTTCGAAAATGCCCGCTGGTACATAGTATAGATGCCCGCCAGTTGTGGGGTTCTGCTCCCACTGGGCTCCTTCTCCAGCAGTGGTACAGTAAACTGTTGTGTAATCCAACTACAAAAAAGCCTATTTGGAGCTCAACCACCCCCCCCCTCAAAACATTCCACAAATAATACATGGAATATAAAGAATGAAGAAAGAGAAGATGAGGCTGCTGTGACCATTAAAAAATAGCATATACACTTAAAAATACACAAACACTTACAAAATATATTGCATGTATACTGTATACTGCCTCTCAATTTGTATGTATCTATAGAAGATTATGATTTTTGCATATCTTGTTAATATAACTGGGAGCTTTTAATTTCACCATGATGTGTTTTTAAGAATTTGTGTACAACGTTGTATTTTTAAATCGTATATGCTATAATTCAATGGTCACAGCAGCATTATTCTCCCTTTCTTCATTCTTTATATTTAATGTATTATGAGTACAATGTTTTGGCGGTTTGTTGAGCTCTAATTAGGCTTTTTTTGTAGTTGGGTTATATACTGGTCTTCAACAGGAGCTTCTACCTCCCTTATGACTGATCTCTGTCTCTCCGCCTCACTTACTACTAACCTCTGAACTCAGCGTCACTTACTACTGACCTCTGAACTCTGCCTCACTTACTACTGATCTCTGAACTCTGCATCATTTACTACTGATCTCTGAACTCTGCCTCACTTACTACTGATCTCTGAACTCTGCATCATTTACTACTGATCTCTGAACTCTGCCTCACTTACTACTGATCTCTGAACTCTGCATCATTTACTACTGATCTCTGAACTCTGCCTCACTTACTACTGATCTCTGAACTCTGCATCATTTACTACTGACCTCTGAACTCTGCATCATTTACTACTGACCTCTGAACTCTGCATCATTTACTACTGACCTCTGAACTCTGCATCATTTACTACTGATCTCTGAACTCTGCATCATTTACTACTGACCTCTGAACTCTGCATCATTTACTACTGATCTCTGAACTCTGCATCATTTACTACTGATCTCTGAACTCTGCATCATTTACTACTGATCTCTGAACTCTGCATCATTTACTACTGACCTCTGAACTCTGCATCATTTACTACTGACCTCTGAACTCTGCATGATTTACTACTGATCTCTGAACTCTGCATCATTTACTACTGACCTCTGAACTCTGCATCATTTACTACTGATCTCTGAACTCTGCATGATTTACTACTGATCTCTGAACTGTGCATCATTTACTACTGACCTCTGAGCTCTGCATCATTTACTACTGATCTTTGAACTCTGCATCATTTACTACTGACCTCTGAACTGTGCATCATTTACTACTGATCTCTGAACTCTGCCTCATTTACTACTGATCTCTGAACTCTGCATCATTTACTACTGACGTCTGAACTCTGCATCATTTACTACTGACCTCTGAACTGTGCATCATTTACTACTGATCTCTGAACTCTGCATGATTTACTACTGACCTCTGAACTCTGCATCATTTACTACTGATCTATGAACTCTGCATCATTTACTACTGACCTCTGAACTCTGCATCATTTACTACTGACCTCTGAACTCTGCATCATTTACTACTGACCTCTGAACTCTGCATGATTTACTACTGACCTCTGAACTCTGCATCATTTACTACTGATCTCTGAACTCTGCATGATTTACTACTGATCTCTGAACTGTGCATCATTTACTACTGACCTCTGAGCTCTGCATCATTTACTACTGATCTTTGAACTCTGCATCATTTACTACTGACCTCTGAACTGTGCATCATTTACTACTGATCTCTGAACTCTGCCTCATTTACTACTGATCTCTGAACTCTGCATCATTTACTACTGACCTCTGAACTCTGCATCATTTACTACTGACCTCTGAACTCTGCATCATTTACTACTGACGTCTGAACTCTGCATCATTTACTACTGACCTCTGAACTCTGCATGATTTACTACTGACCTCTGAACTCTGCATCATTTACTACTGACGTCTGAACTCTGCATCATTTACTACTGACCTCTGAACTCTGCATCATTTACTACTGATCTCTGAACTCTGCATCATTTACTACTGACCTCTGAACTCTGCATCATTTACTACTGACGTCTTAACTCTGCATCATTTACTACTGACCTCTGAACTCTGCATCATTTACTACTGATCTCTGAACTCTGCATCATTTACTACTGATCTCTGAACTCTGCATCATTTACTACTGACTTCTGAACTCTGCATCATTTACTACTGACCTCTGAACTCTGCATCATTTACTACTGACCTCTGAACTGTGCATCATTTACTACTGACCTCTGAACTCTGCATTTACTACTAATCTCTGACCACTCATCACTCCTAACCTCTAAACCCTGCACCACTTACTACTGACCTGTGAACTCTGTGTAATTTACTAGTGAGCTGTGAATGTTGCATCACTTACTACTGACCTCTAAACTTTGCATCACCTACTACTTAACCCCTGCAGTCTGCTTCCTATTATGCCATGGCCAATATTCAGCGCAATAAAAACCACATCCAATTTTTACTGCAGGGCCCAACTTATGATCCTGCACACATGCCCACTGCTTGCATAAAACACCCCTGATCCCACCATTAAATATCCCTCCACATCTGCCTCACACCCCCAGCCTCCCTCCAAGAGACATCATACCCAATCCCCCATCCTGCATACAGTATATCCCTCTTTGACCGCCTCACGCATCACTTCTGACAAAATCTCTCTCCAGCCTCCCTAGCCTCCCAATACATTCCCTCTTAAAGTGTTACTAAACCCAGGACCCTGCAGTCACTATATCTGGTTTTCCACAATACACAGAACACGGAAATGCAATTATTTTAGCAAATATAACTGCTAAATGCCTTTTCTCATCAGCAGTTAGAGCTGTATTATAACTTCTATCAATGTCCAGCCAAGCACTGGTTAAAGCTTGTTGGAGGAGTTTTCATTCTACTCTAACTGTCCTATGAGGCTGCATGACCCCTGACCCTCTGTTTGGACAGTGCTGATTGGCCCTGTGCTGCTCTCTGTCAATACACACCAAACTGACTATGTACTTCACAAGTAAATTACAAAATACAATCACTACCTGAAAAAGCAGTTTAGCACATACATACGCCATATAGAGCGAGTCAGATTTTTTTCCTTTTCACAGCTTCTCTCTCACACTGAGAGTGCAAGGAAAGGTTGAAGAGGTGTTAGCAATGCTGGGATGATTTTCACATGTGATATCTTCTCAATGCTGAGCTATATCACCGTTTCTATCTGTATCTGCAGGGGTGTTAAGTCCTTGGTGCTATGTTTTAAATCTTATTTTATTAAAGTTTTTCAGTTATATAAGACAAAATTCACTTTTATAATATACAAAAAAGAGTATATATGTATAAAAAAAGAAAAAACCCTATATCAACGTTTGTAATGTATATCTCCTGTAGGTCAAGGGTATACAGGTATATTCCTCAACAATGTACAATAAGTACCTATTTAACTCTTTTAATCTTTTAGAAAAATCAAAAGTTTTAATTAGGTTTTAGTTAATCAGATATTTGTTTTGGGGATCACATCTTTATGTATATTGATCGTGCTACACTCACTAAGCGTAGGAAAAAAGCAGAGAGAAAAGAAAAGAAGAGATAAAAGAAAAAAGATAGAGAAAGAGAAAAAAAAAAGGAATTGCCAAGGGGGAAAGAAGTAAAAACCAGAGTTGAAAGACATTGTTTTACCAAAGAACTCTATCACGACTGGTTAGTGACGGTGGCTGAAATTCCTTTAGTCCAGGTTAGGAACTCAGGCGAGTCTCTAAACCAGGTCCAGGCATTCCAGGTATGAAAAAAATGTTCTTCTTTTCCCATTTCATGTGTCAGCAACCATTCCAGGCTTCCGATCCTAGTTTAGTTGCCCATTCCCCAAGGGAGGGTACGGAAGTCGATTTCCAGTGTTGAGGAATGACTGTTCTGGCTGCAGTGAGGAAGTGTCTAAGCACATCTTCTTTCACTGACTGAAGAGGTCTAGGAATCATGGACAGGAGGGCCACCCTGGATGATGGTTAGATAAAGGTGTCTGTTAGTTTACAGTATAGATCAAAAATTTGTTTCCAGAACATGTGCACAGGGGGGAAATCCCACCAAATATGGAGCATGTTTCCTTTAGAGGTATGACATCACCAACATATATCTGATATATCGTGGTTGAAGTGATGTAGGACAGAGGGACATCTATACTATCTAGATACTAATTTATAACCTTTTTCTTGGGTTTTCGTGGCTAGTGATATTTTGAGGGTAAGCATTTTTGACAATCCGAAGGGGAGAGGGTCTGCTTTTTCTCAATTCCGTGTATACAGGGGAAGGTCTGGATGTGCCAACGTCATAAGGATAGAGTACAGTAAGGAAACTGTATGTGCAGGTGGTTCCTTCTGGATAAGCAGAGATTCAAAGGTGGTTGGTTCAGTAAGGATGTCTGAGGGCGATGGGATTGATCGTATATAGGACAGAGCCTGCTGTCTCTGTAGCCAATGCATAGAATTGTATAGAGGCATCGCAGACAAAGAAGTTACCATTACTGACGGGTCTGACTGAAGGACTTGTGAAAGCCGGTGTTCCAAAGAAAGGAGTCATGGGGCCAAGGTACTTGGATATACCAAAGGTGGATATCTCCAGGTCCCACATATGAAGTGCTTGTCAGTAAAGATCAACAGGAATGAAAGGGCCTTTGCGAAAAGTTGGTAAAATCCATGGTAGGGTATGAAGATCTATAGGGTTAATATGGCTCTCCAATTGTACCCATAATTTAGATAATTAATGATGTATCCAGTCAATAATACATGTAAATATTGCTGCTTTTAGGTAAGTAGAGATATCAGGTACCCCTACCCCCCTCTAAATTTTGGTGCTATGAACAATGATCAGCAATGCGGGTACATACACATTGCTGGACAGTAAGCATCAGAATTTAAAGCAGGACAATCAACATTCTTTAATCCCCTCCAGATGCATTCTCCGCCACAGTCATATTTTTTCCCTATTCCTTAACTCTCACCAGCCTCCCAGTGAATGGCTGTGAGGGGGGGGGGGGGGGGTCTGATTATTGGAGTAGAGCATACTGAGTTCCCAACATTGCTAGAGAACTGACCACGAAGTAATCTCATGCTTAGTGTGGTCAATTTATAATAGAAAAGCAAGGGGACCAGCAGGGACACTAGGGATTTCACACAAAGGAAGCAATACAAAGAGAACAGGATACTTTCTCATACAAGTACATGGTACAGCAGGCACTTATCAGGAATATGACATGCTGAGGTAACTAACAAACTGGCAAAAATGGGGCCTGCTGCAGCTGTAGCCCATCCATTTTAATGTTTTATGTGTTATGCATTTACACAAGTCAAAAGTCTTTCTACACTCTACTGTAGGAAAGAGTGGTTATCACAGTAATTGTATACCCCTTGTCTCTCAGCTTTAAGAAGTCTGGCCATTCTCCACTAATATTAACAAGGTGCCTTTACCTACAAAACAACCCCTCTCTAGATTCTGTAGTATGTGAAAATATGAGACAGGATAGTTTCTGGGATACTATAACCACCATAGCTTGGATGTTCGGTGTTTAGGTACTTTCTTTTAACCACTTAACTTTCAAAAGATTTACCCCCCTTCGTGACCAAGCCATTTTTTGCGATATGCCACTGCGTTATTTTACCTGACAATTGCGCAGACATGCAACGCTGTAACCAAATAAAAATTATGTAATTTTTTTCACACAAATAGAGCTTTCTTTTGGTGGTATTTGATCACCACTGGGTTTTCTATTTTTTTGCGCTATAAAAAAAGAAAATACATTCTTCTGCTTTAAAACATACAGTGCCTTGAAAAAGTATTCATGCCCCTTGACATTTTCCTCATTTTGTCATGTTACAACCAAAAACGTAAATGTATTTTATTGGGATTTTATGTGATAGACCAACTCAAAATGGCACATAATTGAGAAGTGGAAGGAAAATTATGATTGGTTTTCCAAATTTTTTACAAATAAATAAGTGAAAAGTGTGGCGTGCATTTGTCATCAGCCCCCTTTACTCTGATACCCCTAACTAAAATCTAGTGGAACCAATTGCATTCAGAAATCACCTAATTAGTAAATAGAGTCCACCTGTGTGTGATTTGATCTCAGTATCAATACAGCTGTTCTGTAAAGACCTCAGAGGTTTGTTAGAAAACGTTAGTCAACAAACAGCATCATGAAGGCCAAGGAACACACCAGACAGGTCAGGGATAAAGTTGTAAAGAAGTTGAAAGCAGGGTTAGTTTATGAAAAAAATATCCCAAGCTTTGAACATCTCACGGAGCACTGTTCAATCCATCATCTGAAAATGGAAAGAGTATGGCATAACTGCAAACCTACCAAGACATGGCCGTCCACCTAAACTGACAGGCCGGGCAAGGAGAGCATTAATCAGAGAAGCCAAGAGGCCCATGGTAACTCTGGAGATCCACAGCTCAGGTCGGGGAATCTGTCCACAGGACAACTATTAGTCGTGCACTCCACAAATCTGGTCTTTATAGATTCTGTGAAATAATTATAAGTTTATGTTGATCAAAATCGTTCTTTACTTTAAATATTGTATTGTATTTTCCTGTTTTTTTTGCACTCCAAATACGATATGCGCAGTGTGCTAGGAATTCGTTCATGTATTTTTCAAACTATAGTCCGGTCCCCCAACAGTCTTAGGGACCATGAACTGGCCCCCTGCTTAAAAAGTTTGAGGACCCCTGGTTTAGATCAAAGCATATTCATGTGTTAGTACGGCCCTAAATATACAGCCAGAGCTACAATGGAATGGTTTAAATCAAAGCATATTCATGTGTTAGAATGTCCCAGTAAAAGTCCAGACCTAAATTCAATTGAGAATCTGTGGCAAGACTTGAAAATTGTTGTTCACAGATGCTCTCCATCTAATCTGACAGAGCTTGAGCTATTTTGCAAAGCAGAATGGACAAAAATGTCACTCTCTAGATGTGCAAAGCTGGTAGAGACATCCCAAAAAAGACTTGCACCTGTAATTGCAGCGAAAGGGGGTTCTACAAAGTATTGATTCAGGGGGGCTGAATACAAATGCACGCCACACTTTTCACATATTTATTTGTAAAAAAATGTGAAAACCATTTATCATTTTCCTTCCACTTCACAATTATGTTCCTCTGTGTGTTGGTCTATCACATACAATCCCAATAAAATACATTTACAGTTTTGGTTGTAACATGACAAAATATGGAACATTTCAAGGGGTATAAATACTTTTTCAAGGCACTGTATCCAATACAAAAATGTAAAAAAAATCTAATTTCTTCATAAATTTAGGCCAATATGTATTCTGCTACATATTTTTGGTAAAACAAATCCCAATAAGCGTATATTGATTGGTTTGCGCAAAAGTTATATCGTCTACAAACTATGCCGCATATACTGGAATTTTTATTTATTTATTTATTTATTATACTAGTAATTATTATACTTGTAGCTGGACTGCAAAATTGTGGATCAGACACAATCAGACACTAACTGACACTTTTGACACTTTATGGGAACCAGTGACTCTAATACAGTGCTAAAAATATGCACTGTCAATGTACTAATGACACTAGCTGGGAAGGGGTTAAACATCTAGGGCAATCAGAGGGTTAAATATGTGCCTAGCCAGTGTTTATGTGCACTATGTGTGGTGTTTTTACGAAGGGATGTGATGGATTTTCTTTCCCTGCTTTCCATCACATCCCTGCTGACAGGACGGACCTCTGCCTTATTTATATAGGCAGAGCTCCATCCTGTGTCCCTCCTCGCCTATCAGCGGGCATCCATTGGCTGGCACCCGCTGATCTGCATCTGCTGTGACTAATCACAGCAGAAGCTGCGCACCCCCCCCCCCCCCCCCCAGGCGGAAGTGCAGAATCACATATATACATGTTTCTGCAGGCAGTGGCCGCCCTGTAGCAGTAAATTTGCTATGTGGGAAGCGGTTATAAAACATCTTTATACACTGTCCCTGTGTGTTACCATTACTGCATTTTAAGCTCAAACACCAGATTTTCATTTTACAGTTTCCTTAATAAGATGTTTTAAAAGTGCTGAAGACAACATAATTAAAGATTACTAAAGTTGATTTAGCCCTGGGTCGTAATGAAAAGTTATAAATTATTACAAGTGACAGTCAGCATTCTTATCTCATAGTATTTAAATACATCGGAAGATATGTAGCGTGAGCCTAGGGCTTGTTTTTTTTTTTCTATAATTGCAGAATATGAAAACAAAAGAGAATATAAAGAGTTTAATGGTTCACATTTACATGGCCTTCTAGAAATTTTTACCACTTGGAGCCTGAGTTATGCTATCATTTAGATATAGACTTAAAGTGATTGTGAAGGCTGAAAGTTTTCTGCCTTCATGCAATCTATGCATTAAGGTAAACAAAACGTTCAGTGTGCTGCTCCCCACTCAGCCCCCCCCCAATACTTACCTAAACCCGATCTCCATCCAGCAATGTGCATGAGAGCCAAGGCTTTCCTGGATCCCTCTCTCCTGGTTTAGATGCGGAAGCAGGAGCCCATGTTAATACACCATATTACCAAAAGTATTGGGACGCCTGCCATTACACGCACATGAACTGTAATGGCATCCCCGTCTTAGTCCGTAGGGTTCAATATTGAGCTGGCCCACCCTTTGCAGCTATAACAGCTTCAACTCTTCTGGGAAGGCTGTCCACAAGGTTTGGGAGTGTATCTATGGGAATGTTTGACCGTTCTTCCAGAAGCGCATTTGTGAGGTCAGGCACTGATGTTGGACTAAAATGCCTGGCTTGCAGTCTCCACTCTAATTCATCCAAAAGGTTACCTATCGGGTTGAGGTCAGGACTCTGTGCAGGCCAGTCAAGTTCTTCCACCCCAAACTCGTCCATCCATGTCTTTATGGACCTTGCTTTGTGCACTGGTGTGCAGTCATGTTGGAACAGGAAGGGGCCATCCCCAAACTGTTCCCACAAAGTTGGGAGCATGAAATTGTCCAAAATGTCTTGGCATGCTGATGCCTTAAGAGTTCCCTTCACTGGAACTAAGGAGCCAAGCCCAAGCCCTAAAAAACAACCCCACACCATAATCCCTCTTCCACCAAATGATTTGTACCAGTGCACAAAGCAAGGCCCATAAAGAAATGGATAACATATACACATATGCCAGCGCACAGGACATAGAAATTCAAAATACTGGGAATAGTGATAATAATACAAATACACAATGCTGGGGATAATAATAATGCCCTGTACACACGGTCGGACTTTCTGACGGAATATGTGCGATCGGAGCTTGTTGTCGGAAATTCCGACCGTGTGTGGGCTCCATCAGACTGTTTCCATCGGAATTTCTGACACACAAAGTTTGAGAGCAGGCTATAAATTTTTCCAACAACAAAATCCATTTGCGTAAATTCCGACCATGTGTGGACAATTCCGACGTACAAAGTGCCACGCATGCTCAGAATAAATTAAGAGACGAAAGCTATTGGCTACTGCCCCGTTTATAGTCCCGACGTACATGTTTTACGTCACCACGTTCAGAAAGATCGGATTTTCCGACAACTTTGTGCGACCGCGTGTATGCAAAACAAGTTGGAGCCAACATCGTCGGAAAAAATCCTAGGATTTTGTTGTCAGAATGTCTGATCAATGTCCGATCGTGTGTACGGGGCATAATAGTACAAATACAAGATGCTAGATATAAAGATAATACAAATAAATTAAAATTTTAAAAAATGTCCATGACAAAATAGTCTATGTAGTTCAGGATGACTATAGCATCTCTGTAATGTAACCAGCGCTGAGGGCAAGGATTTTCATGTGAGCGAAGTCAGCTCTATTGATAGAAACAGGAAAAAAAAACAAAAAGAAAAGCGCTTCTGAGTGCAGGTATTCAATTAGTACAAAAGCATATAATCCACACTTACATTAAAGTAAGGGATAACAAGCATCGGGAAGGAAAGGCTCCTGGGTCAGTCCATTGTGTCCATAGCGTGGATTGGCAGTCGGATGGCTCAGCCGGAGTGTTCCTTGACAAAGGAGCGCGCATGCCCAGTGTGAGCTTTGCGCATGCTCTGAAACGCGTTGTGTTCTTTCCATACTCCGATGAGGTCACACGCCAGTGAGCGGCTTCTCATAGCGGAAGACTTCCATCGAGTCCAGCTGGCCGGCTTCCTTGCGGGGGAAGGCGGCTACTCCGGCTGGGCCATCCAACTGCTGATCCACGCTATGGATGCCATGGACTGACCCAGGAGCCTTTCCTTCCCTGAGCTTGTTATCCCTTACTTTAATGTAAGTGTAGATTAAATACTTTTGTACTAATTAAATACCTGCACTCAGAGGCACTTTTCTTACCACCATAAAGACATGGATGAGTGAGTTTGGGGTGGAGGAACATGACTGGCCTGCACAGTGTCCTGACCTCAACCCGACAGAACATCTTTGGGATGAATTAGAGTGGAGACTGCGAGCCAGGCCTTCTCGTCCAACAACAGTGCCTGACCTCACAAATGTGCTTCTGAAATAATGGTCAAACATTCCCATAGACACACTCCTAAACCTTGTGCACAGCCTTCCCAAAAGAGTTGAAGCTGTTATAGCTGCAAAGGGTGGGCCAACTCAATACTGAACCCTACGGACTAAGACTGGGATGCCATTAAAGTTCATGTGCGTGTAAAGGCAGGTGTCCCAGTACTTTTGGTAATGTAGTTTATATAGGGAGGAACTATAAAAGGAAATTGTTATTTAGTACTGAGCCAGCACATCTCGTACATAGTAATCATAATATAAAATAATAATATAAGGAGGGAGGAAATATAAAGGGGAAATGATATTTAATACTGAGCCAGCACATCTCGTACATAATAATCATAATATAAAATAATAATATATAGAGAGAGGAATAGACTGATGGGCTGAAATGTGAAGAAATTGAAAAATGTGTGCTCTGAAGAACAAATAATAAAAGGACAGTTCAGAAACCCATACTGTCCTTTTGTATGACTTCAAAGAGTAGCTGAGATATATTTATAAAAAGTACTTGATGTACTAGTCTATACCCAAAAAATCATACATACACTTTAAAAACTGAAAAGTGAAATAAACTTGCCATTTTGTAAAAAAAGAAAAAAAAAGAGGCAAAATGATATAGCAAGCCATTTTGTAATTACAGACCATTAAAAATGACCTTTCCATTCCAATCAGCAACAAATCTTAATTGTCAAATAAATCACAACCAATTACCCTGCGACTATGGCAATAATATCTAGTTGATAGACAGGACTTCCCATAATGCCTTTTACTTGCTCATTCCCTTCCAAAAAATCTGCCATGAGCTTTAGGTCAACCTACAGGAAGTCTATTGCATGGAATATAACATTTCCAGCAGTTTTCTTACTGCACATGTACAGGGATGCAGCTTTTCTAACTGTAATTTTGGGGAATATTGTAAGTATTTAACAAAAGCAGAATTTAGCAATCTTTATAATACACTGAGCAAAATTATAAACGCAACACTTTTGTGTTGCTTTTTAAGCAGATTTTTAAGATCTACGACTTTTTCTATGTACACAAAAGGCCTATTTCTCCCTAAATATTGTTCACAAATCTGTCTAAATCTGTGTTAGTGAGCACTTCTCCTTTGGCGAGATAATCCATCCACCTCACAGGTCTGGCATATCAAGATGCTGATTAGACAGCATGATTATTGCACAGGTGTGCCTTAGGCTGGCCACAATAAAAGACCACTCTAAAATGTCCAGTGTTATCACACAGCACAATGCCACAGATGTCGCAAGTTTTGAGGGAGCGTGCAATTGGCATGCTGACTGCGTGAATGTCCACCAGGGCTGTTGCCCTTGAATTGAATGCTCATTTCTCTAGCATAAGCTGTCTCCAAAGGTGTTTCAGAGAATTTGGCAGTACATCCAACCGGCAGACCACGTGTAACTACACCAGTACAGGACCTCCACATCCAGCATCTTCACCTCCAAGATCGTCTGAGACCAGCCATAAGGACAGCTGCTCCAACAATTGGTTTGCATAACCAAAGAATTTCTGCACAAACTCTCAGAAACCATCTTAGGGAAGCTCATCTACATGCTCATCATCCTCATCGTTGTCTCAACCTGACTGCAGTTCATCGTTGTAACCGACTTGAGTGGGCAAATGCTCACATTTGATGGTGTCTGGCAATCTGGAGAGATGTTCTCTTCATGGATGAATCCCAGTTTTCACTGTACAGGGCAGATGGCAGACAGCATGTATGGCGTCGTGTGGGTGAGTGGTTTGCTGGTGTCAACGTTGTGGATCGAGTGGCCCATGGTGGCGGTGGGGTTATGGTATGGACAGGCGTATGCTATGGACAACGAACACAGGTGCATTTTATTGATATCATTTTAAATGCACAGAGATACCGTGAAGAGATCCTGAGGCCCATTGTTGTGCCATTCATCCACAATCACCTCATGTTGCTGCATGATAATGCACAGCGGCCCCATGTTGCAACGATCTGTACACAATTCCTGGAAGCTGAAAACATCCCAATTCTTGCATTGCCAGCATACTCACCGGACATTTCACCCATTGAGCATGTTTGGGATGCTCTGGATCGGCGTATACGACAGCGTGTTCCAGTTCCTGCCAATATCCAGCAACTTCGCATAGCCATTAAAGAGGAGTGGACCAACATTCCACAGGCCACAATCAACAACCTGATCAACTCTATGCGAAAGAGATGTGCTGCACTGCATGAGGCAAATGGTGGTCACACCAGATACTGACTGGTTTTCTGACCCCCCCCCGACCCCCCCAATACAGTAAAACTGCACATTTTAGAGTGGCCTTTTATTGTGACCAGCCTAAGGCACACCTGTGCAATAATCATGCTGTCTAATCAGCATCTTGATATGCCTCACCTGTGAGGTGGATGGATTATCTCGGCAAAGGAGAAGTGCTCACTAACACAGATTTAGACAGATTTGTGAAAAATATTTGAGAGAAATAGGCCTTTTGTGTACATAGAAAAAATCGTAGAGCTTTAAGTTTAGCTTATGATACATAGGGGCGTTTATAATTTTGTTGGCAAAAGTGTTGCGTTTATAATTTTGCTCAGTGTACATTTCAGGAAAGGCATTGGACTGGCCTAACTAGAGGAATAGGTAATACAGTCTTTTAAATAAGTTATAATAGAGCTAACTGATTAGGATGTGATTTTTTTTCTTCTGTGTTTCACTTCTGCCACAAGGTCAGCTCATTGAATTCCAAGCTGTTTTTTTTTTAATAAACTAACTGCAGTTTAATATACTTTACATTAGTTCTGAAAGTACAAATGTCCCACAGTTTAATGAACACTACCTGTGGTGATATCATTTCTGTACCACTTTCCCACTTTTTGAGTGATTGCTAACACACTATGATAATTTAAACACACACAGAAATAAATCTTACATAAAATAGAATTATTAATGTAAAAATATTAATATAAAATGTGCACACTAGAACAGTGGTCATCAACCCTGTCCTCAGAGTCCACTAACAGGCCAGGTTTGCAAGATAACTGAAATACATCACAGGTGATATCATTTGCTGCTCAGTGATTGCAGTATTCTAGTCTGCATCTCCCTAAGGTAATACTTAAAACCTGGCCTGTTAGTGGGCCCTGAGGACAGGGTTGATGACCACTACACTAGAACATGTAAGTAAATATATAACTAAACCCACCCCCTCCATTCCCCTTCTACCAACCCTCCCCCTAACCCCCACCCACTCCCTCCCTTCCCCTTCGCTACCTCCCCCCTTTCCTCCCCTGACTATCTACCCCCTCCCCCTCTCCACTTCACGCCATCCCACCCCTGGATCTTACTCCGACCTCGGACATACAGAAACTCAATCCCTTATCCAGACGTTTATCTAGCGTAAAGGAAAAGTCTTACTTTTGACTCAACAGTCCAGCTGGAAGACACTACAGTCTAAACTTCAACCTTCTTACCACACCCAACGAACTACTACATACTCTTAATACATAAACCCCAACGATACAGTTAATAACCTTAGAATTGACTGCCAAACATTATACGCCTACCTGACAAAAACCTGAATTAGTTCCCATGACAACCATTATGGGTCACTCAAACCCCTTAGATACGCAACCCCTAGGCAGTCAAATTTAATTTAATACACTGAAAATTGGTATAAATCAACAAACTCTTGCTCGACTTGAAACATGCACTCTTCTGTTTATGTCACTAAACCACTACCAAGCCCAACTTTCTAGCAATGTTATCTGTCTAAATAATCTGTTTTGTACCATCCATTCTGTTACTTGTTTCTGTAACACAATCCATTGTACTGTATTTTCCTTTTTTTTCAATAAAAATCTTTAGGGAAAAAGACCTCACATACATACATGAGAAATTGTATTTTTTAATAAATACAAAACCTTTTATCAAAATGGACATGTAGTCCAGGGAACAAACAGTAACACCCAGGAACGTCATTCCCTTTAGAAGCTGACACCTGATGCCACCTAAATAAGCCGCTACATCGCCGCTGTCTCTTGTCCTGGTGGACCCCTGGGCCGGTTGAGAACTGTTTTACGTGAATCCACCACCAGCTGGCTCACTGCCCTAACTGGTTGCTAGGCACCTGCCTCAGGGCATCTAGAAAAAAGTAATGTCACAAAAGAGCGAGGCCCAGCATTCCTCCTCGGGGGCGTGGCAACCACGCTGTGATAAGGCCGCTCTCTGAAGGAGCTCCGCTTGGCCACTGGGGATCTCTGCTTCCCACAGAGCCCCTACACACGACAATGTGGCGGTTTTGGTCCCCCCAAGCTGCCGGCGCCTCCACACTTTGCCACAAAGGCGCCGGGTAAGCTGGCCCTCTTTTTCTCCAGTCCCTCCACTGGTCTTCACCAAAATGGCAATGGCCCCAAGAGAGGAGCAGGCAAGCCCATAAAGAGAGGGTTTCAAGTCCCTCCACACACCAGTCCACCGCTATCAGGAGCCTCTACGCCTTCCACCAGGAGCCCTGCTAAATCCAGACCACGCAGGAACTCCCAGGATGAAGCACTAGATTCACTAGATATGGAGACAGGCTCACAGCAGCTTACAGCTCCTGCATCCCAGCCTGCTGAGGATCCATTTGCTGCATTCTCTACCTCATGGAAACATGCTTAAGGCCCCTTTCACACTGAGGCAGTTTTCAGGCATTTCAGCACCATAAATCACACCTGTAAAGTGCCTGAAAACTTCCTCTCATGCCACCCCAGTGTGAAAGCTCGAGTGCGCTTCAGAAGCGGTGAAACACAGGCGTTTTTAACTCCTTCTTGGGGGTTAAAAACGCCCTGCTAGCAGCCAAAAAGCGTCACTAAAACGAGCGGCGCTTTACCGCTGACGCCCTCACCGCCCCAGTGTGAAAGTACCCTTAGAGCCCTTGCACACTGGGGCGGCGTCGGCGGTAAAACGCCGCTATTATTAGCAGCGTTTTACCGTCGGTATGCGGCCGCTAGCGGGGCGGTTTTACCCCCCGCTAGCGGCCGAGAAAGGGTTAAATACCACCGCAAAGCGCCTCTGCAGAGGCGCTTTGCCGGCGGTATAGCCGCGCCGTCCCATTGATTTCAAGGGGCAGGAGCGGTAAGGGAGCGGTATACACACCGCTCCTTCACCGCTCCGAAGATGCTGCTGGCAGGACTTTTTTTACCGTCCTGCCAGCGCATCGCTCCAGTGTGCAAGCCCTCGGGGCTTTCACACAGGAATACATGCAGCGGCACTTTCGGGGCGGTTTGCAGGCGCTATTATTAGCGCAATAGCGCCTGCAAACCGCCCCAGTGTGCAAGGGCTCTTAAAGTATGCTTACAGCCCTAAGATCATCTTTACAATTCGACATGAAATCTTGCCTCCACCAGTTGCAGGAGAATGTTCAGGATCTAGGGGACAGAGTAGACCATATCGAGGATAAACTTGTTCCTCCTCCACGCCTAGTGCACTGCTCTGCCCATGTTCTCCTCAATCTTCTCTGGTGGACCATCGGTATGCAGATGGATGACTGCAGTGCACTGTGCAGAGGACGGCAGATGTGGAAGCTGGTAGCAGAGAAGAGGACACTGATAGATGAGACAGTGACAGATGCAATAACAGATGCAATGATACCCTCGGAAAAGAGATGGGAGAAAGACACATCCTTAATGATATCAGGGGTTCGTGCTGGGACTTGTAGTCCTTCAGTTTTGGGGGATGTGACCTCCCCAAAAGTGAAGGACTACAGGTCCCAGCATGAACTTCTGCAGGTGGCAAGTGACACACTGCATTTGGTGACAGGCTCTGGGTGGTAAGTGGCACTGCATCTAGTGGTGGGCTATGAGTGGCAAGTGACACTGCATTTGGCATTTGGCAGCAGGCTCTGGGTCGCAAGTGGCACTGCACCTTGTGGCGGGCTATGGGTGGCAAGTGAGACAGTGCATTTGGCAGAAGTCTCTGCATGGCAAGTGGCACTGCACCTTGTGGTGGGCTATGGGTGGCAAGTGACACACTGCATTTGGCAGAAGGCTCTGGGTGGCAAGTGGCACTGCACCTGGTGGCGGGTTATGGGTGGCAAGTGACACACTGAATTTGGCAGGCGGCTAGTGGGTGGCAAATGGCACTGTGCCTGGTGGCTGGCTATGGGTGGCAAGTGACACACTGCATTTGGTGGCAGGCTCTGGGTGGCAAGTGACACACTGTATTTGGCAGCAGGCTATAGGTGACAAGTGGCACACTGCATCTGGTGGCATCCTCTGGGTGGCAAGTGGCACACTGCATCTGGTGGCAGGCTATGGGTGGCAAGTGACACACTGTATTTGGCAGCAGGCTATAGGTGACAAGTGGCACACTGCATCTGGTGGCATCCTCTGGGTGGCAAGTGGCACACTGCATCTGGTGGCAGGCTATGGGTGGCATGTGACACACTGCATTTGGTGGCTGACTCTGGGTGGCAAGTGGCACACTGCATCTCGTGGCAGGCATAAAAAATATGGCTGTCCGCATCCTCTAACCATCTCTTGTACCATGTCTGCAGCCTTTGACCACCTTTTGTACCATGTCCACAGCCGCTAACCACCTCCTGTACCATGTCTGCAGCCGCTAACCATCTCCTGTACCATGTCCGCAGCCGTTAACCATCTCCTGTAACATGTCTGCAGCCGCTAACCATCTCCTGTACCATGTCCACAGCTGCTAACCATCTCCTGAACCATGTCCGCAGCTGTTAACCATCTCCTGTACATGTCCACAATCTCTGACCATCTCTTGCCTTTTATCATGTCTGCAGTCTCTGAGGGGAAGTACTTGATTAGATTGCAATACCCTTTAGGTGGCAATCAAACACCCGTAATAACAGTGTGCCACATCCCAAAAAATCTGAATTTGTAAAGGAATAGGAATAATGGACTTTGATGGCACGTATAAAAGTAATATATTTTAATAGTCTACATTAAAAGATTCACAACATTGTGTAATCACAATAACAGAGATGAATAGGACGCAATGAGTTTCCCCTGGAGGGTATAGTAGGTAATACTTCCGGTGTGACAATGGTTGAAATATGCCAAGCCATCGCTTTTTCAGGAGTTTAAATATTTTTGCACTAGGAGAACTAAACCACAGCACCAACCCTCAATGACACCACCAGAGCCCTTATGCACAGAGAGCACAGAGAGCTGCCGTAGATTAGCACATTTGTCAGGATGTGGGGACATACAAGGTAAGTAGCAATATAGAACTGATGGACATCCACTAATACCACAACAATACGGAGCTTTGAGACATGGTCTTTGGTCACCAGAGCCCCCCCCCCCCCATATCAGAGTTCCCCTTTAGAGCATCATCTGCAGCATTCCCCTTTATGTCTGAGTTCCCTTGCACTGTAAGGGGGTATCCTGTGTTGGCTAGGTTATATTAACCTGACCTTCGTGTAAATGGAGAAATATGGTTTTTGACTTTTGTTTAACTTAAACACATTGCTAATAGCACTAGCTACATGTTTATAGTTTAAATATTGATATTTGCATTGTGCATAGCACAGAATACGGCCATTTTAGGTACTTTTTTTCAGTGTGAGTGGGGGAATCTTGGGTGAGTTTCCATACTGTTTTTCCCAGGACTTGACCCCTGGTAACATCACTATAAAGATGTTATTTTCTGCCCAATTAGCATATGCTCAATAAACAAACCACAACCCAGATCTCTTCTCAATCCACCAAACTATAACCATATCTTGCTACAAGCTACTAAAGATCTAAAGAACTAAAGATCATAGTGTTTTTGTTATCAACACTAGAACTCCAGCAACATCTGTTCTTGATGCCAGTCTATTGGTTAAAAATAAAACTGCATCCCCAAACATCACGGCCTACTTAATTCAAATAATTTGCTGCTATGTTTATTTCTGTTACCTGTAACATGTCCTTTACCATGCAGAAAGAAAGCATATCTAAAACCAAAGACTTTCTGCCTTAGAGAGGCTACACCCACACCTCCACTGTATCCAGAGAAGAGCATTGTAACCACACTTGGATAGCAACTAAGCTGACATCCCTTAAAGTGGAGCTCAGCAACCAGTAGATCGCAGAAGGTGATTGGTAGATCATGGTCTGGGCATGCTGACCCGCTATTCCACATGTGCATTCGTTATAGTCCGAATGCATTTTCGTTCAAATTTCGGGGATTTTCGTGTTCGTTTTAACAAACAATAACGAGCGCGCAGAATACGAAATAAAAAAAAGCTTTATTTTCGTATCCATTTATTTTCGTATTGTTGCGACAACAGTTCGATATAGATTTATAGAAGATTCAACATGACGATGACAACAGCGATCTGTGTCTATCGAACCTGCAGTCGAATGTGCCTAACCTAACTCTATTAGTCCAAGATTATTTGACATAGAGAGAAAAGATTCAACATTAAAGAGACATGAAGATTAGATGAAGCAGCCAAAAACATACGATTGCCGCGAGCGGACATTTACAGGCATATGCTCCACCCATAGGCTATAGAAGAATTCTAATGTTGTTTGACTAGTAATAATAATTAATAATTATTACTAGTCAAACAACATTAGAATTCTACTGTAGCTTGTGGGCGGAGCATTCGACTGGAAATGTACGATCATGGTGTCGTTCAGTTTAGCTGCTTCGTCGAATCTTCTTAGAACATCCGAAAGACACCAAAAGCCTTCAATTGACAGATTCGACCCTAATTAATTCAGATTTTTGGACGAATGCATTTTTTAACGAAACAAAATAAATAAAAACTCATTTCGGGAGTAACTAAATAAATGTATTTTATGTACGAAACCGAAATTCCGAAACAAAATATTTCAGTGTGCACATGTCTACATTTCACAGCACCCACCAAAATGCATTGCAGAGGGACTACTTCTAAAGTCGGTGCTGTAGTAGGGAGCAAGAGCCACATAGGCCAATGCCTCCTCTGTAGTGCTGGCTCCTGTCCCATGCGGAGTGATATCAACTGCACTCCACCAGCAGCAGGAAAGAAACAAGGGGTTAAAAGAGGCAGCATTGTGTTGTTTTCTTAACACCTGCTTTACCCCTTAGACCCCACAGAAGCATGTAGTTGTGAGGCACTTGCAGAATAGCCCCATTTACTTGAATAGGTCAAGACTGGCAGGCAGTAGCACCCGCCAATAGCATCAGGGGGCTTTATTTCTGCTGCTGCATGTGTACACCTTTGGCTGCTGTATCTGCAGCTAAGGGGAGTAGAAATTGGAGGGGGGGAGGGGTTAATACCGCAACTCAACCGCAGGGTTTTACCGCCCCTCAACTTTACGTGTGAACAAGCTCTAAGGGTGCCTCTGCCAAATGCAACTAAGGGCTCATTCACAAGTGCACCAGGCACTGCTGCTCCTCTGAAAAGCGATCCTAGTGTTTGACAAGTGGTGAGGAGGCGATATGTTGCCCCCTCACCACCTGATTTAAACCCATGATTCCCGTGGAATGCATGCGATTGCTTCACAGTAGTATGGCAATTAGAGGTTTATATCAGGTGTGAGGAGGCAACATTGGGTGACACGGTGATGTTTGACTTCTCCCATGTTGTTCAGGTAGATCTCCAACTCTTTAAGGCTGCCTACCCCTGCCTTAAAGTGTTACTAAACCCAGGACCCTGCATTCACTATATCTGGTCTCCCACAGTACACAGAACATAGAAATGCAATTATTTTAGTAAATATAAACTGCTAATAACCTTTTCTCATCAGCAGTATATAGCAGTCTTGTGACTTCTATCAGTGTCCAGCTAAGCACCGGTTAAAGCTTGTATGAGGAGTTTTCATTCTTCTCTGACTGTCCTATGAGGATGCAGGACTCCTGACCCTCTGTTTGGACAGTGCTGATTGGCCCTGTACTGATCACATGCACCCGCCCCAAAAAAACAAACAAACAAAAAACTCTAGCTATACACACCAAACTGAGCATGTGCAGAGTGCCTTCTAGTGCTCTGTTCTATCAGCAGGTGGATTGAGGGCATTAAAAGAAGCGGAGGACCTGACTGCATCTGGCCTACCCTCACTGACAGACGAGCAATGCTCCACGTTGGAAGCCCCCATTACCGCCACTGAGTTAGAATCCATGGTGAACTCCTTACCTAATGGGAAGAGCCCAGGCCCTGACGGGTTCACCAAGGCATATTATAAGCTGTTTCTACCCCTACTGTCCGAATTGATGTATAGCTATTTAAATTCTATAGCAGATGGCACTGTAATCCCTAGCGAAGCCCTACTGGCCCATATCTCCGTAATACCTAAGGAGGGGAAAGATCCCGCTATGCCCCAAAGCTACAGACCCATATCCCTTCTCAATGTGGATATAAAAATACTAGCTAAGATCCTTGCGACCAGACTGAAGCACCTAATCCCACTAATAGTCCACCCAGATCAAATAGGGTTTATAACAGGCAGGGAGGCTAGGGATAGTTCAATCAGAGCAATTCACCTTATTCACTGGGCGCGCGCTTCCCCAAATCCCATCCCACCTGATCCTGTCCACCGATGCGGAGAAAGCTTTCGATCGGGTGGACTGGACTTACTTACAGGCTGTGCTGGAAGCTTTGGGCCTCCGCTCCCATATGCTCACATGGATCATGGCCCTGTATTCGGACCCCAATGCTCAAGTCAAGGTCAATGGCTTCCTTTCTTCGAGATTCCCGATCAGAAATGGCACGAGGCAGGGGTGCCCTCTTTCTCCACTTTTGTTCGCCCTGGTGCTAGAACCGTTTCTACGCACTGTTAGGGCAAACACGGATATTAAAGGACTTACAGTTGGTCACACGGAGCATAAACTTTCAGCTTATGCTGACGACGTGCTTTTCCACCTCACAGAACCCCTGATTTCTTTGCCTAATCTGATGCGGGAACTCCAACACTTCGGGACACTTTCTAACTTCAAAATTAACTATACGGAGTCAGAGATATTACCTATTCAACTGACACCTTCCCTGACTGACCGGTTACAAACTGCTTTCCCATTCACTTGGACTAAATCGTCCCTAAAATACTTAGGTATAAGGCTGACCGACAGGTTTGAAACCCTTTTTACCAATAACTTTCCCTCCCTAATAACAACTGTGAAAAAAAATTTGACCCAGTAGACTAAGACAGCCTTTACTTGGATAGGAAGACTTAATATCATTAAAATGAATGTTCTCCCACGCGTGTTGTTCTATATGCAAATGGTACCTGTGGCCCTACCTAAGAGCTTTTTCGCCCAATTATCCAGTCTGATATCTACTTTTGTTTGGAATAACAAGAGACCGAGAATTGCAATTCGACTGCTGAGTCGCCACAGAGATATAGGAGGTCTGGGCCTCCCAGATGCTCAAAAATACTATAGGGCTATAGTCCTTCAAAGGATACTTAACTGGCGCTTCCACACCCAATCCAAACTATGGGTCTCCCTAGAAAAATATTTAGCGGGGAGAAATCTGACCTATGCTCCGTGGCTGGCCCGGGAAGACAGAGGGCTGTCTGCCTCTACTTCTCCATTGACGACCCAGCTTTTGAAAACCTGGGACCGACTCAACGCCAACTTGGCACTGGCGCCCCCTGTGTCCCCATTGGCCCCACTGGGAGGTTATTTGTGGTTCCTGCCTGGTGAACAGGTGGCTTTCTTTGGTCCCTGGGTGGATGATGGTAGCGCCAGTTGTGGTAAATTAATGCAAGACGGTAAATTAATTCCCCTAGAAACCCTATGAGCCTGGACGGGGTGCTTCCCTATGGACTTTTGGCGCTATAGGCAGCTCCATCATTTTTTCAAAACACAAAGAGACTCCATAAGAGATATCTCCTCCCTCACACCTTTTGAACGCCTCTTCATAGCAGAAGAACCAATCCCACATATGATCTCTGAACTATATCAACTGCTCAGCTCTGCTTCTCCTGCAGTGAAGTCATCATACATTAGGGCCTGGGAACGAGACCTAGAAGTAGTTTTCACTCCTGCCCAATTATCTTCCCTTTACCAACTTACTCGATCCAGCTCAATCGACTCCAAGACACAGGAAATGAATTACAAAATACTGATGCGCTGGTACCGAGTACCGGCAGATTTAGCAAAAATATATCCATCTACACCAGGCCAATGTTGGAGGGGTTGCGGTCAAAAAGGCACCCTTCTGCACATTTGGTGGGATTGCCCTGTGATCAAACATTACTGGGAAGACATCAAATGCCAAATTAAGGGAATTATGGGCATTGACATACCTCTCTCTCCGGTCCACTTCCTGCTGCACGTTCCTCCCATGCCAATAAGCCAATACAAGAAAAGTGTGCTGCCTCACTTGCTCAATGCAGCTAAGTGGCTACTCCCCATATTCTGGAGGCATCCGCAAGTCCCATCCAGAGAGGAATGGCGTAGCAGGGTAGGTGACATCCGAGAGGCAGAGGATTGGATTGCCACCTGTAGGGATGTCCGTGACCGCTTCACTGCAATTTGGCAGCCCTGGACAATATATGTCTCAGACCCAGGTCACATACCTTCTAGCTTAGACATAGCCCTCTTCAAACTGGCGGATCCATCCCTGAAAGGACGCCTTAAGGGCCCGCAGGTGGTAGCCACGAATTAGGTCCCAACATACTATTCTGTCATATAACCAAACGAGGGAATGGGGGTGAGACACTTCTCCCTCTCCTGTTTAACTTTCCAGTATATGTGGTGATGTCGAAAGGGCTCAGAGGGGAGGCGGAGCTGGACGCGAATTCCCAGGTATGTTCCAATCTACTTTTATTTTTTCCTTTTTTCCTTCTTTCCTCCCTTTCCTACTTATTAATGCTCTAAGTCTTAACTGGTTATGGCCGTATATTTAAGGATAGGCAATATGTTTGATGTCAGGTGACAGATGAGAAATAGAGGAGCAAGCTGACCGGATAGGCTCTGGAGGTCTGATACCGTGAGATACCCTGACCTGTAGGGGGCCATGGTGCAGACGCCTTGTATTGAGGGGGCTTGGGTAGGGGGAGGTGTGGGGTGAGATTAGCTGGAGGTGCAAGTTGCTCCCCTCCCTCCGCACGCTCCTGCCTGCCCCACCCCTTAATCTTATACGATGAATCAAAATTAAGTGTATAGGAAGCCTGCCAAATCTCTCTAGCCCGGCGACTAAGAAGAGCTTATCTTACTATTCTGTTACCTGACCATTGTTCTTTTCTAACTTTGGCTAAACCAGATGCAATTATGATTGTTTATTATTTATCATTTATGGGGTTTTTTTTACTCTTCTTTTTTTGAAAAACAAAAAAGGAATGATTGGTGTATTACTTGAAGTCATCACCTTTGGTAGATGTAACTCTATCTTTACAGTTTTATTATTTCGCAATGTAATACCCTGTCTTTCATAAATAAAGATTTATCAAACAAAAAAAAAAAGAAGCGGAGGATCAAACAGCCTTTTTACACAATGTGCAGGATTAACCCCTTAGGTTTCACAGTGAGTATAACAAGCATGCTTTACTGCATCTAGAGACTGATTTTACTGTTGTGGGTTTAGTAACACTTAAATTGTAAACACCTACTTCTGGCTGCAACATGTTTGCAACATGCTTCCTTATCAGTCTATAATCAGTATACAGCTCTGTAAATATTATTAAAAGGAGATTGCAATTTCCTGTTCCTAGTAATGTATTCTGCTACCATATGAAACTACATCCCTGTTGCTGTGAGTGTATACTCCAAAACCCAGATCTGAAAATCCAACTCTAACCAACTACTTACAGCAAGACCCAATACTTCATCTTGTGAGGCATAAAGAGAGGACTATAACTTCCACTTTTACTGCTGGAGAACTCTGCTATCAGAGCTACATATGTAGCAGGAAAAGAATCACTTTGCACCTTCTTCAGTGTTGCACTTCAGCTATAATAGGTCCCGAACATACACATTGTTGCGTGTATTGCTACACACTTTTTGCACCCCAGTGTTTTATCCCCAGCATGCATGTTTCTTCAACAAACACTGTTCCTTCGGCAGTGTCCACATTGGTACGCTGCATGCCAGTGTCACAGTTCTTTCCACACTAACCACAGTAGACTTTGCTGGAACTTTTCCCCAAATATTCTAGAGCAGCTACTCTTACAAACCTTCATCCACCGTCCAAACAATGTTATCTAGCAGTTCAACCCACAATTTTGGCAACAGCTTCTCATCTACAGCTCCACCCTCATTGTTCCCAGACAAGCCTGAACATTCTGTTTACACCACTGTCTACTCTACTCTTTGCAATACTTGAAAGATAAATATCAGTACTAAAGGGATAGTCCACCCACTAATCCTAAACACACATAAAAGTCAATGGCACAAATATAAAAGTCATAAAACACATAAATGACATGGCACAACGGCACAAAAAAAATCTTTCGATAATGTCTTCAGATCAGATGCTTCATCAAAAATGTGGTGATGAACTTGTTTTCTGCACTCTTCAGATAGAGGAAATCCTTATGTAAGTTACAACATTATTGGAATGAAACATGTGGAAATATGTTCAAAATAGTAAGTAAAAACAGGCACATCAATGATCCAATATTTACAGTCCAGTGCGATGTATAGGTGATGCCCATACGCATGGAGCAAGGCTAATCCAAGGCAGAACCCTCTTCATCAGAGCCCATGTGTGTGTGCTTTGTTGGTGTTCTTTGCAATACTGTCTGCTACATTCAGCACAGCACACTTCGAGTCCTCTGACTACTGCCTTGGTAATATTTTTGTGGTCCAGTGTCTCTCTGGCACTCTGTACTGCACATTTTTCATAATGCTATACTTTCTATTACATGTTGTCTTCAATGTCTCTACTAACTCTTGGCTGCTTTTCTTTGTTAGTTCTGGCTCTGACCCTTTATCTGGCACTGCATGACCATCTCCTGCTTCAAAGGGAAGAAATGCAAAGTCGGTTAAAATCAGGCATCAAATAGTCCTTTAGTTGTTGGGTCTGCACTCTCACTGGTGATGTCGCCACTCCTCTGGATCCAGAAGCGGGCTCCATGTGTTGAGGGAGTCCAAAAGCAAGGTCTGGAATGCTCTTTGGAGTGCAGCGTTGAGTGTGATGATGTTACCAGACGTTCTGTGACGTGTTTCAGAGCATTGGTAATGACAGGTCACCTTTCTCCTTTGTCAAGCTCTTGACAAAGGAGTGCGTCTGACCTGTCATCGCCAGTTCAAAATCGCGGGAATGCGTTGCAGAACGTCCGGTGACATCAACGTGTTTGACGCTGCACTCCAAGGAGTGTTCCAGCCCATCACTTCTGGACTCTCTCCACACATGGAGCTGGTGTTCCATCAGATTAGGCGACACGTCAGAATGTGTAAAAGAAGTGATGTTTCGACGATACCATCTTGCTACACCCCTCACCCGTCCACAGTAAGGATACAGTGAGAAGGGGGCAAGCGGACATATTGTTACACCCACGGAAGTTTTGCATTTTACACTTATTTATAACAGTAAAGTGAGGTTGTATAGTGAAATACAGTACTTAGAACTCCGTCTCAATGTTTAAATGTTGAATTTTAAAAGCAGCGGCAAGCTTACTCATCTCACAGATTTGCTAATCTGACAGAAGACTGCTGCTTTTAAAATTCAACATCTAAACATTCAGGCGGAGTTCTAAGTACTGTATTTCACTATATAACCTCAGTTTACTGTTATGAATAAATATAAAATACAAAACTCTGGTGGGTGTAACAATATGTCCGCTTGCCCCCTTCTCACTGTATCCTTACTGTGGAGGAGTGCAGGGTGTAGCAAGATGATAGCGACGAAACGTCACTTCCGTTACACATACTGAAGGGTTACCCAATCGGACAGAACAACGGCTTCTGGATCTGGATGAGTGGCGACATCACCCTGTTCAGAGCCAGTGCAGCACCCACAAGACTAAAGGACTATTTGATGCTTGACCTTAACTGACTAAATGTGAGTTGATCTTACATTCTCGATTTAAATAAATTTTAAATGGTCTACACTTAGAGACGCCTTTGCATTTCTTCTCTTTTTACATGATTCCTGGAGATTGCTTCTGCTCCTTCAAGAGGCTTGCCCTAAGCTACTGACCAATATAGCTCCAACTACCCTGGTCTTGGATGAACTAGTTTTTTTCAGCTGTACAGTTCATCTTATGGTATTTCACCATGTCATTGACTATATAGATGGTAAAACAATCCTCATTTCTGATTGGTGTAGGTGGGAGGAAAAGCACAGAAAAGATAAGTGAGTGTGAAGTTTCTAGTCTGGAGACAGGAGAGGGAAGGCGGAGATGATCGGTGGAGTGTAAAGTCAAGTACTTGGATGAAGTCTGGCGTCCATTGAAAGCTCTTCAATGTAACACAAGTGATTTTTGCCAGACACGGGAGTGAATTGTAATAGCATCTAGTGAGTTTGTTTCTTAAGGGAAAATAAAAAGAATTACAGCGCTCACAAAATAAATGAACATGTGACAACGTCCATATGAATTGTGCTCCAAATGATGAAGTACAATCATGCTCCGAACTTCTAGGTGCACCACACACCCCTCCTGTGTCCCCACTCACCGAAAATAATGGACTACTAGCCTTTCAGTCCAGGAGTTAATCAGGCTTGATCTTTGGCCATAAATGGCATATCCTTGAAGGATCAGCCAAAAACCTTCCCACTTGTGATGATCATAAGGTTAATATGGCACCAAAAAATAAACGAAAGGCTAATAGCGAAGTACTGTTAAAAACCGCTTTATTGCGCAAAATGGATAGGTACTTACAGACTAGCAGAATTAAATTCGCATGAGGTATTGCAGTGAAAAACAGACAGGAAACGCTGCATCCAGCATGCATTCCACCAAAACCGGAAGTGACGTCGTTTGTACTTGAAAACCTGAAATGACGTTGACGCGTTTCGCCCTCCCACAAGGCGTCATCATGGACTTAATTTCCAGTACTCAGAGTCCTGTTTAAATAAAAGAGAGGAGTCTCCTCCCTCCTGTATAAGTAGTTGCAGTACCACATGCCACCTGAATATCATGATGGCCATTATACGCCACCTGAATATCATGACGCCCATGATATCGGTTGGACAAAATGTGTCTCACAATTGTGTAGCGGCCATTGTTCAGGTTGGAAAAAAGTGTAAAAAACTAATTTCATTAATAAAATGAAATACAAACAGTCCAAAGGACGTCAATCCCTTACAATCTTATATTACTAAATAAAAGATGCTCTAAATTACAAAACATGAATAATGTCTCCTAGAAACCTTAAAAAATGTTCAATATTAAGACTATACCAATACCTTCCTATTGCATTTATTCAGACAAAAACAAATGGAAAAATATATATATATAGAAAAAATTTAAAAAAGAAAAGAAAAAAATAAGAAGAAATAAATAAAAAATAAAATAAGAAATAAAAAATAAAAAAATAAAATATAAAAATTAAAAAAAAACAACATGAAAAATAGATTTAAATAAATATAAAAAAAATTGTGTTTTATCCCCAGCATGCATGTTTCTTCAACAAACACTGTTCCTTCGGCAGTGTCCACATTGGTACACTGCATGCCAGTGTCACAGTTCTTTCCACACTAACCACAGTAGACTTTTTTTGAACTTTTCCCCAAATATTCTAAACTTCTTGGACCTTGTAATAATCAAAGATAATCAGCAATTATTCACTAAAACCTATTTCAAAGAAGTGGACAGAAATGGCTACATTCCTTTGGGAAGTTGCCATCACCCAAGATGGTTGAGTGCAATTCCCAAAAGCCAACTGTTGAAAGTTAGACGCAACTGCGTCAGGAAAGAAGATTATAATAAGCAGGCTGATATATTATTGGATAGGTTTCAGGAAATGGGCTATAGTTCAAAGGATGTAACTAAAACTAAAACTCTAGTTGGTGAAATGAGGAGAGAAGATCTGTTCAAGAGAAAAGATGTAAAAAAGAAGGACTATGGTGTTGCTTTTATGACCAATTTTACTCGCCAACACAAACAGATGGAGAGGATCATTCACAATCATTGCTTCTGTTATTAAAATATGCTGACCTAAAGAAAATTTTGCCATAAAGACCACAGTTTATGTACACTAAGCACCCCACTTTACTTCTTAAACTAGCATCCAATGTATTAGATCCACCCAAGAAGGTTTGCACCTTCTTGGTCCAAGTGGGTTTCTACAGTTGCGGGAGATGTGTGATGTGTAGGACTTCCAGACATAGGGTCAGGAAGACCACACATTTCACATCCAACACATCAAGTTAGTCTTACAAAATTAAGAAGTTTATTAGTTGTGAGACAACGCATGTCACCTACCTATTGACCTGTCCATGAGGGTTACAGTACGTAGGTAGAACCACTAGGAAGTTGGGAGTTTGTCTTCATGAGCATGTGAATAGGAATAGGAAGGGATACAGGCAACATATTCAACATGCCATAACTTAATATTTAATACTGCAGCCAATTCAAGTAATTTTATTTGTATGATTTTTACAGTGAAAATTAAACCTGAAATGCCATCGTACTTCACTGTGTTTGAAGTAAGTAGCTTTTAAACGTTAGCCTATAATAAAGAATAGAATAAATGATGTATTATTTTTTTTTAATAACCTTGCTAGAAGAACAATATACTTGAGGCAGTAAATCTGAGGTTTTATAGCCTGGCCATAATAAATGAAGTAAATCACTGACTTTTTGCCTACATATGCTTCAATTTTCCCAAGGTATAAAATACAGGTTTAAGTCTTCTTGGTATCTTCTTCAGCAATAATGTAGGATTTTATGCCACAGAAACCAGCATATGGGAAGAGTAAAAATTTTATGTGCTACCATCTAGATGCTTTGCAATCTAGGTTAAGCCACATTTCATGTTTTGCCTTTTCATTCAGAAGCTGATAAATAAGCATGTTGTCATTTTGGTTTTTATTGCTGCTTTGGGGCTTATAGATTTATTACTAGATGCATCCAAGCGGTCTGGCAAATCTGGCAAAAAGAAGCAGGTCTGGTGTTAAAGTATAAGTTCACCTTTTAAAAAAGATACTAAATGCACAAAATACTGTCACACAGAGGCAATGGATCACCGAGCAGCTACAGGAGCAGGAACATGTTACATGTTCCACCCTAAAAACAGGTGTACCATGTAACATATTATCGAAGGTGAACTTATCCTTTAATCTACTTAATCTAATCGTAGCGCACCCCTGAACTCTGCACACTGTACATAGCGCACCCCTGAACTCTGCAATCTGTACATAGCGCACCCCTGAACTCTGCACTTTGTAGCGCACCGCTGAACTCTGCACTCTGTACGTAGCGCACAGCTGAACTCTACACTTTATACGTAGCGCACCGCTAAACTCTGCACTCTGTACGTAGCGCACCGCTGAACTCTGCACTCTGTACGTAGCGCACCGCTGAACTCTGCACTCTGTACGTAGCGCACCACTGAATTCTGCACTCTGTATGTAGCGCACCCATGAACTCTGCACTCTGTATGTAGCGGACCCCTGAACTCTGCACTATATACGTAGCGCACCCCTTAACTCTGCACTCTGTATGTAGCGCACCCCTGAACTCTGCACTCTGTATGTAGCGCACCCCTGAACTCTGCACTCTGTACATAGTGCACCCCTGAACGCTGCACTTAGCACATCCCTGAACTCAGCACATAATGCACTCCTGGTATTTATTATTACCTTAAGATCCTCCCACTTTTAGTGCAATTTTAGTGCAAATTTTCCCACCGTTATATGCGGTTCGATGGGGGGGTTGGTGTGGTGTGTTGGTGAGTTCCCGCACCTGTTTTCTAAGAAAAAAAACCCTTCATAAATTTATATAGTCTTATATATACAACTGGCCTTTTAAGTAAACCATAATGCTGATGCGGCCCACAATGAAATTAGGTTTGACACCTCTGGTCTATCAATATCTTACACCTAAACCTCAATATTTTAAACAGTAGAACTACCTCCTTAGCTTTATTACTTTTTGAATTCATAATTTAGGAAATGGGTTGGAATGCTTTATGTGAACGTTCAACATTTTAATCTGCTTGCCTTCTGCAAGTCCCCTTTGCAAATGTGACTGTGGCTCTGATCTTTTTACCCACACCCTAATCTACCTAGTTGTAAGCTAAGTCTACTGTTCTGTAGGGAAACTGTATCCACTCAGCTGACAAAATCAAACATGACCCATAAAAATACAATACTAGAGATGGGCGAATCTGCCTGGGTTTGATTTGCCAAGGGGTTGGCGAATCTGCTTTGTAAATTCTCATTATATTTAGGGGTAATAGGAAAACTACTGTAAAAAAAAGCACGGGAAGCTGGGCACTGCCATAGGGGACATGTACTAATGCAAAAAAAAAAGAAAAAGAACAACCAGCAGTGGTAATGTGTGGGTGTGCTATGGTACCTCTAAAAAAACTGCTAGCACTGAGTGCAGCAACAATAAAATATATACTTTGCAGTCACAAACTCTGTTTTGTTGCAGGAGGATCCCTTTGGCCCCCAACAATTATACTAAACTTCTGACACCGGCACAGACTGATAGAGGGCTGAGCAGAGCAGATTGTAACCATTAAAGCTGTTACCTCTGGAGTAAGAATCTGCTTGCACCTGGGTGCCGCTCACTGCTCTTGCTGTCTTTGAGTGTGGGAACTTCTGGCTGTGTTTTTTCATCATTGTAGATTTGTTGCCACTTCATTGCAGAGGTAAAACAATTTGGTTTGCTGTTCTTTAACCAGTTAACCTCCAGGAGGTTTTACCCCCTTCATGACCAGACTATTTTTTGCTCTTCAGCACTGTGCTATTTTAATTGGCAATTGTGTGGTCACGCAACACTGTACGCAAATGAAATTTATGCTGCGGTCACTACCTAAAGGTAGGTGATCTAGAAGTGTTTTAGTGACAGAATGCAGCTTCAGGCAAATTTAGCCAGGCCTGTGTTTCTATTCCAGGCCTGGTTGTTTTGATCTGGGAGTGGGAGTGTTAGTATAGTGAGGGGTGTGACCACCTGCACTCTGGCTCAGAGATCCTCTCCTGCTTTCAGTGGAATTGTTCTGGAAGGGAGGTTTGACTTGAGACCTGAGCGGCAGGCAGCTCATGTGGGGGGCTCTGACCAATCATTAATTTGCATTGGCAAGGGGCAGGCCTCCTATATAAGTTGGGGTCACATGCTTCCGGAGAAAGGTGTAGCACAAGAAATACAGCATGGCGTGCTGAGGTGCTATACCGGACATCCCCATGCGGGGATGTGCCGTGTGCGCGGAGGAGGGATGGAGGAGCCGCAGGGGAAGGAGCTAAAGTGGAGGATCTTCATCTCCATGGAGTGATGGAGTGCATCAGGTTTCTGTGGTCGGGGAACACAGTACTTGATTGTAAAGAGGATCAAGTGGAGGAAGTAGGACTAAAGCGGCGGAAGTGAACCAGCTTATCGGATTCCTGTGACCGGGGAACACGGGACTTTGATATAAGGAGAAGGTCAGTGTAACGTTTGAAGAAGTAGAAGTGCTGGAGAGAGTAGTCTAACAAACTGTGTGACTGTGGAACACAGTATGGACAATAATGGACGGGCTGGAGCAATAGTCAGTCATTTATTATGTGTTGAATTCACATTTCCATAACTTCCAAAGACCAAAGGGTGTTAGTATGCAGGTCATGAAAAAGGTGGTGCAGGCCTTCGACCTTAAAAAATTAATACCCCAAAGGAAGCATATCAAGTTGGGCAGAGGAACTATTCAGAGTAGTAAATCTTCAGCCAGATTGATAACAGAAGAAGCAATAGTCTGCAGTGAGAACCAATACAAGGGAATTATTCAGAGTGATTCGTCTAGTTAACTGAAAGTAATAGTCTGCAGTAAGGACTGGACTATGGAAATCCATCATTAAGGCCAAGGCCATGGCTGATAACCTATCCTTCTGAACTCTTCGTGGGCATCTCATAAATCCCTGATATCTCTCAAAGTTTCATCCCACCAATAAAAGCAAAGAAAAAGGAGTAATTAACTGTTGTTGTTTGTCTAAGGACTGAAAAAGGGATGGGAGCAGGGTGAACGGCAGATTGTACAACAAATTCAGCAGCTCCTACGGGAGTAGTGCGCTACATTTATATAATTTTTTTTTCACACAAATAGAGCTTTCTTTTAATGGTACTTGATCACCACTGGGTTTTTAGTTTTTGCTATATAAAAAAGACTGAAAATTAAAAAAAAAAACTATATTTTCTACTTTCTGTTATAAAACATATCCAATAAAATCAAACCTCTTCATAAATTTAGGGCAAAATGTATTCTGCTGCATTTCTTTGGCAAAAAAATCCCAACAAGTGTATATTAATTGGTTTGCGTTAAAATTATAGTGTCTACGGACTATGGTACATATATTTGAAAATTATCATTCCTGATGTACTGAAGGCCTATCTCATTTAATGTGGCTCTTAAAATGCCAGGATAGCATAAATACCCCCCAGATTACCAATTTTGTACTATAGACAGTCCAAGGTATTTAATAAGAGGCATGGAGAGTTATTTGAAGTTGTATTTTTTTTTTACACTGTGGTTGCTGTTACAGTGATGAACACTGTAACAACAATCATTTGAACTGTCATGAATGGGTTTTTATTTATGACAGCTTGCTTTCTGTTGGCTACAGCTAATCACATGGTACAGGGTGCTGTGATTGCCTAGGTACCATGTGATAGCTGTGAGTCACTACAGAAAGCACAGCTGTTTTGAATGAAACTCATTCATAACAGCTGCGTATACATTGTGATCATGTGGTCGCATTGCTCAAAAGTGGCCAGGGACTGGGAACCGTAATCCGCTGTGTATGTGTGAAGCAACTGAGATTGCCCATGCTGGAGGTTAGCATTGCTGCCCCTGACATTTGCTGGGGGTTATCGTTGCTGGCCCTGACGTTTTCTGGGGGGTATTGCTTGGAGTTATCATAGCTGGCCCTGATGTCTACTTAAAGGGGACCTGTCATTTCCATTATGCTACCACATAGATGGCTATCAGCCCTCTATGTGACAGCAATACATTAAACTGAAAAAAATTAAAATGAAAGTTTATTCAAATCATTAGAAAAAAAGCCCCCCCCCCCCCAACATACAAGCATGCTGGGTCCACCTACATATGAAAAACAAAGATTGCGATACACATATTAAGTATCCCTTCAAACACAGGGGTGAGCTAATATCACATGCCATTGACAAATTGTAGCAAAAGATGTAACTAATCTTTAGGCCTAAAATGTGCATTTTATAACGCTTAGGGGTAACCCTTGTGGTTGAACATGGTGTTACAGAACAGTACAATTTTCACACATGGTCACATTGACAGAGTACACTGACAGCACATATTTGGCTGTGGAAATCTGTTTTTTTTTTTTAATAGCTTGACTTACATACAGCAGCAACACCCTAATCTGATTCAATTTAGAGAACTCTCTACAGGGAGGGATTTGGATGGAGAGATCAGTACTGGGGGGATTTGTAATGGAAGGAAGGGTACATTTTCTTAGTTATTCGGTGTACACTGGCCTGTTCATTACATATTACTGTTATCTATGAGGATGAGGTTTGCGGTGAATCTGAGTGATTTAAGATAAGGTGTTTCAGGTGCACACCGTTCTAGCTTTTTTTTTTCTTTCAAACACTGTAGCTATATGCTGCAAACAAAAGGCACCATCGAGAACAGGTGGTTAGTAACAAAAGATTGCTGCTCTTTGAGCATCCCAAACTTAAAAAAGGGTATCATCAACATGAAATAAAAAAAAGAAAAAAGGAAAAGAAAATTGTAAAACCTCAAAATACCACCCCTGAGACCAAAGCTGACTTTTTTTAAGGGAAACTTTGCTGCAAAAAAGCATTTCACCTAAAAAAAAAAAGCCCTACCAAAATAAAATAAAAAGCAATAAACCCAAAAATAATTGAACCCAATGCCCCCCCCCCCCCCCCAAAAAAAAAATACCAACCCTGTAAACAAAATTCCTTGCAGCAAAAAGAAATAAAAATGGTATGGACACAACAACAGCTAAAAGTGACTGCTGATCTCAAATCAACCACAAAATGAAAACACAAAAACAAATGAAAGACTAAAATAGGTCGAGTCTGTCTAGTTTGCTAGCTTTGCTTATGCTTTCCATCTAACAACTTCCAACACAGTGATGCCATGGCTGCTCTGTGGACCCAGTTTAAAAGTGAGAGGACTAGGTTATGCAAAAGCCCTGATATTGGCCCTTCTATGCCAGCTGGCCATTATAGTTTAAAAAAAAATTATCCTGGGCAAATGCACATAAATTTACCAGGAATGTGAATCTCAAACCTGCAGGAATGCCAAATCTGGCAAACACCAGCAAGTCTGGCGTCCCTGAGAGTATCTTTAAACTGCTCAGCTTCAATCAGCCGTACTTTAACAAAGCAACAAAAATCACCAACGTCTATCAATATCGCACACCTAAACCTCAATATTTTAAGCAGTAGAACCACCTCCTTAGCGTTGTTATGTTTTTGAATTTATCGTTTAGGATATAGATTGGAATAGTTTTTTTGTGAAAGGTCTGCATTTTATTCTGCTTGCTTACTGCAAGTCCCTGTGCAACTGTGGCTGTGGCTCTGATCTACTTTAACCACACCCTAATCGACCCAGTTGAAATCCAAGTCTGTCTACTGTTCTGTAGGGAAACTGTATCCACCCAGCTGGTTGAAGGAAAAAATTGATCCATCTTTGGGCTGCCTTAGCATTTAATCTCAGCATAATGCTGTGAAGCAGGTGAGGAGTGTAAGGATTCTTCTCTGTCTGAAAAAAGCATCCCTCAATATGGAGTAGGCTTGTGGATCTCATCTCCCTGCATCTAAGGTAAATGGGCTTGGTTATCATGGGGAGTGGGATCATTAGAAATAGGTCATGAAAAAAAAATGTATTAAATACAATGATCTATTGATTGATTTTTTTTTCTTAATCTCCAGCTTATTGTAATTTTAAAATCTTTCATATATTTATCAGCCAGTTCAGATTCAAGTCAGAATTTTGATCAATAATGCAAAATTTGTGTTTTAATAAAAGTAACCGGTAATGACAACCTTTATGATTTTTTTTACTGTAAAACACTTATATTGCATTATGATTACTGTATATGTTCATTTTTATAACATGTGTTTGCACAGTATTTTAATTGGCAACACCTACTTTTTGCCATGGCATGCTTTGTTGCATGATCTAGCTGCAGCGTAATTATCTTTATGTTTCGCAACATCATCAGAAATACGCCAACAAAACAGTCTGGAGTATTCCCATTGAGGATACTGTAACCCTTGATTTACAGTCAGATGTTCTTATGTCCCAAGATCTTCTTTCCGTTTGTAGTCCGTAAAGTAAACAGTACTGTAGACTACAGTGAAAGTAAAAGCGTGACAATGACCAGCTGCCAACAGCTGAAAAATTGAGGCATGGAATTAGAAACCAAAGTTAAATGCTAAAGCCCGAGGCTCTTGGAAGCACGGTCTAGAGGGATACAGTGGTTTTAAAGTTCTAAATGAAAAGATTGGACTATCTCTTTGAACATGGGATCATTGACCTCAACTGCCTGAGGTTCCTTACCACTTTGGCTGTAATCAGCTAAAATGCAGTTTGTGCTATGTTTCAAACTTTACAACTGGTAAATACTGACTTTGGATACTTGTAAGAGAAACCTATGACTTTTTTTTTTTTTTTTTTGCTATAGTGGTCTTTTGAATCCAAACCACTGCTGCGTCTTATCATTATGGTAATATTTTAAAATGACAAAAGAAGTATCAGAACGATCATTACTTTTTAAACAAACCTGTGATTTTGTTGAATCCATTAAACAGAACACTTCGATAATGGTACGTTATTTTTAATACGAGTATATATATTTAGCAATATGGTGTGAGCTTACTTTTTTGGTGCTTAGCTTGAATATATTTTGAAAAGAAAGGTCAATCAAGAAAAGAAGCCTTTAGATGTGGAATCTGCACAGGACAAATTAAGCCTCTTCACCATCCCAAAGACAAGCACCTTCAAAAAAAAAAAAGAAGAAAGTTCTTACGTTAGATTTGATTAATATCTTAGCATGCCCCTGTGTGAACTTCTGTACTTTATTATCCTCTTGTTAAAATTTCATGTTATAATATCATGAGATATTCTTTAGCACACACTGCTTTCGGGCTAGCATTTGGGGATCATTTTTAATGCCTCGGAAATGTTAACAGCTATGCTGCTATTAATTTATTTTATTGGGCACTACATTACAAATTTTTGTGCACTCATTTACTAACTAGCATTTGAAGCCTTAGTTAGTGCCGATATTTGTGCCTCTTCTGCAGAAGCCTTTTTGAATTTTCAGAGACTGTCACTTACAAATTAGTGCCTGTTACTTAGAAATGGGTTTTCTGAATTCATGTTGTAATAAACCCAGTGAATGGGAGCCATCATTTTAACAAATGTAAACGGATAGAGCAATTATATGAATAAGCAGTAACCAACTGCAACTAATCAGAAATCATCTTTAAAGTGACAATAAAGTCATGTTTTTTTATAAAACAGACTTTAATATAATAATCAAACACGTCACCGTTTTTCTAGGTAAATATATTTCTAAAGGTGCTATTGGCATGAACGAAGCGATTTAACACTTGTTGGTAAAAACCCATGCAATCCATACATACAAAGAAACTAAAACAAATAAGTTCAGAAATTAAGTCAGGTAATTGGCTGGACAATTCTAGCAGCATTGTTTTCTTTCTTTGAAACCATTTGAGAGTTTCCTTGGCTTTGTGTTTGGGATTATTGTCTTGCTGAAATGTTCACCCTCATTACATCTTCATCATCCTGGTAGATGGCAGCAGATTTTTATCAAGAATGTCTTGGTACATTTTTCCGATCATCCTTCTTTCATCCTCCCTTCAATGACAATGAAGTTTGCGAGTACCGTATGCTGAAAAACAGCCCCACACCATGATGTTCCCACCTCCAAACTTCACTGTTGGTATGGTGTTTTTGGGGTAATGTGCAGGGCCATTTGACCTAGTAAAGACAAATCCACTCTGCACTACAAGTGCACTTGAAAGTGCAATCGCTGTAGATCTGAGGGGAAGCTCTGAAATGAGGGGAAGCTCTGCAGATTTTATCATCCAATTATGTGCAATCAAAAATGCTGTTTTTTATTTATTCCTTGCATGCCCCCCTCAGATCTACAGCGACTGCAATTCCAAGTGCACTTGCACTTGTAGTGCAAAGTGGATTTGCCTTTAGTAAATAACCCCCATGGGGTGTATTATGGCTTCCAAAGAGTTCAACTTTAGTCTCATGCGACCATACTATATTCTCCCAGTATTTCACAGGCTTGAACTGTATTTTATTTTAAATTGAGAGGGGAATGGTTAGTTCCCTTGTCTGATTTTACTGTTGTCCCCCCTTGTTAGGGTTATTCTCACTTCCTTTTCGAAATAAAAGGAAACATCCTTTAAAAGCAGGGTAAATGCAACAATTGTCACCAGAACACCCATTTCCACTGGGTGATCCCCGTTCACCTCTTCTTGTGATAACAACCTCTTGTGATGACAGCTGTTACATTCTTGACAATCTAAGTCACTGTCCCAGAAACGTATGTATATCAGAAAAGAGAGCGAAAAGTCTGAAGTTATCTGCTTAATTATTCTGGGTCAGTGACACGGTGGGTAAGCACAAGAGCCAGGAAACTCATATTTTTAAAAGAAGAAAAGGTTAGCAGTCTCCAATTTTTTTCTCATGACAAGTTTCTTTGAAGTATCACAACCTTAAAATAAAATGATTATTGGTCTAATTTCCTTGGATCTCCATCAAAGTGTTTGTGTACAAGATGCTGATTCTTTTCCACTGTTTAACACTATTTTCCAGACCACTGAACTGTCTGACCCACACCTGAACTATGTACCTCTAACAAATGTGCATACATTTCACTAAGAGTTATACTGTATATAGTGTATATAGTGTTTCTGTAATATCTTTACCTTACTAATTGAAAAGCCCTTACATCTTACAGTCGCTTTTCCATACTTTAACATACAGCTAAATAAGCTGATAACATACACACATGGGAGTTGTACTATCTCCAAAAAGACTTACAGTCTGTCCATCCAGTTTTGAGATTTACAAAGCTCTGCCACACAAGCAATTCTGTCTGACAGAGCAGGAGGCCTGATCTTTTTTTGCTGCAGTTAAAAAAACAGATTGCAGGTCTTGTCCCTCCCCCAGCATGTGACTGGACAGTGAAAAGAGAAGAAGCAGATTGGGGAAGATTTACTAAAATTGGAGAGTGCAGCTCTGCAAAGAAAACAATCAGCTCCCAGGTTTTATTGTCACAGCTCAATTGAACAAGCTGAAGTTAGAGGCTGATTGGCTGCCATGCACAGCTGCACCAGATTCTGAGTTCTCCAGTTTTAGTAACTCTCCTTATTCAATCAGAGGCTAATACTAAGCCTAAGCATTCGTGCAATAAATAAATAAACAGAATTTATGTATTCCTTTATCCACGCTAAATAGCATGGATGGAGGAACCTCCTCTGATGGCTGCTGTATTCAGACAACCACTGCTCTTAGTGACTATCCAAATGCACAAACAGTGACTGCATCTGATTAGCTGCAATCTGTTCAACCAAGAATTTTTCACCTGACTCCTTCAATTTTAAGATCAAAGTTAGGGCTAGGCCTTTTGGCCAAGTCCGTGGCAATTTTTGTTACCAGGCCACTAGCCAGTGCGCCATGCATGGCCACTTATTTTATTTATTTTTCTCCTCATGTTTTGTGAACTTTCACTTATGTGTGTGTTTTTTTTCTCACTAAATGAAGGGTGTGAGTCCTCAGGTTTGCCCTGACATCTAGGGGAGGATGTGTGGCCATCAAGTTCCTTCCTCCCCCAATCCTGGGGGGGTCGCTCTTCAGAAGAGCCCCTCTACCTAGTACTCAGTGGTTGGCTTCGGCTCACCAAGAGGAGAGGAGTTCGCCAGGCCTTCTGGCTAGGTGGACAATGTCGTACCCTATGTCCCTGTCAGAAGCCTTGTGCCCCGGGGGATCAGGGAGAGGTCCTACCCCTTCTGCGGGTGGACAAAGCACACCCTTAAGGGCACTTTTCAGGCCTCATGTACTCTGCTGCTGGTAAACGGACGTTCAGAGGCAGTTGGCTGCTTTTTTCAGCTGCCCCTGAACTCATCCAATGCTATCCTATGTGTACATTTACAGAGGTTCGTTTAATGTCGTTTTTAGGCAGTTGCGTTTAGAGGCCTTTTTTTGGAAAGCAAAAAAATGAGTTCAGACGCTAAGTTTAGAGGCATTTCAAGCTCCAAATGCTTCTAAATGCGGCTACATGCGGCTAAACACAGTAACTCGCGTTTCGTATACAGGCATTTTTCGTTTTTGCCTATTTTGAAGAAAAAAAAATTGTGCTGTGTCTTGCCAGCATTTGTCAAATCTGGATACTTACACTGCTTGCAATAAAAATACCTATAATGACATATTAATGAATACAGAACTGCATTCATTTGTGCCTTTGGTATCTGCCTGGAACACAGTTTTAAATGTGCACAAAAGTGAAGTCAATTTTTTACCTCCACAGAGCAAAGATTTAAAAAAATCTGTTTAGCTTTTGCTTCCAAAGGGGTATTACTCCTAAAGTGTTCTATCTCAGTTTTAAGTGTTATTTTAGCACGCTCAATGCACTTGGTACTGAACGCAAATGACTCCTGAGGTTACAGTAATGTTTGTTTCCATCTAGAAGTTCTAATAATTTACAGTAGAAGTAAGCTAAGGAAGAAGGAAGTTACAGTGCCTTAAAAAAGTATTTATAACCCTTGAAATTTTCCACATTTTGTCATGTTACAATCAAAAACGTAAATGTATTTTATTTGAATTGTATGTGATAGACCAATGGTTTTCACATTTTTTTTCAAATAAATATCTGAAAAGTGTGGCGTGCATTTGTATTCAGCCCCCCTGAGTCAATACTTTCTAGAACCACCTTTCGCTGCAATTACAGCTGCAAGTCTTTTTGGTGATGTCTCTACCAGCTTTGCACATCTAGAGAGTGACATTTTTGCCCATTCTTCTTTGCAAAAATAGCAAAAAAAGTATTGACTCAGGGGGGTTGAATAAAAAAATAATTTTCCTTCAACTTAACAATTATGTGTCACTTTGTGTTGGTTGATCACATCAAATCCCAATAAAATACATTGAAGTTTTTGGTTGTAACATGACAAAATGTGAAAAATTTCAAGGGGTATGAATATTTTTTCAAAGCACTGTACCTAATTTCTGTAAACTGTATAAATACTAAACAGGGTGAATAGAAACTGGAGATAAAGTAGCTCCACGGCACCACGTCCCAGTAATAATAACATCCATAGAAAGAAGGCCAAGGGATTTTTAAGGTGCCAAAAACACATATAGAGGTTAAACAACTTCCACTTATTAATACACAAAAAGATAATATAATCAATTATTTGAGCACAGTACAGGTTCCAAACATGATGTATTATTTTACAGATTGTGGAAAGTTACTCTCTACATTTTTTGCCCACTGTTTTTTTTTTTTTCAGGAGAAAATATGTAGCTGCATAGAACACCATACAAACAAAACAATAATATTCAAACAAACATAATCAACAAGGTACACATATGCATTAGTACAGACCACTGTAACACCACCGTATCCTTAACTATCACTCACCTTGCTCCTCCTCAGAAGATAAGGAGCCATGCCCTATCCGTGGTTACAACATATACAGTATGTCTTCCCATGTGGTGCCCAGCAATGGTGCCACAGGAGGGACAGAAAGACCCAGCTGTCATAGAAAACAAAAAACACTATCTATACAGAAAAATATACGTTATTAACAGCTTGCATATATATACATGTAGCAATAACTCTCGGCGGAGCTGCTGGTTTAAGCGGGCCTGTTATCTTCACTCTGCTTCCCTCTGTTTCACCGGCACCGGGTCTAGGGTTCCGTTGAGTTTACCTCTGGACGACACACGCACCAACACTGGAGTACGTTTTCAATGCTTTATTAAACACCTGACTTAGGAAATAGCAGGAAAAAGGCAGAAAGGAAACTGCAGAAGAAACTCAAACATCTTCTTGTAGGGTTCTTTTGATAAATGTCCTGGTGGAATTCAGATATTGTATGGAATGCGCTCCCCTCATGGGACACACTCTTTGCTCGTCTGGATAGGCCTCTCTCACTAGACTAGCAGCCAGTACGCAGCATGAATCAAAGTCTCTGCCACAGACTTGCTTGGGGAACAAAACCCGTACGATCCTCTGCCACAGGATGTATCAGATTTTTTCTGTAATGAATGTCAGTCACAGTGCCTGAACCTTTAAGCCAACCCGGCAACACTATGCTGTATAGTTACTTTTGGATACGTCCTCCAACCAAGTCACCAGGCCCCTCTATAGACCAGCACACTGCGTGATCCCTCCAAGAGGGGTCCTCCCCTGGGATCTCCTCAGTTGTCCACCTTCGTTACACAGGACCGACAGCTCAGGACTATTCCTCGGCCGCGGTTGTACCCCCAAGATAAGCCTTTGGACCCACCCCTGCGCTGTAGTATCGTAGGCCTCCGGGACGGAGGACCACGAAGTAGCTCCTTAATGCATACCTGTCGGCCAGGAGGGCCAGCAGGTGGCTGTAAAACGAACCCCAAAATGTCCCATAAATACCCTCGCCCAGAATGCAACTCGGAGAACCACCTCCACCGAGTTGTCTCCGGGACAGAAGAGCATCCATGCGCTTCAACACGTTGCCCTTCCAACACTAACCAGTGATAACAGCGACACCCACTGGTCAGCACGGAAACACACACAACGTCAGCCAAGCTGGAACAGAGGCAAACTTAACCTTCCTAACAAACAATTTACTAAATTTACCTAACATGCGGTAGATTGCAAATCTACCAGCGCTACATACATATATTTTTTGGATAGAAAGTGATGGGAGGAAAACATTTTGGCTTTAGATTCTTTAGAGCTCAGGAAGATACAAAAGAAAAATGATAATGCAGCTCTTTAAACATTAAAACAAATTAGAGTATCAGAGAGGTGAGATCATCACTGTGCTGCTTCTCAATTTACTGTCCAGTAAAAGACTGAGATGGGCCCAGTATGGATGACCTGGGCTCACAGAAAGTGGGTTGAATGATGCTGGCCAACAGACTGAGCCCATTTAGTGGAAGAAAAAAATCCTGCAGGGCAAATCTCTGATTTCAAGGTGAATTGTAAAATAAAATCTTATCTTTTAATGGGCTATTAATTTTCATCTTGTTATTTTTGGCTGGAGTTGCTTTAGTATAAAGATGAATTAAGGTAAACCCACATAACACCTAAAAAGTTAGCATTTTTTTCCTATGGAATAGGTTTTTTATTTGTTTTTCCTTTGCCAGCTTAAGAATTCACCTGGCCCTTAATCCTGCTGATCAGTTTGAGACAAAGCTTAATTTTAACATAACTCAGGGCATTTGCAAGTTCATGGCATCATTGATGAAATATTTTCTGACAGTTTCCTTTTAAAGCTGATTTTATTGTCTGGGTGCCAATGTTGATACATGAGTTTTAAAAACCCTTGTGCTACTTTAATTAGATACCTCTATAAAATGCCTACAAAAAAGCCTGTTTGTACAGAAGATGAACATCCCCGCAAAAAAATAAAATAAAAAATAATAAATTCCTGCATGGCTTCCAAACAGAAACACTTTTGTTCTAAATAAGCTGCTATTATTAATATTCAATTCATGAACTTATCAATCTTTCATTCTGGAAAGTCATATGCTGTTGCCTTAAGCCATGTAGCTTTCGCATCTAGAACAAGAAACTGAAAGACATAACAAGATATCCTTGTTATAAACTTAAGAAGCCTTGTCCTCTTCTAATAACATGAACCCCAAACCATTCACCATAGTAGATTAAGGCTTGTTTCATAGCTTAGATGTACATTCTTGAATGTGTATGGATTGAATCTTACGCTGGCCTTATATTTTGCAATATACCGTATTTATCGGCGTATAACACGCACATTCATTTTAAGAGGGAAGTTTCAGGAAAAAAAACTACATTTTAAATAAGAAACTTTGAAGCAAAATAAGGGTCAGTGACCATCTGCAGCCTGACCATTGCCATCAATGCAGCCTGATCAATGCCCATCTGCAGCCTCACAAGTGCCATCAATGCAGCCTCACCATTGCCATCAATGGAGCAGCATCAATGGAGCAGCCTCACCATTGCCATCAATGCAGTAGCCTCACCATTGCCATCAATGCAGCAGCCTCACCATTGCCATCAGTGCAGCCTGATCGAACAGAACAGTGGTCCAATGGCGGCCCAGGAGACAGGGCTTCCTATTACAGTGGCCGCCAAGTAAACAGGAGATTCTCACTGAATGTAATCTGATGGCGCTCATCCCGGCCCACTCCCTGTCCTCTCTGAGGCAGCTAAAATTGAAGTATTGGCGTATAACACGCACACGCTATTTGCACCCGATTTTTATTGTGAAAAAGTGAGTGTTATACGCCAATAAATACAGTAATTCTACAATTACTATAAAATCTCCCTTGGATTTATCAACTGTTTAGTGTGAGGGCTTGCCTAAATAATGCATTTAACTTTACTTTAACTTTAAACTCCAATTAATGTATACCTTAACTCTATATATTCAGGCTCTCATAGCATAGCTGTTAGCTAAGCTATATGAATATTGCATAATCAGGATGTAATGAGAGTGCCCAGCTTTAAGGGCTCATTCATAATTGCTCAAAATACTGACGCTTATCAAATGCCCCTATAGCATTAATGCACATTAATAGGTGCGGTTATATATTACAAGGGAAGAGGAATATGGGACTTTAAATGAATCAGTGGACTGGTAAGGCCATGCGCTGCCATCCCTATCAATATGGTACAAAAAGGCTCCATTCTAAACACTTTTCACCATTTCCTTTTAGACACTCCAATTGGGTGCTTCACATACCATCCCCCATTGCCCCATGGATGTGCCTAGACCCACAGCACAGGGGATCCTGTGTATTGTTGGGCGCTTTCATTGGACATGCCCCCACCACAGCTTCCGACCTTGATGTCTGTGGGTGATCCGCGATTCCTAGCATTAAACCACCAGCACAATATTTTCTGCAAAGTAACGTGGTAAGGGGGGCTCCCCCTCTCCCATATTGGTATATGACAGAATATTTAGACCCATTTTATATTTTTTGTTTTTTTATTTTTTATTATAAATCTACCACGTGCCTGCTCCTGACAAGTGGTTATACACCATGAAACGCGTAGAGCCAATATATGCCGTGTATTGTACCAATCATGTGGCCAGTTGAATTTTTATACAATCATGTTTATTTATATCTACCTTAACTGGGAATATCAAGGTCATGGGCCATGCAGGCAATACCTGTAATTATGTTTGTATATATATATATATATATATATATATATATATATATATATATATATATATATATATCAATTTTGGTGGATTCTGGTGATTTATTATGTTATGCAATTGATATCCATATTATTATCATGGTTACTATGTGGGATTCATTTCCCTACTTTCCTATATATATATTATGTGTATATATCAGTGTTTTGTATCAATAAATATTTTTCTACATGTCCACCTAATTACTCAGTAGCTGTTGCATGTTTCATTTAAAGTCCCATCCTTTTGCCCTCCTTTTTGTACAATAGGTGTGGTTGATAAGCATTTAATGAGCATCAAAAACGCTCCCCCAAACGCCCTGTGCACATTTGCGTTACGGTTGACAATCGATTTTGGCTTGTAAAAACTGCACCAAAAATGCCTACAATAGCTGGCCGTTAGACCCTTCACACTGCGGGCATTTTTCAGGCACTACAGTGCTAAAAATAGCGCCTGCATAGCGCCTGAAAAAAGCGGCTTCATTCACTCCAGTGTGAAAGCCCTCTGGCTTTTACACTGGAGCAGTGCGCTGGCAGGGCGTCACAAAAAGTCCTGCCAGCAGCTTCTTTGGAGCAGTGAAGGAGCGGTGAACTCACCGCTCCTCCTCTGCTGCTCCCCATTGAAATCAACGGGGCAGCACTGCAATACCACCGGCAAAATTCCGCTCTGGCGGAGTTTTGTGGGCGGATCTAACCCCTTTTCGGCAGCTAGTGGGGGGTTAAAACCGCCCCGCTAGCGGCTGAATAGCGCCACTAAAACAACGGTAAAGCCCTGCTAAAAATAGCACCATTTTACCGCTGACGTCCTAGGTGGCTTGGTGTGAAATGGGTCTTAAGGAGCAGGCTGGAAAGCTGGCCACTGACAGCTGAATGTAAAAACAAGCCTTTCCGGCAATAAAAAAAAAATCAGCAAAGAAACGGCGTGGGGGTCCCGCCCTTCGGGTCTGGTATGGATTTTGAGGGGAACCCCATGTCAATTTTTTTTTTTTAAATGACGTGGGGTCCCCCATACCAGACCCCCAAATCCATACCAGACCCTTATCCAAACATGCAGCCCGGCAGGTCAGGAAAGGGAGGGGACAAGCAAGCACCCCCCCCGAACGATATCAAGTCATAAGCCCTCAACATGGGGGGTGCTTTGGGGCACCCCAAAGCACCTTGTCCCCATGTTTATGGGGACAAGGACCTCTTCCCCACTACCCTGGGCTGTGGTTGTGGGGGTCTGCAGGCAGGGGCTTGTCAGAATCTGGTCCCATCCCTTACATGTGAATGAGTATGGGGTACACATCATACCCTACCCATTCACCACAAAAATCGTCACAAAGAAATAAAAACACATACACAGTTTTTGACAATTCCTTTAACAAAAAACAAAACAAAATAATGTCACCCAGTGTAGATCCAACATCAATCACGATGCCCGCCACCACCACCGACCCAAAAAACGGTAGGTACATAGGTAAGGGACGAGGCCACCCGGCGATGTCACCAGGTGGCACTGCCCCCTTGTGACGTCACCAACCCAGCATGCAGCAGTCGATGACGTTAAAAGGGGGCGATGACACTAGGCGATGTCGTTGGGTGGCCCCGCCCCTTCCCTATTTAAGAAATGTCAGGCGGCAGAGCAGGCAGCCTGCGAGAGCCTCTGGCAAGAGCAGAGGCTTTTTTTCCAGGTCGGTGGTGGCGGCGTGATTGATGATGGGGGGGACATTATTTTTTTATTTTTAATAAAGGAATTGTCAATAACTGTGTCTGCGTTTTTATTTCTTTTTGACACTTTTTTGGTGAATGAGTAGGGGTGCAATGTACCCCATACTAATTCACATAGGGGGCTGGGATCTGGGGGCCCTCTTGTTAAAGGGAGCTTTCAGATTCCGATAAGCCCCCTGCTCGCAGACCCCTACAACCAAAACCAGAGCCCCCCTGACCCAAACCAACCCCCATGTTGGGGGCTTGTGGTCTGGTATGGTTCAGGAGGGGGTGGGCACTCGCTCGTCCCCTCCCTTTCCTGACCTGCCAGGCTGCATGCTTGGATAAGGGTCTGGTATTGATTTTGGGGGACCCCGCGCCATTTAAAAAAAAATTGGCATGGCATGTTTCCTTCGAAATCCATACCAGACCCAAAGAGTCTGGTGTGAATTGGGGGGACCCCACGCTGTTTCTTTGACGATTTTTTTATTGCCGGCAATGCTTGTTTTTACATTCAGCTGTCAGTGACCAGCTTTCCGGGCTGCTCCTTAACAGCCAGCTATTGTAGGCATTTGTGGTGCGGTTTTAATAAGCCAAAAGCGCTTGTTAACCACACCGCAAATATGCATACGGCGTTTGGGGGAGCATTTTTAAAAAGCTCATTAAACGCTTATCAACCGCACCTATTACCTTGCATTAATGCTATAGGCATGTTTGATAAGCGTCAGTATTTTGAGCACGTTTTTATTGCCGGCAATACTTCAGCTGACTTATCATGACTCATCGGTTGTAAAGGACGCCAGCTGACTCATCATGATTCCTGGCCTAAAAAATATAAATAAAAAGTGCTGCGCTGGTCCAGTAGGGTGTAACTATGTGATAGTGTGCGGTAAGACAAAATATACAGTAAAAAATGGAGGGGTGTACGGGTAGTGTGTCTGTCTGCACAGTATCCTGTGAAAAAAAACCAAGCGATGTAAAAGAGTGAATATCTATCCTGTATCGGTGCAGTGTGTGCAGGGAACCAATAGGGATAATCCTCTTGCACACCTAGTGCTAATAGAGCTTGTGCAGATGAACCTTAAAGTGCTATAGTGTCACTGTGCAACCCGTATCAATAAAATGTAATCGTAAAATATGTGTATAAAGAGAACAAATAATAAATATCACAGAAATAACATATGCAAAAAAAAATATATGGATAAAGAAAGTGCAGATTCTGCAGGGTGAATATATATGGACACAAAGTGAAAAACTATACAAAATAAATATTGTGCAAAAAACGCATCAGTGCAACATAGGTTGTGGCATCACTCTATGCGACCCAGGTAGAGAATGCCACTAGAAATATAGCTGCGTGAAGTCCAAACCAAATCTTTGCAAGTACAATGAAGCATATGTGCCAGTGCAGACTCAAAGGAGATATTCAGTGATCCTTTTAAAAAATCCAAATGTGTAACAAACAATCGGTGGGGTGCCGAAAGAGAGAGGGTGTCTATCCTCTTCGTGCTCAAACACACACAGATAGGTAGTGGCCCCTTACCTTGCGGCAATGGGACAACCGCATAGAGTGTAAATGGAGGAGATGGTCTCTCTTTGGGGTCCCCGCGGCCGGAGCCTATGGTCCCTGCACTTTAGTCCCTCAGTACCAGCATCAACAATAGCAGAGTCAACATATGGAGGAACAAAAAAGGGGATGCCAGATAGTGTAGTATTTTGAGCAAGACGATACTTTTATTCAAGTCAACGGCATGTACTCACATGGAGCAGATGTACATCCCATGTATATCCTACGAGCGGCGAGCTCGTCAATCCAGATCTGTGTCAGTGCCTATCCCGTCCCTACGCGTGACGTCACCCAATCACGTGACTTCATCAGGATGAAGTCATGTCTTGCTCAAAATACTACACTATCTGGCATCCCCTTTTTTGTTCCTCCATATGTTGACTCTGCTATTGTTGATGCTGGTACTGAGGGACTAAAGTGCAGGGACCATCGGCTCCGGCCCCGGGGACCCCAAAGAGAGACCATCTCCTCCATTTACACTCTATGCGGTTGTCCCATTGCCGCAAGGTAAGGGGCCACTACCTATCTGTGTGTGTTTGAGCACGAAGAGGATAGACACCCTCTCTCTTTCGGCACCCCACCGATTGTTTGTTACACATTTGGATTTTTTAAAAGGATCACTGAATATCTCCTTTGAGTCTGCACTGGCACATATGCTTCATTGTACTTGCAAAGATTTGGTTTGGACTTCACGCAGCTATATTTCTAGTGGCATTCTCTACCTGGGTCGCATAGAGTGATGCCACAACCTATGTTGCACTGATGCGTTTTTTGCACAATATTTATTTTGTATAGTTTTTCACTTTGTGTCCATATATATTCACCCTGCAGAATCTGCACTTTCTTTATCCATATATTTTTTTTTGCATATGTTATTTCTGTGATATTTATTATTTGTTCTCTTTATACACATATTTTATGATTACATTTTATTGATACGGGTTGCACAGTGACACTATAGCACTTTAAGGTTCATCTGCACAAGCTCTATTAGCACTAGGTGTGCAAGAGGATTATCCCTATTGGTTCCCTGCACACACTGCACCGATACAGGATAGATATTCACTCTTTTACATCGCTTGGTTTTTTTTCACAGGATACTGTGCAGACAGACACACTACCCGTACACCCCTCCATTTTTTACTGTATATTTTGTCTTACCGCACACTATCACATAGTTACACCCTACTGGACCAGCGCAGCACTTTTTATTTATATTTTTTACACTACCCATGGGCTTTGTTTGATCCCACTCAGTGTTTGCAGCTGTCCATGTGCATCACTGTTTTCCAAGGTAGCGCAGGAATAATTTATATAAATATTAATGATTCCTGGCCTGCTTCTTAATAACCAGCTAAAATGCACACTGTAGGTACGCCATTGCGGCGCGTTACCATAGACTTGAATGGGAGGTGTTGAAAGGCTTCAAATGCCTCCTGACCCAACATGAGGCTTCAGACATGCAAAGGAGGTTGAGAGTAAACGGTCTGAAGTATGACTATCGACTGTCATGTAAACAGAGTAGGAAATGGGGGGCTTCCCATATTATGGAAAGAAAAAGGTACAAGACTTTCAAACCTGTCCTATTAATCCAAAAATTGTTAACCAGAGAGAAGTTCCCTCCCATAAATATTAGATTATCATCCAATGTACCAAAAAACAATTACATGAGAAAAAATACAAAATACAAAATATAGAAGGTACAGTTGTGTGAAAGTATGTTTAAACTGTTTGTTCTTAACATATACTTTTAAAGAATAAAGCATGGTTTTCCCTTTTTACCACAGAAAGACACCTTTATATTTTAAACCCAGCTAGATCCAGACTAGAGAGTTTTATTTCTTTGTCGATTAGGAAGAAAAAAAAAAGTGAAATCCCAGTCTTGTGGTTGGTATATTTAATTGGGATTAAACATAAGTACACTCAGAAGAGTAATTTAAAGGTCACACTAGAAGCTAGCAAGCCGAAGATCAAAGACTGTTATATCATTCTGTGCACAAACCCAGCCTATTTAGAGCTCTGAGATAACAGACTTGTTTTACTGAGAGCCAGGGAAAGAAATAATACAATCACAGGCATGATATAACTTTTATATGGTCTGTAAATAGATTGGATAGGCTCCAATAAGATTAATAGTGAACCTGAATTAACTCACAACTTTAGTCTAATGTAAGGAGAATTAAAAAAAAAATGTTTACATTTATTTTGCATGAATGCATAATGTCATAACACAAAAGTGGGGAATAACACCCCCTGGTTACTCTTACAATTGTTTTTGGGCTGTACCATACAGAACCCCTTTAAATACATCTGGTGAGTTTGCCCCAAAGTCAAACACTCATGGCTCTGCATATATATCAATGATCTATTAGGACAGACCGGTTTGAAGCCCTTTTACCTAAAAAAATAAATTTTGCATGCACAATCACATTCATAGGCAAACAATCACTAAATTACCCCACAGCGCCATTTGAAAAACGAAGGCCGACCATTCACAGTTCGAATCTTGGCCGGTTCAGCAGGAACCAGCCATTGATGGGCAGGCTGAATGTACCAAGTTGATCAACAACTAGCCTGCTGGATTCTCTTGTGATTAGCCGCTAGCAATAACCACTGTCTTCTCCTGGTGGGGACAGCTTCCCCCGCCGGCCGGGAGCAGACAATTGCTCGGCAGGAGGGATTCCTCTGTCAGCACTGTCTGTGTTAATGGGGGAATAATGAAATTTCTTTCCTGCAACCCGTGGTTGCAGGAAATACATTTGCAAAGTGTATAGCCTGCCTAAAGGCCTGTAATAATTAGCATACATTTTGAGGAAATTTAACAACCCTATTGTATGACAACTTGGACACATTTTGCATCGTATGAGTTCCTCGTATGACACACTACCTACCCACTGATTTTGAACCCTCATTCTTTCAGTTATCTCTCTCCAGTCCTTTCTTTCTCTGTTCACTTTTATTCTTCACAATAGTTTTTCTCGTTTTTGTGCTTTTGGGAATATTCTACCTCTTTATTAGAACATGGACTTAGAGTGTAACTGCCTCCCTCTCAAGTATGAGCTTATACTTGAAAGCACCATTGGCATATACAATTTAGTAAGCAATATCTCACTGGATCAGACAAGTGGGTATATCCAGGAGGCTCAGTGGCAAAGTGGTTAGCCCTTCTGTCTAGCAGCACTGGAGTCATAGTTCCATAGTTAGTCAGGTTGAAAAAAGACACAAGTCCATCCAGTTCAACCATAAAAAAAAAAAAAAATTAAATTAAAAATATGGTACAATCCAATATACCCAATTCTATACCCACAGTTGATCCAAAGGAAGATATAAAAACCTCAGCAGAGCATGCTCCAATTTGCTACAGCAGGGGAAAAAATTCCTTCCTGATCCCCCAAGAGGCAATCGGATTATCCCTGGATCAACTTTACTTATAAATGTTAGTACCCAGTTATATTATGTACATTTATGAAAGTATCCAGGCCTTTCTTAAGGCAATCTACTGAGCTGGCCAGGACCACCTCTGGCGGGAGTCTTTTCCACATTTTCACAGCTCTTACTGTGAAGAAACCTTTCCGTAATTGGAGATGAAATCTCTTTTCCTCTAGACATAAAGAGTGCCCCTGTGTCCTTTGTGTTGAACGTAAAGAGAATAACTCAACACCAAGTTCACTATATGGACCCCTTATATATTTGAACATGTTGATCATATCCCCCCTTAATCTCCTCTTCTCAAGAGTGAATAAATTCAGTTCCTCTAATCTTTCCTCATAGCTGAGCTCCTCCATGCCTCTAATCAGTTTGGTTGCCCTTCTCTGCACTTTCTCCAGTTCCCCGATATCCTTTTTGAGAACTGGTGCCCAAAACTGAACTGCATATTCCAGAGGAGGTCTTACTAATGATTTGAACAGGGGCACAATTATATCTCTCTCTCTGGAGTCCATACCTCTCTTAATACAAGAAAGGACTTTGCTCGCTTTGGAAACCGCAGCTTGGCATTGCATGTTATTATTGAGCTTATGATCTACCAAAACCCCCAGATACCTCTCCACTACGGATTCCCCCAGTTGTACTCCCCCTCGTATGTATGATGCATGCATATACTTAGCCCCCAAGTGCATAACTTTACATTTCTCAACATTAAACCTCATCTGCCACATAGTCGCCCAATTAGACAGTGCATTGAGGTCGGCATGTAAATTGGAGACATCCTGTAAGGACGTTATTCCACTGCATAGCTTGGTGTCATCTGCAAAGACAGAAATGTTACTTTTGATCCCAGACCCAATATAATTTATAAAGTTATTAAAAAGTAAGGTTCCCAGCACTGAACCTTGGGGTACACCACTGATAACCTTAGAACATTCAGAGTAAGAATCATTAACCACTACTCTCTGAATTTGTTCTTTTAGCCAGCTTTCTATCCATTTACAAACTGATATTCCAAGCCTGTAGACTTTACCTTACACATGAGCCGTGTGTGCGGAACTGTATCGAACGCTTTTGCAAAATCCAAGTATACCACATCCACAGCCACCCCTCTGTCCAAGGTTTTACTTACCTCTTCATAAAAAGAAATCAGGTTTGTCTGAAAACTTCTGTCTTTCATGAATCCATGCTGTCTGTTGCTTAAAATGTTTTTTTCCAGCAAGAACTCGTCTGTGTGGTCTTTTATTAAACGTTCCAGTATCTTCCCGACTATAGAATTTAAACTAACAGGTCTATAGTTACTTGGTAAAGACTTTGATCCCTTTTTAAATATAGGCACCACGTTCGCCCTGCGCCAATCCAGTGGTACTATTCCCGTCATTAATGAGTCCCTAAAAATTAAATACAATGGCTTTGAAATTACAGAGCTCAATTCTTTTAGGATCCGTGGGTGGATGCCATCTGGTTCAGTTGCTTTATCCAACTTTATTCTGTCTAAATATTTCTGGACATATCACTTTTGAGCCATTGTGGATCATTTGGGGCTGTGTCAATACCACCCTCATTGTGTGGGTTTCCTCGCACACTCCAAAGACATACTGGTAGGTTAATTGGCTTCTGTCTAAATTGTCCCTAGTGTGAGTAGGTATTAATGTGAGTTAGGGACCTTAGATTGCAAGCTCCTTGAGGGAAGGGACTAATTTGAATGTACAATATACAGTATCTCACAAAAGTGAGTACACCCCTCACATTTTTGTAAATATTTTATTATATCTTTTCATGTGACAACATTGAAGAAATGACACTTTGCTACAAAGTAGAATAGTGAGTGTACAGCTTGTATAACAGGGTAAATTTGCTGTCACCTCAAAATAACTCAACACACAGCCATTGCTGGCAACAAAAGTGAGTACACCCCTAAGTGAAAATGTCCAAATTGGGCCCAATTAGCCATTTTTCCTTGCGGTGTCATGTGACTCATTAGTGTTGCAAGGTCTCAGGTGTGAATGGGGAATAGGTGTGTTAAATTTGGTGTTATCGCTCTCACTCTCCATACTGGTCACTGGATGTTCAACATGGTGCCTCATGGCAAAGAACTCTCTGAGGATCTGAAAAAAAGAATTGTTGCTCTACATAATGATGGCCTAGGCCAGTAATGGAGAACCTTGGCACCCCGGATGTTTTGGAACTACATTTCCCATGATGCTCAAGCACTCTGCAGTGTAGTTGAGCATCATGGGAAATGTAGTTCCAAAACATCTGGAGTGCCAAGGTTTGCCAATTCTAGGCTATAAGAAGTTTGCCAAAACCCTGAAACTGAGCTGCAGCATGGTGGCCAAGACCATATAGCAGTTTAACAGGACATGTTCCACTCAGAACAGGCCTCGGCATGGTCGACCAATGAAGTTGAGTGCACATGCTCAGCGTCATAACTAGAGGTTGTCTTTAGGAAATAGATGTATGAGTGTTGTCAGCATTGCTGCAGAGGTTTAAGGGGTGGGGGGTCAGCCTGTCGCTGCTCAGACCATATGCCGCACACTGCATCAAATTGGTCTGCATGGCTGTCGTTCCAGAAGGAAGCCTCTTCTAAAGATGATGCACAAGAAAGCCCACAAACAGTTTGCTGAAGACAAGCAGACTAAAGACATGGATTACTGGAACCACGTTCTGTGGTCTGATGAGACCAAGATAAACTTATTTGGTTCAGATGGTGTCAAGCGTGTGTGTGGCGGCAACCAGGTGAGGAATACAAAGACAAGTGTGTCTTGCCTACAGTGAAGCATGGTGGTGGGAGTGTCATGGTCTGGGGCTGCATGAGTGCTGCCAACACTGGGGAGCTACAGTTTATTGAGGGAACCATGAATGCCAACATTTACTGTGACATACTGAAGCAGAGCTTGATCTCCTGCCTTCGGAGACTGGGCCGCAGGGCAGTATTCCAACATGATAATGATCCCAAACACACCTCTAAGATGACCACTGCCTTGCTAAAGAAGCTGAGGATAAAGGTGATGGACTGGCCAAGCATGTCTCCAGACCTAAACCCTAATGAGCATTTGTGGGGCATCCTAAAATGCAAGGCGGAGGAGTGCAAGGTCTCTAACATCCACCAGCTCCATGATGTCATCATGGAGGAGTGGAAGAGGACTCCAGTGGCAACCTGTGAAGCTCTGGTGAACTCCATGCCCAAGAGGGTTAAGGCAGTGCTGGAAAATAATGGTGGCCACACAAAATATTGACACTTGAGACATTGTAACACTAACAAGTCACATAACACCGGGGAGGGGAAATAGGGCCCAATTTGAAAATTTTCACTTAGGGGTGTACTCACTTTTGTTGCCAGCAGTTTAGACATTAATGGCTGCGTGTTGAGTTATTTTGAGGGGACAGCAAATTTACACTGTTATACAAGCTGTAGACTCAATACTTTACATTATAGCAAAGTGTCATTTCTTCAGTATTGTCACATAAAAAGATATAATAAAATAATTACAAAAATGTGAGGGGTGTACTTAATTTTGTGAGATACTGTATAGGTAAAAGCTGCATAAATTAATGGTACTCTGTAAGTACCTGTAAAAAAAAAAAAACTAGGAAGGTACAGTTACACTCATGGGTTGAGCTAACAGTTTCCATTACAATGCTAAGTGTGCTGGCACGTTTCACTGTAGTAAAAACTTGATGATGATTAAATGGCCTGCCCTTATATAGTGACTTATGTCATCTCAAAAGAAGCTGCCTTCTTTTAAATGGCAAAATTCCACCTTCAGTTAGTGTAAACAGAAAAGAAAAATGGCGCTAACACAAACAAATGTCCATAAAAATATAAGTGTCCATAAATTGTGTGTAATATTATCCACATCAGGTGAAAAAATCTTCTATACTTGGGCAGATGTCCTTCCAGTAGTGCACCAACACGCGCCACAAAAATTGTGCACTCACCTGTAAATATAAACCACATTCTACTGCATGGTTACAGTGCTGTTTGTTTTCAGAACTTTGTCATTAAGCCCATTCAGCATGAGTACTTAGAAAAGTGATACAGTCATCCATATTTGAAAGACCCAACAGGATCACAATGTACGTGTCATTAATACTCATCGAGAGTGGGTCGACACTGTGGCTTATGGAGCAGATGTTTCTAATGACCACTTTCATTCATCATATCAGTCACATCCTTACTTGTACAATAAGCCAAAGAGAACACATCCAAATAATTGTTATTCTGCATGGTAAAAAGCCGAAGTCAATATTAACAAACCATAACAAAGTTCCATTTTCCAGACACACAATTTACATTTCCAAAAAACCCATGCCGTTAAACTAGCAAAATGTGTTTTATCAGTCTTTAAGAATAATTGGTAATAAATACAATATTAACTGTCAGCAAGCCCCAAATCTTGTGGGACTTTTCTCTCTTGGCCAGGCAAAGAGAAAAGAACGAAAGCAGAGCTGATGAAGAAATTCAGTAATAGTCATAGACTAAATCACTTTTGCCTAAAAAAAAAAAATAAGTCATTTATTTAGCCTTTATTTATAAAATCTGTATACTTTGTGAGTTCTTGAACACTATCATTTATTTAGCCCCATTCTAAAAGGATTCTGCTTTGGAAACAAAGTTACACTTCCCATAAAATAAGTACCACATGTTTTGTTTTCAGCAAAGCCAGCAAACGGACATTTTTTGGAAATCACATTTTCCCTTTTTTTCTCAGTATTCCCATGTCTGCTTTTCCTTTCAGTATTGCCAAATGCATATACAAATTAAAAGTTGGCTGCCAGTGTAATAATGCTTCCTGCGGAGATTGAGCTTTTATACAATGTATTTTTTAAACTAAAAACTGTCATGATATTTTCAAGGTCTATATGTCACCATATGTTCAAACTCCAAATGCAATAACACAATTATATCTGTTTATTTATGTTAACCCATTTAACATAAATTGTAATAATGAACAACCAGCTGAAATATAAGGCTATGTTCAATGAAATAGGAACAAGTATGTAACCTGTTGGCTTACTGTTCCAAATTATCATCATTTCAAATGGTACTACATACTAATTGTATGGTAGAATGTATTATCACAATCATGCATAAAACCTATGGACAAATATTTCAATAAATATAATAATCAAACAAAGTCTATAGTTCAAATAATGCTAGGGTGGAGTTTTAGGTTATAAAAAAAGAGCAATCACAGCCCAACAAAAAAAATCTTTTTTCATGATGCCTTGCTTTTTAGACCTGTTCATCGGGTTATTTGGGGCACTGATTCAGAAAACTGCATTGGCTAGACTGCATAAGCTCTACTTTCCTAAATATGGTTGAATTTATATTGTTTGTTAGTCAGTTTTTGAAAAGATCTTGCCGATCAACTTGTTCTTCCGTTACCTAGTTTGTGTTTTTGCCTAACAAGTTAGCAAATATAGTGAGAGTGTTTATGTACTTCCAACTGTAGTTTTACATCGGAAACATTGAATTCTAAAGTGAAAGTTATTCACTGTATTATCGTTACGATCGTACAGGAAGTGTGTGTATATTGCAACTCAAATCATTTCACTTTTGCAGATTGAGCACTGTAGAGTACCATTTTTCAGGCAGGGTGCCTTAAAGTTTCTTCAGGGGTGCCTTGGCATGTATGGGAATGGCATGAATAGATTATAGTTTTTAAAGCAGCAGGAGGGGAGTGGCGGGCCGTGTCTCGAGCTGACAGGCAGGGAGGGAGGGGAGAGAGGAGGACAGAGGACAGAGCAGGGCTGTGGATGATGGAGGCATGTAAACTGACCACGGTGTCAGGGCTCAGCAGCCATGACAAACTGTGGTCAATTTACAGGGGGAGGGCAGAACCAGGCAGGATCAGCCAAGTATTTCAGGTGATAGAAAGGGGCCAAATTAACATGCTTTATGGGAACAGGATCTTTTTTTTTTTTAGGGTAACAAACACTTTAACACAAACACTTTCCAATGAAGGTTTACTGTAAATGTTAGTAAGTCAATATCTTCAGTCATTGTTTCTAAATTTTTATAAATTTGCTGTGCTTTAATGCAGAATCTAGTTTAGAGGGCGAGAAAAATAGGGAGTTGAGACGCAGTTTTAATGCTCCCATAACTGCTTCCCCTTAAACTGCCAAGACAGCCATACATGATTATACACATCCTGTAGGCACGATGCTTTGCTTTGCAGCGCCACTAAAATTATACCTTGTGTCATGTTTGTTGAGTAGTACCTCCAGCAAATGCAACTCATTCAAGTGAACAACAAGGATATTTCTCAGCACACCATGGATCCTCAAGTAGAGTCCAAACAAATTTTACTGAAGCATGATCACATCACAAAAAAGGTAGTGCAATATTTCAGAGTCACACAGGGCCCCTTTGCCACATGCCTGACGAAGGGGTCCTGCGTGACTCCTAAACATTGCACTACCTTTTTTTGTGATGTGATTATGCTTCAATAAAAAAAATTTTGGACTCTACTTGATGATCTGTGGTGTGCTGGCAAATATGTGCGATGAGAATATGAAGTACTATTCATTCAAGTGAACAAGCAATTGCAGCGCGGTATTCCTATTCTAAAACCCCATTCAGCCTTTCTCCAAATGGCTGAATCATTTTGTAGTACATTTCTACCCCTCTCTAGTACTTACTTTCTGCCCTTACTTCCCTCGACCTGAGTACATAATTTCTAGACTTTCCCCCAGGACCCAGCACATTTTCTCATCCCTTTCCAAAAACAATGTTACCGCCATTCCACATACTATATGTGAAGTTCGGAAAGCCTATGACCTCTGAGCTATTTAGCTAGAAGTGCTGAAACCAATACGACATAGATAAACCTAGGTCCTGTACTGTGCCTGCTCAGCAGCTGGGAGACCTCCTGGAAAAGCCTCAAAACATAGTTCAAGTATGCATCAGTGTTAATTTTGGCAGCACATTTCAATTTAGTTTTAGTCTTAGGACTAAAATGGCATTTTAGTTTTAATCCCATTTTAGTCTTCTGCAATTGTTTTAGTTTTAGTCGACTAAAATCTACAGTACATTTTAATCGACTAAAATAATTTTAGTTGACTAAAACTCATTTTAGTGATCGAAAATCTAATGGGTAGAGTTAAATTGTACTGCATTATTTAAGCATTTCTCTACAATTTCCAAACACATTATATACTGCTGGAGTGAAAAATCGAATATGTTATTATTTATGGTATTGAGGTATGAACATGCACTACAGACCAGTGTTAATTTTGACATCAAATTTCAATTTAGTTTTAGTCTTAGTCTTTTGGCTAAAATGGCATTTTAGTTTTAGTCCCATTTTAGTCTTTTGACTAAAATGCCAATTTAGTTTTAGTCGTATTTTAGTCGTCTCAATTGTTTTAGTTTTAGTCCTATTTTAGTCTAATAAAATAGTATTACGTTAGTCGACTAAAATGTTCTGGTATGCATGCATGCACACAAAAGTTGTAATACAAAAAAAAAACAGTTCTGCTTTAAAAATAATTGCACTGTCAAGACTGTCACTGCCACTGTCTACTTACAAGCACCAGACATTTTCTGATATGCGTTTGCTAAATGTTCTATACCAGAAGAGCTATTACATGAAATTTATCATTAAAAAAATGCCATACTAGTACCTGGGCAGTCAATGTTTTGGGAATGACAGCTGCAGGCTACCATATATGGCTCGCGCGGCAGATATTTTGCTTAATGAAAGATTCCCTTCAATGCCTTTACAGAAAGTATATGAACTTCTAAAGAACTCAAAATCTCCCACTTTAACATATTGGACACCTGTTTGCAACTTTCTTGATGTAGTATTGATTTTCAAATAAAATGGAAGGTTTACAGTCGCACTTTTAGATTATAATCATTCAGAAGAAGTTTTCGGATACTGTATGTGTAGGTAAGTTGTATACATTTGACTGAGTGGCTGCAGACTGATGGTTGATGGACACCACACTGTCGATGGTCAATGGATATATGGTTGAAAACCAGTGCTATAATACAAACTAGACATGTGCGGTTTGTTTAGTTCCGAATTAATATTCAGACAAATTCTTTGTTATTCGGAGATTCGGATATATTAGAATACCCAAATTACAATATAAATGAATTTTACCGAATGCTCCGAATAACGTAACGAAATTCGTCCGATTTTCGGAAATTCGAACTGAAGTTCAAATCTAATTTTACATTGAACTCCAGTCGAATTCTAACTACACCTATTGCTGAAATCAAAGACTGTGGGTGTTATTAGAGTATCATTTCGAAATAATACTGTTGTTGTCAAGCCAAAGGTGATTTAAAGAGTCATTGTAATCATTTGAAGAAGATTTTACTTTTGTTTGTTCACTTAGCTGCAGTCAAGTCGAAAACAATATAACATTTTCGTTTCGACCGAATCGAAAATTTATCGATTTGACCGGTTCAAATCGAAAAAAATCTGTAAATTCGAAGAAAGTTCTAAAATTTCGAAAATGAATTCCAAATACGAATTGAACAAATCAACCGAATTGAACTCAACGGAATAACTAGATTAACGAATCAAAACGAAACAAAACAAAACTAATTTTATAAAGCCAAAGTGTATGTCTAGTCGAAAGTTTATTTTGCAGTTTTACCAAGAGAGATCAAGTTTTTAGGGTTTTTTTTGCTTTTGCTTTCTGTTCCAGAGACACAACAGAAAGTGAGAAGAAATGTTTCCAAAGTGAGGGGAAATCCCCTTTTTAGACAGTGGTCACTTCAATAGGATTTCTTGTTGGAAGCTTTCCCCTTATCCCATGTGACAACTCATAAAATTATGGATTTTTATCACTTTCTGTCCCAATGATCACTAAGTTATATAGTAAGGTTTAATTCCCAGTAGATTTAAAAAAAACATTTTTGGCTAGTTATGCCCTTTTACCTTAAATATGTATGTAGCATAAATGTAAAACAAAAATACTGACCTAGATTAATTTTTATAATAAATTCTACATTACAGTTTTAAAAACAATTCCAAGCATAATAATGAACATGCTCTCAGCTGGCTTTCAAAACATTTGAATTAAGGTACCTTAGCCAAAGTAGGTAGTAAAAAGGCACTCACTGACACTCATATGTATTTCTGTATTATTCTACAGAACATAAGGAAAAAAAAAAAAAAACAACTAAATGGGAAATGAACACTGAACCCATTGTCAAATTTCATGCACAGGCATATACCACTGGAACTTCATGAACATTCAGCTGCCATGAACTATTTGTCTTTTGTCTAGCTGTCGGACACTGTGTACCAGACCTTTCGGCAGGTACGATTTTTATATTCTGGTGCCAGGTGTCATGCACACCTAGCAGTACCTGGACAATATCTCTAGTTTGAATAGATAAATGTTAGTGCTAGGTATTTTCTGTAGACCAGATTATACAAATCTTCTCACAATAGCTATACCAGCAGCTATGTTAGGGATGCACTAACTGGCACGTATTTGCTACAAACCTTGTCATCAGGATTTGCACAAATACTATTATCATGTGTCGGTATGAGCAGACCTGAACTTGGAGGGTGCATTTAGTTTTATTTACTGTATTATAAGGCATAATGTAACCCCTTCAATTAATTAATAACAACATTACATTTTGTTTTGGTTGGACTGGATAGTATGATGAGCTAATCTGGTTTTAAAGTCATATTCACTTTCAGATATGTAGTATTGCACAATAATTTCAACTTTTTCCAGTAAATGACTGTATCTTATACAAACAAGTCCAAAATCTTTAGCCAGAACATCTGTTGGAAGTTAAAAAGAGGGAATTGTACTGTTTTGCAGCGTGTGAAATTGTTTTATGTGACGTATGAAGAACTGTGGCTTTGCCCAATGCTAACTTTTTGACCACAATTAATGTCTAATGAAAAGCATCTTTTCTTTTTTTTTTCAAATCCAAGCCAAAATTCAAAACCAATTTTGATAAACCAAACTATACTACCTGGTCAATTTTCTGTGGCTGACATCTGGCATTAAACATCATTTTTATAAAGTATCCTGTCTGAATCAACTGTAAAAAGATAACATTTTCCACCAAACTTTACAGTAAGGGCTCATGTACACAGATGTGTTTGAAGACGTATGGGTATACAGTAGAAAGTAGGCCTGTATTTGCAGCCCCCATGAGCCCAGCTGCTGCATAATTCTGCCCATAGGAATAAATCACAAAATACAATGTATACATTTGTAACTGCTGATATCCATTATCACATGCGCACGGGTATAAGTTTATTTTCCTAGACGTGCAAATTTCTCATTCAAGAACACATGCACCTGTAAATACAAGCACCAGCATTTACGTATATGTAGGCACAGAGCATTTTGTAATTTATTCCTATGGGCAGAATAACACAGCAGCTTGTGCTCCTGGGTGCCACACATACAAGAGGGTTGGTTTACAAAAACTAGAGACTGCAAAATCTGGTGCAGCTGTGCATGGTAACCAACCAGCTTCTAACTTTAGCTTGTTCAATTACGCTTTGACCAAAAAAAAAAAAAACCTGGAAGCTGATTTCTATGCAGAACTGCGCCAGATTTTGCACTCTCCAGTTTTAGTATATCAACCCCAAGTACATTGAATCCTAAATGTGTCACTTTTGTTCCTTTTACAAGGAATGTAAACATCCCTTGTAATAGAAGAAAAGCATGGCATGACCTCTTAAATATGAAATCTGGCGTCAAAAAGACCTCAGATCTCATATTTACACTTATATGCAAAATATGCAAAAAAAATGTTTTTTAAAAATTGGCCCTTTAAGAGCTATGGGCTGAAGTTTCGTTTTGGCGTCGCTTCCGCCCTGCAATGATATGGAGATGGGTGGGGGCCATCTTCCCTTCACTTGTCTCCATGTCAGGCTAGGGAATGGATCCGATCGCCTCCGCCGCTACCGACAGCTCCGGTAAGCGGCGCTGCAGAGACCACTTTCATCTTGAAGTGGACCGCCCGCCGAAGAAGAGGATACCAGGGTTATGGCAGCTAGCTGCTGCCATAACAACGATATTCCTCTTCAAAGTACCGATGTATAACGACGGTGGGCGGTCCGAAAGTGGTTAAAGTGGATGTAAACCCGATTCATGAAATTTGAGCTGGGCACATATATCTGCAGTGTTTTGTTATCTCTCTTCAAAGCACTGTGTCTCGTAGCTGTCTCCTGCTCCATTCTTCTGTTATTAGCCTGATAACTTCTGACAAGTTCTCCGTCACATATGATAAAAGCAGCTGGTGTCCTGACAAAATAGGCAACTCGGCAGAAAATCAAAGTTGTCGTCGCCTCAGAGGCAGCCATTTTCTTGGTTTGTTTCGAAGGGGGGTAACAATCTCCGATCACAATATTGTGCACCGGACTCTATTCGGTTGCCGGTGTTGTGTCCAAACAGCAATTTATGAAAAAAAACAGCAATTCCTCAAAATCTGCAATTCTTGATGGTTTAACCACTTCAGCCCCGGAAGGATTTACTCGCTTCCTGACCAGAGCACTTTTTACAATTTGGCACTGCGTCGCTTTAACTGCTAATTGCGCGGTCATGCAATGCTGTACCCAAACAAAATTTGCGTCCTTTTCTTCCCACAAATAGAGCTTTCTTTTGATGGTATTTGATCACCTCTGCGTTTTTATTTTTTGCGCTATAAACGGAAAAAGTCCGAAAATTTTGAAAAAAAATGATATTTTCTACTTTTTGTTATAAAAAAAATCCAATAAACGCAATTTTAGTCATACATTTAGGCCAAAATGTATTCGGCCACATGTCTTTGGTAAAAAAAATGTCAATAAGCGTATATTTATTGGTTTGCTCAAAAGTTATAGCGTCTACAAACTAGGGTACATTTTCTGGAATGTACACAGCTTTTAGTTTATGACTGCCTATGTCATTTCTTGAGGTGCTAAAATGGCACCTTTTTTCAATTTTCAAAACTTTGTGACAAAAAGTGAGGTCTGCAAAATACTCACTATACCTCTCAGCAAATAGCTTGGGGTGTCTACTTTCCAAAATAGGGTCATTTGGGGGGGGGGGTTTGTGCCACCTGGGCATTCCATGGCCTCCGAAACTGTGATAGGCAGTGAAGATTGAAATAAAAAATTTACGCCCTTAGAAAGCCTGAAGGCGGTGCTTGGTTTTCGGAGTCCCGTACGCGGCTAGGCTCCCAAAAAGTCTCACACATGTGGTATCCCCGTACTCAGGAGAAGCAACAGAATGTATTTTGGGGTGTAATTTCACATATTCCCATGGCATGTTTGAGCAATATATCATTTAGTGACAACTTTGTGCAAAAAAAAAAAAAAAAAAATTAAAAAAAAATTTGTTTTTTTCCCGCAACTTGTGTCACAATATAAAATATTCCATGGACTCGACATGCCTCTCAGCAAATAGCTTGGGGTGTCTACTTTCCAAAATGGGGGGGGTTTGAAATGTCCTGGCATTTTATGCACAACATTTAGAAGCTTATGTCACACATCACCCACTCTTCTAACCACTTGACACTTTTTGTTTACATGAAAAAATTATTTTTTTTGCAAGAAAATTACTTTGAACCCCCAAACATTATATATTTTTTTAAAGCAAATGCCCTACAGATTAAAATGGTGGGTGTTTCATTATTTTTTTTTCACACAGTATTTGCGCAGAGATTTTTCAAACGCATTTTTTTGGGAAAAAACACACTTTTTTAAAATTTAATGCACTAAAACACACTATATTGCCCAAATGTTTGATGAAATAAAAAAGATGATCTTAGGCCGAGTACATGGATACCAAACATGACATGCTTTAAAATTGCGCACAAACGTGCAGTGGCGACAAACTAAATACATTTTTAAAAGCCTTTAAAAGCCTTTACAGGTTACCACTTTAGATTTACAGAGGAGGTCTACTGCTAAAATCACTGCCCTCGATCTGACCTTCGCGGTGATACCTCACATGCATGGTGCAATTGCTGTTTACATTTGATGCCAGACCGACGCTTGCATTCGCCTTTGCGTGAGAGCAGGGGGGGGACAGGGGTGGTTTTTTTTTTCTTTATTATTTTTTTTCTTTTTTATCTTATTTTTAAACTGTTCCTTTCATGTTTTTTTTAATCATTTTTATTGTTATCTCAGGGAATGTAAATATCCCCTATGATAGCAATAGGTAGTGACAGGTACTCTTTTTTGAAAAAATTGGGGTCTATTAGACCCTAGATCTCTCCTCTGCCCTCAAAGCATCTGACCACACCAAGATCGGTGTGATAAAATGCCTTCCCAATTTCCCAATGGCGCTGTTTACATCCAGCGAAATCTAAGTCATGAAATGCTCGTAGCTTCCGGTTTCTTAGGCCACAGAGATGTTTGGAGCCACTCTGATCTCTGATCACCTCTATGGTCAGCTGGCTGAATCACTGGCTGCATTCTCAGGTTCCCTGTTAGGACAGGAGAGCCAGAGAAAAACACGGAAGACGGTGGGGGGGGGGCATTCCCTCCCACTGCTTGTAAAAGCAGTCTAGATGCTAATTAGCTGCTAGGATTGCTTTTACATGAAAGCCGACCGCTGGCTGAAAAGAATGATACCAAGATGATACCTAAACCTGCAGGCATCATTCTGGTATAACCACTCAAAGTCCAGCAACATACCAGTACGTTGCTGGTCCTTGTTGGGCATATATTGTAATCTTTTTTTTTCATGCAGCCTGTGGGCTGAACGAAAAAAAGAGATTGATCGGTGGGTATGCCCACCATTAGAATACCTCCCTTCATCCACCCACTTCTAATGATGGGCATACATGCACCATTTATATATGCCGAAGCATGGGGGCATCCTCCCGCAAAAGGTAGGAGCAAATCGCTCCTCCGCCCCTGCTGCCCCCATGCTTCGGCATATATCACCTCTGCTGGAGTCACGGCTTTATGTATAGTGGGAGCAAACGCTGTTGCTGTCAAGATAAATAAATCCGCGCTGCAGCTGAATGGCGTACCTGAAGACAAAAAAATGGTTAACAATAAAACACAGTAAACAGTAAAGTATAAAAAAATTGCATACCTGAAAAGCAAACATGATAAAACATAATAACAATAAAACATTGCAGAATAGAATACAGTAAAAAAGAGCAGAACAATAGAGAGAGAATAGCGAGAGAGAGAACAATAAAACGACAACTATTTTTGTTTTTATTCTATATATTTTTTTGTGTTTTTTTTTTTTTACACTTTTTTTTGTAACTGTAACTTTTGTAACTGTAACCAGTTCCAGGTTCGGGTCTCTCAAAATGCGATGGCATCTTGGGAGACCCTGTGAAAGTGTGCCTAGTCTGTGCAATGCTGTACCCTATGCTAATACTCAAATAGTGAATGGTAGCGTTCAAAACATTCACCAATGCAAAGACCGGGATTATCAGGACAGGAGGGACAATAATAGCGGGTGTCATGCCTATATCCGCGCTTGTTGCAGACACGACATCTTTTTTGGGGGGTTCATTGGGTAGGGGTACTCGGGAGGACATAAAGAAAATGCCTTTCATGCAGCCAACTGCATTTGGTTGGGGATGTGAATGGGGGAAGTACGGGTGCTGCAGAAGTGGAGGGTTCCCAATTAGGATTGGCGAATGCAGCAGGAAGGTCATTATGGGCACGACGGGCCTGTGTTTGTCTTCTTCTTGGTGGCAGCAGGACACTACTTGTGCTTGCCACCTCACCAGCTTGAACTGCACTTATGGGACTCGCCACGTCACCAAGTGTTACTGCAGTGCTGGTTTGACTGCGTGTACTAGGCCAGTTCACCAAAACGCTACCAAAAAAACTGTTAGCGATCGCAGGGATCAGGCCTGACTCTGCGAACGCTGCAGTTATGCGTTTAGTGTTTTGTAAGTGACAGTAATCGATCAATACTGCACTTGGGTGGGCTAACCAGCGTCACCCGTAACAGTTATACGGTGATCACTGGTGAAAGGGTTAACTAGGGGGCAATCAAGGGGTTAAAACCTTTATTAGGTGGTATATGGGGGTCCCTGACGCTATAAAATGCTGACGGCGAACCTATATATTTACCTCCCTAACTAGCGTCACCAGTGAAACTAATACAGCGATCAGAAAAATGATCGCTTAGTGACACTGGCGACGGGGGGTGATCAAGGGGTTAAAACTTTATTAGAGGGGTTTAGGGGGGTACCCTAGATCTAAAGGGGGCTAACACTAACTGCCCTACCACACTAACTGTCATAAACTGACACCAATGCAGTAATCAGAAAAAAAAAAACTGCTTGGTGTCAGTGTGACGGGGGGGGGGGGTGTGTGATTGGGGGGTGATCAGGGGGGGATCGGGGGGGTGATAAGTATGCCTGGCGTGTTCTACTGTGTGTGTGTGTATGTGTGTTGTGCACTCACTCGGATGTCTTCTCTCCTCGGCGCCGGAACGGAAAATACCGAGCCGAGGGGCAGCAGAGGAAGGATTTCATTGGCTGGGAGCGATCGCGAGGGGGGCCACGAATGGATGGCCTCCCCCTCACCTCTCATCGCTCCCGGACAGAAGCCGACCGCCTCGGGCACCGCGGGAGGCAGATCACATACAGGTACATGATTTTGCCTGCCCATGCCATTTTGCCGAAGTATATCTGCGTGAGGCGGTCTGCAAGTGGTTAAAGAAAACAGAAGTGACGCGAGTTGCTCATTCTGCCAGGTTCGACATCTTGTCAGGACACCCGAGTTTTGTGTTGGGTAGGATGCTATAAATAGATTAGCAGAGCCCTGAACTATTCAACGATGAACTCTGAAAGTCTCTACCTATGAGGAGAGGGGGTAGAGGCTGTCTTGGCTGTATGCCCAGGCTTCACTGAACAGGAAGAGAAAATCTCCTAACACAACTTTCTAAACAGTATATAAAGATGAAGACAGCAGATATACATGTAAAACTTATGTAGGGAGATTTGTTTCATCTCTGTGTATCATCTGGGGCTGTTCACTTCACTGGGTATATGTGAAGGTTTATATCCACGTTAAAGTAGTACTATTGGTAAAACTTTTTTTTTCATTTTGGATAGAGATATGCCCTGTACACACAATAGGATTTTCCGAAAACAAATGTTCGATGTGAGCTTGTTGTCGGAAATTCTGACCGTGTGTAGGCTACATCGGACATTTGTTGTCGGAATTTCCCACAACAAAAATTTGAGACCTGGTTCTCAAATTTTCCGACAACAAAATCCGTTGACGGAAATTCCGATTGTGTGTACACAATTCCGACACACAAAATTCCATGCATGCTCAGAATCAAGCAGAAGAGCCGCACTGGCTACTGAAATTCATTTTTTTCGGCTCATCGCATGTGTTGTTCATCACCGCATTCTTGACGTTCGGAATTTCCGACAACATTTGTGCGACCGTGTGTATGCAAGACAAGTTTCAGCCAACATCTGTCGGAAATAAATGCAAGGTTTTGTCTTTGGAAAATCCTATCGTGTGTACATAGCATAAGGGAGATTTATAACCCCTGTTCAATTTTCTTTTCTCCATCTGTGTCCCATTAAGGAGATTTACCTTCACTTCCTGTCCCAGAGACAAACAGGAAGTGAGAAGAAATCCTTGCAAATTAAGGGAATTCCCAGGGGACCCCCAGGTCACCAGAACTAGTGTCCCCATTAGAAGATTTTCCCTTACTTTTCTGGGGGCAAGCCAAAAATTGGGTACTTCTTTTACTTTCACTTTCAATGATAATGGTAAACAGGGCAAATAGAGAGGGTGGATCGCCTTAATAGGGGTACAAACAGCAATAAAAACTGACAGATTTATTCATCTCCATTCTATCCAAAACAAAAAAAAAACAAGTTTTGCCTTTAGTTACACTTTAAAAGCAATTCCACTACTGATATAAATTGCTTTCTTAAAAATATCTCAAAGTTGACTGATTTCTATATACACTTCTGTTTAGTATCATTGTTATCTTGGTAAATCATTACATATACTGACAATATTACCTGCAAGTATTTATGGGCCCCATAGCAATTACATTGCTTTTTATGGTTATAGTTCAGGGTGCTAAGAGATATTTTCGAGAATGGAAAAGGAATTAAAAAAAAACTCTGCTAAAACACAGTGACATAAAACATTGTCATCTTTTTTGGATTCCTTGTGGTAAATGACACCACATAAAATTTCAAAACCCGGTGTCAGCCATTCCCAGTTGTCTGTTATCAAACTACTTTTTTTTTTGTTCAGCCCACCCCAAGAAGAGCGATAGTCGGGAACCGTTCAGCAGACCTATTTCGGGCCCGACCCTTCGAATGGCTGGCTTCTCTCGGACGGACTGCACTACACATGGGCTGAATGTCAGCCGGTTTCTATTGGTTTCTATACCAGCCGATGCCGCCTGACATTCGGCCTATGTGTCCTGGGCTTAATTGTTCTGTAATGCAACAAACTGTGAGGACCCCTTGAGATAACAAAGGAAGTTTGCACTGGACCAATCAAAGATCAGTATGTTTTGCACTTATTAACCTCCCTGGCGGTATGATTATTTCAGATTTTTGCGTCTCAAAGCGGTACAATTATTTTGCATAGAAATTTGGCGTTTTATATTGTAGGTCTGTAATTCTTAGCAATAACACACTTAAATCTGTCCACCAAGAGTCTAGTAGATATCCCGGGTATGATGAAGTTTGAAACACAAAATCATAAATTATAATATAATAAATAAATATAAATAATAAAAAAAAAATAATATAATAATAATAAAATAAATTTCCCCACGATTCACTATCGCTCAATTCTGCAAGTGTTCTAATTTACTATCGCTGTTTTCTAGCTGGTCTAAAGCCACTTTTGACAAAAAGGGACACTTTTTGGTTGCTATGGACAATCTCAAGTTTCCAGGCAGAAAGAACAGTATAGATTGCAGCTCTAACAAGCAGGGCCCTCTGATTCCTCCTGTATTGAATTGTATTGTACTTATACTGTCTGCCCTAATGTTGTAAAGCGCTGCGTAAACTGTCGGCGCTATATAAGTCCTGTATAATAATAATAATATATATAATATAAAACTGCATGCAGGGCATGGGCCAAAGCACTAGGGACAAAAGGGAAGTGAAATGATTTCATACAGTACTGTAATCTGTAAGATTACAGTATTGTATGTGTTATGATTTTGACATTTTTTTTAATTTGCCGCCAGGCTCCGCCCCCGTGCGTCGCGACCCTCACAGGGAATGGAGCCTGGCACACAGAGGCTTCGGGCAGAGGACGGAGCCCGCAGACAGCGTGGGGGGACATCGCAGGATCCTGGGGACAAGGTAAGTAACACTGCACCAGGATCTTGAGATGTAATCCCGAGTGTGGCTCGGGGTTACCGCTAATGGTGCTGAAATTTAACCCCGAGCCACACTCGGGAATACCGTCAGGGAGGTTAAGCCGATATAACAAAACACTTTCAATGGAATATGTATCAGATCAAAAAAATTGACAACTTCATTGTTTGTGTTACCACTTTTACACTTTATATGAAACAGACTGTTCCAATTAAGCCATTAAAGGAACGGGCAGCTTTGCTAGTGTACAATATATTAGAATTACTTTTTGTAAAATCTTATTTTTACATTCACAATCAAACCATACAGTACCAACATTTCTGGTATTTCAGGTAAATTGATGCATCCTTTCTTAATGTTATCTAATACCTTTTCATTTATGTAGTGATGACAGAATTACAAACCTCAGTCCATGGCCCACAAGCAACCCACTGTTTCTGCAATACTCATATCCAACACTGGGATCAATTTAAAAAGGGGGATTTCTACAGAACATGCAATACAAAATTCCCTGGAATATAGCCTTACACGCCACTTAAAAGAAGCTACCGCATCTGTTTCTAATTTAAAGCTGTACTTTAGCCAATTCTGAATACAAAGTTAAAGAGAATATTTGTGAATTGTTATACCTGTTCAGCCATTATAGTGATCTAGACATTCCTATCAACCATTGTAGCCAGATCCTGGACCTCCCTGCAAATAACACGCTCTTTACCCCCTCTAACTAATCGATGAATAAAGGAAAAAAAAAACCTAAACGCCACTATTACTTACCTAAATTCATGGTCCTTTTTCTGTCTTTCTTACTACAGGGTGGAAAAGTCCTGTCTTGAGTGTAAACAATAATGCCCAGGTGACATGGACACTTCCTACTGGCTGTCCGGCAACAGAGTCCTAGGAGAATTCAGCAGCCGGATAACACCATGATGAGGGTATCAGTTACCGCAAGTAAACTGCAACACTGGAACAATTGTTTCTACTCTCAGAAAAGAGGCGCTCGTGAGGTATGTGCGATGGCGAACTCAGATGAGCAGGAAAAGGCTTAGAGGGGGGTTTTGTAACAAAGAAAATGGTGGCTGGGTAAGAGGGGGATGGGGAAAGGGAAAGGGAAGGGGAGCTACTGTAGAGATGGCATATGCTGTAAATCAAAATTTTGATTTTTGTTTGCTTTCCCAATCACAGGGCTACAAAGTGGACTACAGTGGTTTGAGTGCAGCTGAGTGCAGTGTTTGGCGCCTTCCAGAATTCCTGCTTTTAAAAAAATATTTTAGGAGGTGACAGGGTACATACTGTAGCTGTCCAAATGTTTCTATTATTATAATATTTCTAGTATTCTAGGGGTCTACCTAATACTTAGAAGGAGTCCCATGCTTTACACATTTGTTGGCAAATGTAAACCATAGATGCAAGCCGTCCATAAGAATCCAGCAACGAAAAGGGTTAAAGGAGGGCAAAATGGATTTTTATGTTTCTTGAAATGTTCCCCTTGATAGTTGACAATTTATTTTATTCAGGTATTAACATGCAAGCCGTTGCTTCTTTAGAAAATCTAGGAGGTGCACTTAACACTGTGTGTCAATTTAACCACATACAGATAATGGAAAGCTATAATGAAGATTCAATTTTGATGTGTAAAATGAAATATAACTCAAGTTTCCTGTACATTATTGCTCCCACTGTGTAAGCATGTTTATAGCAAATAAGCATATATTTCCCATTGAGTGTTATACTGTCTAATAAAAACATACACACAATGTGACAAATCTGTTTTTACCCATTCTTATTTCATATGGAGCGAATCTTTTAGTCTCCATTGGCTAGGCATTATACATAAGGATTTTTCACAAAAAATGAAAAACTTACATTATTATACATTTTCAACTCATGTATTTTTATATGTTGTCCTGAGATGTGTACACTATATTACCAAAAGTATTGGGACACCTGCCTTTACACGCACATGAACTTTAATGACATCTCAGTCTTAGTCCGTAGGGTTCAATATTGAGTTAGCCTACCCTTTGCAGCTATAACAGCTTCAACTCTTCTGAGAAGGCTGTCCACAAGGTTTAGGAGTGTGTCTATGGGAATGTTTGACCATTCTTCCAGAAGCGCACTTGTCAGGTCAGGTACTGATGTGGACGAAGAGGCCTGGCTCGCAGTCTCCGCTCAACACACTGTTCATTTCTTTTTTCTTATCTCAAGTAGGGATGAGCCGAACAACCCTCAGTTTGGTTTGCAGCAGAACATGTGAACAGGTAAAAAATTTGTGTAAACACACGAACATCGTTAAAGTCTATGAGACGCGAACGTGAGAAATCAAAATTGCTCATTTTAAAGGCTTATATGCAAGTTATTGCCATAAAAAGTGTTTGGGGACCCGTGTCCTGCCCCAGGGGACATGTATCAATGCAAAACAAAGTTTTAAAAACGGCAGCTTTTTCAGGAGCAGTGATTTTTATAATGCTTAAAGTGAAACAATAGAAATGAAATATACCTTTAAATATCGTGCCTGGGGGTGTCCTTGGTATGCCTGTAAAGTAGCGCATCTTTCCCATGTTTATAACAGTGCCACAGCAAAATTACATTTCTAAAGGAAAAAATGTAATCAAAAACTGCTCGCCGCTGTAATACATTGTCGTATCCAGGCAATATAGATAAAAATACCAAAAATACCAAACGAAAATGTCGTTAATGTCCCCCCAAAAATATTAAGGAGAACCCCGCACCAAAATGTTGTAAAAAATTGCATGGGGGTCCCCCAGGTCCCCAGGCACTATATACTCTGAACAGCAGTATATATACTATACGGCCTGCCCTATATACTCTGCAGAAAAACTGGGCCTTAGGTATTGGTGGTACCAGAACACTGTAAGCCCTCACAGTTACTCTTGTTGGGGGCAGGAACGGGCCCTGCTGTAAAATATTATATCAAAAATTGTAATTACATGGCCCTGTTAAACAGGGGCAGAAAAATTTGGCCTTTGGTTTTGGTGGCGCCAGAACACTGTAAGCCCTCACAGTTACTCTTGATGGGTGCAGGAAGGGGCCCTGCGTTGAAAAATGATATAAAAAATTGTAATTATGTGCCCCTGTTAAACAGGGGCAGAAAAATTGGGCCTTGGGTGGTGGTGGTGCCACAACACTGTAACCCCTCACAGATACTCTGGTTGGGCGCAGGAACAGGCCCTGCTGTGAAATATTAGATCAAAAATTGTAATTACATGCCCCTGTTAAACAGGGGCAGAAAAATTGGGCCTTGGGTGGTGGTGGTGGTGCCCTAAACCAAAAATATTGTTGGAAGCTAGCATCATCAAGATTGAGGAGGAATAAGATAGTCAGCATAGGCAGTCTTCAAGGGATCCCAGATCCATAGCAAATTCAATCAGTTACATCAGAATCAGGTGCTTGATAGCTGCTAATCCAAGACTGATTCATTTTTATAAATGTGAGCCTATCAACGGAGTCCGTGGACAGGCGCACTCTTTGATCCATTACAAACCCTCCAGCAGCACTGAATCTGCATTCAGAAAGAACACTGGATGCAGGACAGGCCAGTAGCTCCATTGCATATTGAGCAAGTTCTGCCAGTGGTCTATCCTCAAGACCCAGAAACCCAGTGGATGCTCTGTTGGAAAGGTCTCCAAGTCCTGCACCATATAATGCAGATGCTGGCGATGGTTGCTTGAACCGATCAGACCTTGGCGCTGAGAACTGAAAATTGTTCAAAGGCATCAGTCAGCCGGCCACCTCTCCACCGCTCTTCCATTGACTGAACAAAGCCTCAGCAACACGTTGTCCAGCACCAGGAAATTGAACCTCCCAGGGTCTGGAAATGCGTTGCACAAACCTTTCTTCAAGACCTCCTGAAGATGCTTCATCCTCTGCTCCCCCTGCAAAGGCAGGATGAGTTCTACAACCTTACCATTGTAACGTGGATCAAGAAGGGTTGCCAGCCAGTAATGATCACTCTCCTTGATACCACGAATCCTTGGGACCTTTCGCAGGCTTTGCAGAATCAGGGAGGCCATGCAGCGTAAGTTTGCAGAAGCATTTGATTCTGAGTCCTCTGGGTCATTAAGGATCTCATGATCTGTAACTACCTCCTCCCAGCCATGTACAACTCCTTGGGCTTCTGGAGACTGAAAACCATCCCTTGCTGACACAATCCTCCTCCTTCTCCTCTTCTTCCTGTGTGTTTGGCAGGCCCGCAGGAATACTAATAAAGGGGGCCTTGAGTGGAAAGGAAATCCTCCTCTTCCTCCCGCTGTTCTGCCTCAAGTGCCCTGTCCATGATTCCACGAAGCATGTGCTCCAACAGGAAGACTAGAGGGACAGTGTCACTGATGGATGCATTGTCGCTGCTCACCATGCTTGTGGCCTCCTCAAATGGTGACAGGACAGTGCATGCATCCTTTATGAGTAGCCACTGGTGTGGTGAAAAGAAGCCAAGCTCCCCTGACACTGTCCTGGTGCCATACTTGCACAGGTGCTCATTGATGGCCCTCTGCTGTGTGCGCAGCTGCTGCAGAATTGCCAGCGTTGAGATCCACCTGGTGGGCATGTCACAAATGAGGCGGTTGGTGGGCAGATTGCATTCCCTTTGAATGTCAGCCAGCCGAGCACTGGCATTGTATGACCGGAAATGTCCACAGACTTTTCTGGCCTGCCTTTAGGAGATCTTATAAATCTGGGTACTTGCTCAAGAACCACTGCACCACCAAATTCAGGATGTGTGCCAAACATGGAACATGGGTCAAGTGTCCCTGTCGGAGGGCGGAGAGAAGGTTGGTGCCATTGTCGCATACAACCATTCCTGGCTGAAGCTGGTGTAGCGTCAACCATCTCTAAGCCTGCCCCTGCAGAGCTGACAGAATCTCTGCCCCAGTGTGGCTCCTGTCCCCTAGGCAGACCAAATCAAGCACCGCATGGCATCTTTTAGCCTGACAGCTTGCGTAGCCCCTTGAACGCTTACGGAGCACCGCTGGTTCAGAGGACCTCCGGAGCTCTGCGGTGTGATGCAATAGGGTGGCTAGCCTGCCTCGTTGGAGTTGTGCCTCTTCCTCCTTCTCACTTTCCGCATCTCTTCTCTCAGGCACCCAAGTACAGTCAGTGACCTCATCATCCCCTCCCTCCCTCCCCATCACTGGAGCAAACTTGGCAGTATACTGCAGTTGGGGGAACATGACTGCCAGTTTCTTGTCCTTCTGTGGCACTCCCTCTCTCTAGGCTCACTTTATTCCCTTCCTCAACCTGTGAACCAACATCGGAGCCTTCAAATCGCTGCGCATCCTCCAGCAGCATATAACCGACACTGTGGTCGAATAATTCTGGGGACTCCTCCGTGCATTATGGTAGGGCTACGGAAGGAGTGACTGTGGACAAGGAGCCAGTGGAATAGGCCACTTTGGCAGCTGCGTTGGAAGGCAATTTACTCTGAGCCTGGGTGACAGAGGATGTGGAGGATGAGGACAGCTTTGTTATCCACTCCACCAACTCTTCTGTATGTTGTGGCTCAATAACACGGCCAGCAGCAGCAAAAAAGGACAAGCGTGCCCCACGGCCACCACTGTTGACTGTAGACACAGAGGCTGCTTGCCCTCTTTTAGTGGCCTGTGAGCGTCTGCCTATCCTTGGTGGCCTTCCGGACATGATGTATTTTTTGTTTTACAACACCACACTACATTGTATTAGATACTGTGTACACCGCCTGAAGTGTATTAGAAAATGTACAACAGCTGCACTGTATTGCATACTGTGTACACCACCAGAAGTGTAGTAGAAAGTGTACACACTGTATTAGATACTGTGTACACTGCCTGCACTGTATTAGAAACTGTACAATGACTGCACTGTATTGTATACTGTGTACACCACTAGAAGTGTAGTAGAAACCGTACACACTGTATTAGATACTGTGTACACTGCCTGCACTGTATTAGCAATTGTACAATGACTGCACTATACTGTGTACACCACCAGAAGTGTATTAGAAACTGTACACACTGTATTAGATACTGTGTACACCACCTGCACTGTATTAGAAACTGTACAATGACTGCACTATATTGTATACTGTGTACACCACCAGAAGTGTAGTAGAAACTGTACACACTGTATTAGATACTGTGTACACCGCCTGAAGTGTATTAGAAAGTAATGGAGTCCTAATCCTCTGTAAATTTCTCCAAAATGGAATTTCTTGCTTTAGTTGGACTTTAATGTTAACTGCTGTAAATACTTATATAAGACATATAAAAAAATGCTTACCATAAATCCACAGACAGGATGGGCAATTGACCTGTAAAGTAAGAAAAAATAGGTATGATTATTATTAATATAATACAGGGTTTATATAGCACCAACAGTTTGCCCAGTGTTTTTGTGTTTGTGAGATCTAACAATCTAAAGGGGGGAGGCAAGTGATAGAGAAAGAAAAAATACAGTTTTTAGGTGGAGGCAGGATAGGCTTCCCTGATAAGGTGAGTTTTCAAGGAACCTCTAAAGGAGCGGAAGGAGATTGATGGAGAGAATTAGGGGCCTCCAGAAGAAGGGAGAGACTCTGAAGAAGTCATGGAGCTGAGCACAGGAGGAGGTGATGAGGGGTAGAACAGTAAAATGGGGCACCTGCAGCTAGGCAATATTCTGCAGCACATAGTTACCCCTCAATCACCTGACTATTGTTAATACAGTTTCTGAATATTATAATACATAATGGGAATGTTATATAAAAACTGGTACGAGAAAATCTGAAAACCTGAAAATCTTACTGATGGACCAGTCATTTGCATCCACCGAACACATCCCTTACCGCTCTAAATGAAAGATGAAACCTTTCACCAGCTTTTATGCATCAGCACCAATGTCTTTTATAAAGTGTGAAACCAAGAACACTTGCATAAGTTCTTGCTAGCCTTGAGCACAGAATTATTCTGGCCTTGAGGTCCTTCTGAATTGTCATAAAAAGGAATGAACTTGTAAGAAAAAGCTGCCCCCTGAAAACTCCATATATATTTCAGTCCATACAAAAGCAATCACATTATTTGGTACATGTCCAGCACTGCAACATATTCAAGGATTGTACTTTAATTTGGAGTAGGGCTGTAGAATTAAAGAAGAAAATGCTAGTCTTTTCTTTTATAATGTGTACACACATGATTAGTTATAAGGGTGAGTAAAAAGGAACTTGTGAATTTACTCCCCCTTTAAAAATGTTCTACTCAATATTAAGTCAAAATAAGCTGCACAACTGCCCTTTTCCTGAGGACAGCATTGCTTGAATTACCCATGCAAAACATTATGTTTAAATAGAGAAGAATTAGAACACTTGTCAGGTTTTTATTGCTGTTTGTGTCCCTATTAGGGAGATTCACTTAACCCTCTCTATCTGACCTGGTGACTGTTGTCACTAAAAGTGAAAGAAAAGAGCTAATCCCAAATTTTGAGTTGTCATCAGAACAGGAATAGAAGGGAAATTTTTCAGGGGAAAATATAGTGATATATTTTCCCCCTGAAGTAGATACGGAAGTTCCCTGTATCGATACGCGTTGGGGAGGGAACAGGACGGACGTTCAGCAGGTGACCTGTCAGGAAAGAACCCCATACCATCCCAATATCGATCCGGTATCTTTATATGCTGTTTGCCTGATGCAAAGTGGCGCACTGACGTGCCTATACTATGTGAGTACCCCATAGGGGGGTTTTATGTGATTAATAAACTGTTAAAACGTTATTACACCATCCAGTCCTTTTTCACTCAACCGAGGTATAGTGCTGACAGGTCCAGGAGTCTGGTTAAAACTGCAGAGCCCCAGAGGTGGTTCACAGGCCTGTATTGACTAAGCTTAAGTGCAAAGTCACACACTCAGAGGTGAGTGTTTAATACCTAGGGGGAGCACCTGAGTGTGATCACTGTGGTTTGCTTTGGGTTATCTACACAGCAGTTTCCAAATCGCATGGATCACTGCGGCTTGTTTTGGATTATCTACACAGCAGTTTCCAAATCGCATGGACTTTAGAAGCACTTTTGAATTGAAATAATTGGATGACACATATGCACAAAGAAGCACTTTTTATTCATCTATATGTTTTAGTGGATTGAGTCCACTATATATTTTTATGAACACTATATGAGTTTATGAACACTATATGATTTTATGAACAATAATTTTTCAATCACCATATGGATGCACGATATAGCACTTTTTACTAGTGTGATTATTTATTTTCATTTATATGTTCATTTTTAAGTATTTGTAACTATTTGTTGCACTATTGTCACTTTTTACAGTCACTAGTTACTGGATGTATCACGGTGTGTGGTTATCACATATATATAATGTGAAGAGTATATTTGAAAGCGCAGCGTATATATTTATTTCAGTAGTCCACCTTAGGACAGCTAGCACTAAAGACATTCTATTCTATTTTTGCTACACTAAAAGGGGCCTGCGGTCCCTGCCTGCAAAGACAGTTGCAGAGGCCTGACGGAGTCAGAGTTGGGCCTAACCATGTGCTAGCTGTGCCTGGAGATAAGTGTTGTGCAGGAGAGAGAGAGTGAGAGAGAGAGAGAGAGAAAGAGAGAGAGAGAGAGAGAGAGAGAGAGAGAGAGAGAGAGAGAGAGAGAGAGAGAGAGAGAGAGAGAGAGAGAGTAACGGTCTGCAAGCAAGAGAGGAGAGGTGGAGGAGACTGGAGTAGCCAAGTGTGTATAGTTGTCCCAACAGATTGATACTCAACCAATTGCTTGTTCTGCTGGGCCTCCCATATATTCCCATCCCTTTCCAAGTTCAAATCCCTCAATAAAAATACAGAAAACAAGCACATGGACTGTTCGTTGTCTCCAAGGTGATTGGGAAGTGAATACCGGGCTGGGCAGGGTGACAGGTGGGCCACAACTTTCGGCAGCCCTTACGGGGGCACCGCTACACATATGTGCAGAAGAAAGAATAAAGTGCAAAATATGAGGTAACAGGTTCCATAAAAATAGTTCACAAAATGAAAGTGCTAAGACTGTGAGAACACAAAGCAAAGTGCAAAGATTACCAGTCCTCTTTAAGAGGTGTCTTCATCAAGAAATAATCCGCTTGCCAGTTATAAGCATTTTCAGCCTTCCACCAATGGAATAATATGCATCACCATGTGTGAGTGAAACACCAACACCGCAATACACTCACCAGATCCTGGGCTGCATAAAGAGGCAGCAAACAGCACATAAACAGGTAAAGAGACTTCACAGTGTAAACGACAAGCCCTTGCTATACCACTCCTCTCCAACAGGGGGCCAGCGCCACTATATTATTATGCATAGGAGGAGCATTCACCACACAGAGCCACAAATATTTTTTCAAAAACAAAAATTCAGCCATCTAATAAAGCTGTATTACACAGCTTTCCATCATATCCATATGCAAACCAACAGCAAAGGAATGACACTTACTAAGATAGCCGCCAATCCTGGAACTGACCTAACAGGGTATTGACCTAACAGTAACTGCACTCTATCAAATGCAGGCGCCTGTTCAGCAGTGTCATTAAATTTAGGCAGCTGTGGGTGCCTGGGCTGCTGAATAAACCAATGGCAGTGGAGAATCCTCTGTCCACTTTGTGTTTTGTGGATGGAGAAATCAAGTCATATCTGTATAATAATAATAGTAATATGTGGGAAGTTTATTTTCTGAGCCTGGCCATCTGCTCTATAGTATGTGCATTTGTTGAACTCACAGGTGTGTGCAGGGGGTGTGCCTGGGCACACCCTAATCACTCTGTGTGGTGCCGATTCCCCCTTGTGCCCGGGCTTCCCCCCGTGTTGTGCGACCCCCACCGCAGGGCTGCTGGCTTCCCTCCTCTCCCTCTGGATGATGTGGGTGATGTTTCTGGATGGAGAGTGGGGGAACGGGCTAATCAATGTAATTTTCCAGCCCATTCCTTTTCTACATGAACACAGTGAGCACATTCACTCATTCACTGTGTTCACTCATATCTGATCAGTAAACTGTTTACTATGCTCCAGTTTGTGAATGAACAGGAAGCCATTCAGCACAGGGCACTTCCCATTCATTCACTGTCCAGTGCAGCTGAGGCTGCAGAGAAAGGCATGTGCATTTCAGTTTTGGGGTACACACCCTAATGCAATAGGCTGCACACACCTTTGGTTTTAATTGTACTGGGTATGCAAGACAAGCTTGATCTAGTAATTTCTTGGGAAACCGCTTTTCTTACAGGAAGAGTAAGCATCTCAATTTCTAAAACACTAGTTTCACATTTTATTGAACTTTAATTTTGTGTACAAAGTTCTTTGCACAGCCCAGTGAGCTGTCACTGAGTGGTAGGGCCGTAGGCACTGGTAACATAGGGATAACTGGAGCTGTTGTAATAAGACTATCTATTAACTGCAGCAAAATAAAATCCCTACCTAGTATAATAGTGCTTTCATATTTAGTTTGTACACTGGTTGATTCAAATTTTAAAGTCACTAACAGGCAACCAAGCACAGGAATAGGGTATCTTAGATAATGAGTCAGTTTCAGAGTGAGTGTAATAAGTGATTCATTTGTAAAGTAGTTTAGGTAGACTCCCTTGTGCAGTATTGAGACAGTAGATCCTGTATCAGTCAGGATAATGGAGTAGCCCTTGTTAGCAGAAGCATCAATAACAGTTAGTGCATAAATTTGTCTGAAATGGAAGCATCATATTTATCTACATTTAAGATGATAATCTCAGGGGAAGTAACTTCACGAACCTGTCTAGCAGTAGAAGTACAGCAGATTTTTTCAAAGTGTCCCATATTCTTAAATTTACGGCACTTTGGGGGGATTTACTAAAACTGGGGGGCACAAAATTTGGTGCAGCTGTGCATGGTAGCCAATCAGCTTCTAGGTTCTATTGTCAATGCTTTCTTGAACAAGCTGAAGTTCGATGCTGATTGATTACTAAGGATGAGCTCAGGCGTGTTCGCAACCACATGTGCAGAGCCCGCCAGGAAGTCGGCACTGCACAGCGCTAATCACAGGCAGTGAGACATTTCCCGATCTCTGCAGCCGTGGATTGGGAAATGTCTCACTGCCTGCGATTAGCAATGTGCAGTGCTGACTTCTTGGCGGGCTCTGCACATGCGGTTGAGCCCATCGTTATTGGTTACTATGCACAGCTGCACCATATGCTGTGTACCCTAGTTTTAGTAAATCTCCCCCTATGCATCTTTTGCAGCACATACAGCATAGTCTGCAATACTGTGTTGAGGCACACCTATAGCAGTTCTATGTATGTGCAGCTCTCTATTGAGGTTTAGATGATCTCTTGTACTTTTGTACTCAGCCTCATTATGCACCCTATGAGTGTCAGATCCTGAATTCACAGTCTATATGGTGCCAGTTATCCCCTGACTGAGGGTTTTTGCCTCAGCCACAGCAAACTTTTAATATTGTTTGCTAGATTTAAATCATGTTCCACAGTCTTTCTCTAATATGGGTTGTTTTTTTTTCCTGCTAGTTACTGTATTTATTGGTATATAACGCACCTTTTCACTCTGAAAATCAGGTGCAAATAGCGTGTGCGTGTTATACGCCGATACTTCAATTTTAGCTGCCTCGGAGGGGACAGGGAGGGGCGCAGGACGAGCGCTGTCAGTGAGAATCTCCTGTTTACTCAGCGGCCTCTGTAATAGGAAGTCCCGTCTCCTGGGCCACCATTGAACCACTGTTCTGTCTATCATAGGAGATACTCACTGTATGTAATCTGTCGGTGCTCGAGTATAGAAAATATGCTGCCCTTTTGTTCACACACAGTGAATGTGTAAAACACACTTTCTAGCTGCAGGTAAGTCCTCCCGATTGGCAGCAAGTATGTATGGGGGCGTTGAGTGGACAGCGCTTTATGCCAAGCTGTCTCAGTTCCCACCCTGCTTCTTCTCTAGATGGGATAGTCACATACCTGTCTATAAGGAAACACGCCACCATCTTGTGTAACTTACTCCTGGCCTGAGGACAACCTTCCCATATATTCCTGTCTTGAAGCCTATTACTCAGAATAAAGATATCATACTGTTATAGGAACAGGATCTTCAACTAATTTGCAGAGCGCAAAGAAAGTATTGTACGTGTAACAACTGTAAATAGAGATATCTACTGACCACATACATACTGCTCCTTCCTTGGAATATGGGATTTGTTCATGTTGCCTGCACATCATGTTATCCTTAAAATGCTTGTACAAACTCAACATTCTTGCCTTCTTTCAGCACCAGTTTGGGCAAATTCATAATAAGATTACTAAAATGTTGTGACCTGCTGAAATGCAAGGACATGGCAGGTTTCCTAAATGTGTGTCGGCTATGGCTAATAAATCTTGCTATGGCATAGCAAGACTTATCAGTTGTGCATATTACTTAGAAACTTAACAAGCACTCCTCCTCACAGCAATTCACTAATTCAGGTTAGGATTCGGAAAGGAGTCATTATTCTGACTTTAATTCTAAAATTGTTTATTGGATTTTTCTATCAGCCTCTTAGTACGCTGCACGGCACCTTATCCATAGTCCAAGTTTTTATTGAACTCAGCTGTTAGCATCTCTGTACTGTGCTATGCTAAGGAATGATGTATTTGTTGAATTTTATTATCATTTTACTCTGGAAATTACCTTCCCCATAGGTAAAATTTTTATTTTATTTTTTTAGTTTAGCTGTACATTTAGTTATTGTTTCTGTACCCTACACAATACATTGTACCTAGAACCTTACTGTATTGGAAGCTGGTAATCTGAATATACAGTAAATTTAGACAGTCAAACAGGACGGCGCTCAGGCTATCTGTGCAAATTACCAAATCGTAGTTTTCGCTAACATTAGACTTCTTCCGCATCCAGGAACTACTTTATTTAAACCATTGGTAAAAACCACAATTTGGTCATTTGCACAGATAACCCTGACCATTGTCTTGTTTGACTGTCTACATTTCTCTCACCACCACTCCAAGTGCACTGTGACAGCAGCCTGGGGCAATTCCTCAACAATCCAACTCATATGTACTTACAGATATATGCCCTTAGTGCTTGGTTTACATACAGTGCCTTGAAAAAGTATTCATACCCTTTGAAATTTTCCACCTTTCAGTAGGACAACGATCCTAAACATACAGCCAGAGCTACAATGGCATGGTTTATATTAAAGCATATTCATGTGTTAGAATGGCCCCGTCAAAGTCCAGACCTAAATCCAATTGAGAATCTGTGGCAAGACTTGAAAATTGCTGTTCACAGACGCTTTCCATCCAATGTGACAGAACTTGAGCTATTTTGCAAAGAAGAATGGGCAAAAATGTCACTCTCTAGATGTGCAAAACTGGTAGAGACAAAAAGACTTGCAGCTGTAATTGCAGCGAAAGGTGGTTCTACAAAGTATTGACTCAGGGGGGCTGAATACAAATGTACGTCATACTTTTCACATATTTATTTGTAAAAACTTTGGAAAACCATTTATCATTTTCCTTCCAATTCACAATTATGTGCCACTTTGTGTTGGTCTATCACATAAAATTCCAATAAAATACATTTACATTTTTGGTTGTAACATGACAAAATGTAGAAAATTTCAAGAGGTATGAATACTTTTTCAAGGCACTGTATGTGTGTTTTAAACTGTTTCCATCATCACTGTGCTACTCCTTTACAATTTCACTTACATGTACCTATGGGACTCTGGCTATAGTGCTTGGAATACATGTGTGTTTTTTTAATCTGAATATAACACACAAGAGCCTTATTCAGAGCGGCAGATCAAAGTGTAATTAGAATGTGCATACTATAGTCAAATCCATAGGACCAAAAAAAAATTACCTTATAGTTCACCTGAACCAAAATTTGATTGGATGCTACACTTAATAAGAATTAAAGCAAGACAGCCTATTGTTGCTTTCTTTTCTACGATCTAGCAAGAGGTCCTCTGCAAAATGTTGTTTTTATGCAGGTTTGACTACCTGCGAAATATACCAGCTTGTATAGGAATTGGTTCCTTTGCTGTGACTCAGCATTTGTGTATTCAAGGACCATTTCCCTGTAAGTTGGTGCATACTTCATCCTGTCCCTGCCAGACATCCCAACACCATCAGAAATTCTCTGCTTTCATATTATGCCTGCTGTGCTGGTTTTTACTTCATGCAAACAAAGCGGATCATCACTGAAGTTACATGCTGGGATGGTTCTTCAGTTCGCAATGTGATCAAAGAGGAAAATTATTTAGCAGAAACTGCGGTACAAGAAAGAAATATCAACATGCATCAAATCACGGAGCAAGTGATGGTATCATTAGCCTGGAATCTAATAGAGATATATCAGTTCCATGGTTATATCTGTACAGAAGCAAGCAGTGTTTTAATCAATTGTGTGACATGCTGGTAGTGACTTTGCTTCTGGCTATTGTTAGGTCATTGACCTTGCTTTTAGTCTGTTAAATGTAACACTAAAGTCATGCAGAGTTAATAACTTGTTATGCCGAACGAATGGAAAAAAGGTTTTTATATATCTGCATCTCCTATGCTATATCGGTGGTGTCAAAGTTTACAGTAGTCAAAACTGTAACCAGGACCCCAAGGAAAATAAGGCTTCCAGTGTGACCACATATTCCTGCTAATGTAGTTCCACATTCTACTGTATGAATTTTTCTTTAATGATCCTCTGCTTCTCACCATCTATGAGCAGTTTAAGCCACAGAGATAAGTAGAGCAGCATAGGTGGCCTAAGTTGAGGCTCTTGATGTTACAGAAATATTAAACTGTTAGAACAGAGAAGAGCCATAGCAACTTATTCTGGTTTTATTGGGCCCAATTTGGACATTTTCACTTAGGGGTGTACTCACTTTTGTTGCCAGGGGTTTAGACATTAATGGCTGTGTGTTGAGTTATTTTGAGAGGACAGCAAGTTGACACTGTTATACAAGCTGTACAGTCACTACTTTACATTGTAGCAAAGTGTCATTTCTTCAGTGTTGTCACATGAAAAGATATAATAAAATATTTACAAAAATGTGAGGGGTGTACTCACTTTTGTGAGATAATGTGTTTTACTATAACCTAACTTTTTTTTTACTTTTTCATTCAACTTCATTGCTATCACAAGGGGGCTAACAAGCCTCCTATGTAATAGCATGGGCAGGTACCATGTTCTTTTTATGAAAATTATCAGAAGTCTATTAGAACCGCCCTTCACTGCCGCTAATCAAATAGCTGTTTTCCCAGCCACAGCAGCCAGAAAATAACAGCCAGTCACAAAATGCTTGTCGCTTCAGGGTTCATTAGTTGCAAAGGAAATCAGGGAGAGTTCCTGCTCTCCTTCCTGACACAGATTTGTGTAAACATGACTACCCTTTAAAGTGGATGTAAACCCGATTTATGAAATTTGAGCTGGGCACATATATCTGCAGTGTTTTCTTATATCTCTTCAAAGCACTAAGTCCCATGGCTTTCTCCTGCTCCGTTCTTCTGTTATCAGCTTGATAACTTCTGACAAGTTCACCGACACAGCCAGCCTGAATTTTGTGTCAGGGTGGGTGCTGTAAATAGATTAGCAGAAAGCTGCTCTACGTACAGCACAGCTCTGAAAGTCTATCTGGAGGGGGTGTGTACCTTTCCTCCAATCAGCTGTCTCCCAGTGTAATCCAACACTACACTGCTACTGCTGAATGAGAAAGTGAAAATCTGTAACCCGATGTGCACTTTCTAAACAGTATATAAAGCTGAAGACCGCAGATATACATGTAAAACTTATGTAGGGAGATTTGTTTAATCTCTGTGTATCATCTGAGACTGTTCACTTCACTGGGTATATGTGAGGGTTTACATCCACTTTAACCACTTGCTGACCGCCGCATGTATATATACGTCGACACAATGGCACGGACAGGCAAATGGGCGTACAGGTACATCCTTTTAAATTTGCCGCCATGTCATCGCGTGCATGTGCGCCTGCCGCAAGCTCCGTGAGTGTGATCGAGGGTCCTGCGGACTCAATGTCCGCGGGGATACCTGTGATCATCTCACAGAGAGGAAGAACGGGGAAATGCTGATGTAAACAAGCGTTTCCCCGTTCTGCCTAGTGACACTGACACTGATCACAGCTCCCTGTAATTGGGAGCAGTGATCAGTGTCTTGTCACACATAGCCCATCCCCCCCACAGTTAGAATCACTCCCTAGGACACACTTAACCCCTACAGCGTCACCTAGTGTTAACCCGTTCACTGCCAGTTACACAGTAATCGATGCATTTTTAATCACACTGATCGCTGTATAAATGTGAATGGTCCCAAAATAGCGCCAAAAGTGTCCGATGTGTCCGCCATAATGTCGCAGTCATGATACAAATCGCTGATCGCCGCCATTACTAGTAAAAAAAAAAAAATGATTAATAAAAATGCCATAAAACTATCCCCTATTTTGTAGACGCTATAACTTTTGCGCAAACCAATTAATAAAGGCTTAATGCGATTTTTTTTTACCAAAAATATCTAGAAGAACACGTATCGGCCTAAACTGAGGAAAAAAAATGTCTTTTTATATATTTTTTGGGGATATTTATTATAGGAAAAAGTAAAAAATAATGCATTTTTTTCAAAAAATAAAAACCGCAGAGGTGATCAAATACCACCAAAAGAAAGCTCTATTTGTGGGGAAAAAAGGACGTCAATTTTGTTTGGGAGCCACGTCGCACGACCACGCAATTGTCAGTTAAAGCGACGCAGTGCCGTATCGCAAAGTGCTCTGGTCTTTGGCCAGCCAAATGGTCTGGGGCTTAAGTGGTTAAAGTGGTTTTAAACCCTAAAGCAAATATTTATGATACTGCAGCTTACCAATTCTTAGCTATGATGGCTGCATTAGTTTTCTTTTTTTAGGCTTTCTTTCCTTTATTTCCACCTGGTGATCCTGCCAGTAAGTCAGTTGTTTTTTAACAGAACAATAAATACAATGCAGCGTTTCCACAGTTTTAGCATAAATAATATATTAAAAAAGATATAAAAAAGACATTATTTGTGTAAAAGTCCAAATTTCTGTAACTTGTCTAATAAAGTCCAAGTGTAACACCCATGTGCTTCTACACAATACAGCAGTGATCTCCATGTGCAGGCCCATCACTGATAATTAAGATGCTTACCAGAGAAGAAACCTCACACACCGAGCTATCTTGTGCTCAGCATGTATAAACCGGGGGGCTGTATCAAAGCACTTCTCCTTTCCTTCTGACAGCCAGGACACAAATGGAGTAACAACATCTGACAAGTGGATCTCACAAACACTAGCCGATCTCGGATATGCACCCTTGATTCTCTCATCTTTATCAGGCATCCCCAATATAATATATATCACGAGGGGCAAATAAAGACTCTCGTAGTGCAGTAAATTCCAGAATTGAATGTGTAAACACATAAAACCAAGCATAAAAACAAGCCAACAAAAGACAGTTACATGAAAGCTGCTGCTCTCCATTTGATGGTTTGACAGTTTGTTTGAGAGCACAAGCAAATGTGACAGTTTTCCTGCATGCCTTAAATGTAAATGTTTTTTGAAACCGTTCAATTAATGGGTTTAGTTCTTCTTTAAAGTGGAACTTTACTCATAACAATTGATAAAAATTATGTTTTTAAGCAAGGAACATACATTCCACATAAATACGGTAATTATTCAACTAAAATTAGCGTGCGCTGTAATATGCAGCCCAGAGCCCTGAGCAGCGGTTAAAGCAGAACTAAACCCTCCTATCTTTTTCAGCCAAGGAAGCTGCCATCTGTTTGACCTCAAACTGCCATGGTGCTGCACCCATGTGATCAGTTATGACACCAGCCATTTGATGGTTTCACAGTTTGGTTAAGAACACAAGCAAATGTGACAGTCAGCATTCCTGGCATGCCAGGAATGAAACTGTTTTTTGAAACCGTGAAATTGATGAGTTTAGTTCCGCTTTAATTGCTAGGCTGTCAGCAGATCAACCTCTATAAATTCAGCACAGTGCTAAAAAAAAAAAAGAGAGCAAATGAGCATGTGCAGAGTGGGGTGAGACAGTGTATTAATGGATTTTCACCTAATTAGTAAATAGAGTTTACCTGTGTGTAATTGAATCTCATATATAAATACAGCTGTTTTGTGAAGCCCTCAGAGGTTTGTTAGAGAACCTTAGGGAACAAACAGCATCATGAAAGCCAAAGAACACACAAGCCAGGTCAGGAATAAAGTTGTGGAGAAGTTTAAAGCAGGGTTAGGTTATAAAAGATATATCCCAAGCTTTGAACATCTCACGAAGCACAGTTCAATCCATCATCTGAAATTGGAAAGGGTATGGGACAACTGCAAACCTACCAAGACATGGCTGTCCACCTAAACTGACAGGTCGGTTAAGGAGAGCATTAATCAGAGAAGCAGCCAAGAGGCCCATGTTAACTCTGAAGGAGCTGCAGAGATTCACAGCTCAGGTGGGAGAATCTGTCCACAGGACAACTATTAATCGAGTACTCCATAAATCTGGCCTTTATGGAAGTATGGCAAGAAGAAATCCATTGTTAAAAGAAAGCCATAAGAAGTCCCATTTGCAGTTTGTGAGAAGCCATGTGGGGGACACAGCAAACATGTGGAAAAAGGTGCTCTGGTCAGATGAGACCAAAATTGAACTTTTTGGCCTTAAAGCAAAACGATATGTGTGGCGGAAAACTAACACTGCACATTACCCTGATTACACCATCCCCACTGTGAAACATGGTGGTGGCAGCGTCATGTGGTGGGGATGCTTTTCTTCAGCAGGGACAGGGAAGCTAGTCAGAGTTAATGTGAAGATGGATGGAGCCAAATACAGCGCAATCTTAGATGAAAACCTGTTAGAGTCTGCAAAAGACTTGAGACTGAGGCAGAGGTTCACCTTCCAGCAGGACAACAACCCTAAACATACAAGATCAACTCCACCGCTCAGGTAGATCCACCAAGATGAGTCCTTCCCCTCCAGAGAAGCAGGAACCCCAGGTGCTGGCTAACGCATATGCAGATAGAAATGGGCAGAAGAACTCTGGACAGCCGCACTCCGATAGAAATTTCTAATGCCTTTAATTATGAATCAGGACCACAAAGTATACAAGACACCACAGCAGAGTGGTACAGGAAAACATCTGATGCGTTTCACACTTATACTAAGTGCTTACTTATAACTAAACATACAGCCAGAGCTACAATGGAATGGTTTAGATCAAAGCATATTCATGGATTAGAATGGCCCAGTCAAAGTCCAGACCTAAATCCAATTGAGAATCTGTGGCAAGACTTGAAAATTGCTGTTCACAGACGCTCTTCATCCAATCTGACAGAGCTTGAGCTATTTTGCAAACGAAAATGGACAAAAATGTCACTCTCTAGATGTGCAAAGCTGGTAGAGACATACCCAAAAAGATTTGCAGCTGTATTTGCAGCGAAAGGTGGTTCTACAAAGTGGGGATGAATACAAATGCACTTTTCGGATATTTATTTGTAAAAAATGTTGAAAATCATTTATCATTTTCCTTTCACTTCACAATTATGTGCCACCTTGTGTTGGTGTATCACATAAAATCCCAAAATATGGAAAGTTTCAAGGGGTATGAATACTTTTTCAAGACACTGTTAACTTACATAAGGGGCCAGCCTAAAGGGATCTAGCAGGACTTATTTTTCTGACTAAAGTTCCGCTTTAATGTATTCATTTCAAAAGTGATTTTAAATATTTTTTTAAATCTGCAGCTTTCAGTAAAATAATACCCGTGGGCCTGTAATGAAGGTCTTTGTGCAGGCATTTCCAGTTAAAGGTGAAAATGCTGTCTCTCTGTCTCTAAACTGTACTTATGTGTTCCTCTAGATTTTCTTGAAAGAACATCTGCATGTGATCCTTTATTGGTCTGGCATAAGAATTTGGGATAACTAAAAGGCATTTCATTTTCATGGTAATTTGGTGAGACAGGCATCGAGGCACATGATTACAATTGTTAGACTATGATCAGATATTCCTCTAGGTAGATCTCTTACCTCTTTAATTTTTGTGAGTTATGTAGGTCTGGAGACCAGAAAATACACCTCAGGATAGGGGAGGCAACATCAAGACTACCCAACCCCAACTATTTAGATACCATAACAGTGAGTTTGATATTTAGGCATCTAGCCGTCACCCACGCATCCCAGATTTTCCCAAACTTTTGGAGGCACTTATGGCCCGTATAGGTAAGCTTATAAGGGGGCAATATGTCAATCAATATGTAAATTCCACTGGGTGATCGTAGGAGGTTCAGATTGCTTCCAGTTCTTAAAAATGACCTTTCTAGCATAGAAACTCATATAGAACACAAGAAGCTTTTTTATGGGTAGATTGAGCCACTGAGTCGCAAATACCCAATAGAAGTATCTTTGGATCCAGCCCTACAGAGAAATCACCAATCGCATTAATATCTAGCATCACTGCCTTCCAGAAGTCCTGAATAAGAGGACACTTCCAAGGTATAGTCTGGTTTAAATAAGGGTGAGCATGCCGTCCAGTTCTGGGCACCAGTCCTCAGGAAGGATGTACTGGAAATGGAGCGAGTACAAAGAAGGGCAACAAAGCTTATAAAGGGATTGGAGCATCTTAGTTATGAGGAAAGACTGCAAGCACTGAACTTATTCTCTCTGGAGAAGAGACGCTTGAGAGGGGATATGATTTCAATGTACAAATTTCATACTTGTGACCCCACAATAGGGATAAAACTTTTTTCGCGAAAGGGCATTTAAAAAGGCTCGCGGACTAAAATTAGAGGAAAAGCGATTTAACCGGAAACTGCGTAGAGGGTTTTTACAGTAAGAGCGGTAAGAATGTTCTCTTCCACAAGCAGTGGTTTCAGCAGGGAGCATAGATAATTTCAAAAAACTATTAGGCACCTAAACAACCACAACATACAGGGATATACAATGTAATATTGACATAAAAGCGCACACACACACAGGTTGGACTCGATGGACTTTTGTCTTTTTTCAACCTTACCAACTATGTAACCTTGTTCATATTACCTTTCTATGTGTTCCAGTACCACAGTCAAGCCTTGTGTCTAACAACTACAAGACCCCAAATGCCATTGAGAATATATGTGCTACGTTTGTCCATCAACCCCACAGAGACTTACTGGATACAACATAAATATAAAGTAAGCTCTCATAAGCAGGGCCCTCTTGTATTGTAAATGTACTGTCTCTTTTCATTTTGTAAAGCACTGCACAAAATATTGTCTCTATATAAATATATGTATGTATAACAATAATAATATATAAGAGCCCATTGACACTAGACTGCTGTGCCGGTTTCCTGTACCGCATTCAAATCATACTGCCCTTGCAATCTGTAGCGGGTGTCTACACCAACACAGGATTGCATGGTACAAATGTAGATGATCGGGTGGCAGTGAGTTTTCAAAAGTAGTGAATGCGCTACTTTTGGTGCAGTACTGTGCAATTTCAGCCCATTCAAAATGAATGGGCTGAAATTACACTGCACAGAACTGCATGTGAATTGCAAGGGAACACACACCGCGATCTCGTGCGATTCACATGCAGTTCCTAGTGTGAATGGGCCTAAAACTAAAATCTAGTGCAGTGTTTCTCAACTCCAGTCCTCAAGGCGCCCCCACAGGTCATGTTTTCAGGATTTCCCTCAGATGAAACAGCTGTGCTAATTACTAAGGCAGTAAAACTAATCAAATCACCTGTGCAAAAAAATCGGGGTGGGGGGACATGATCTAGTGCATTTCTGCAGTGCATAAACCTTGTTAACGTGAGGTAAGTGCTCCCGTGCTATCACTTTAAATGTGCTAGAGTGGTTTACTGCCGCAAGCACCGATTAGCTAATCTGTGACTAGTTGGGTAGTGAGCACTGTACAGCATAAACTTTGTTGTTTAGCCACCATTAAAGATACTATTTGTTTTGGGTTCCAGAGAAAATCTAGGATTGAAGACACTTAAACAACCACGGATGACGTTGGATGTCAGAAGCCCCCTTCAGCGTCACGTTTCCTGCCAGCCTATGACCCCCACACCTGTAATTTAAAATCTGCCCCTTAGACAGTCTATGAGTTATATTTCTCTGAGCAAATATTTGAAACCTTTCTTGTCAAGTGCAGTAGTTTGTGTCCAAGTGGCTGATTCAACCATAGTCTTCTCTTTACCTTCAATTCAGTATTATTAAAACATCAATTGAACATTTACAGCTAACTTTAGAGCTACATGTGGAATACAGGTGGAAATTTTGCTAGCTAATTTTAGGAATCTCATCACATATTTCAATAATTTATATTATGTGTTACCATTATCTCCAAAATCCCTGTCTCAAGTGATGCATTGAAAATTGTTTCCTAACTGTATCCAGCTGCATCCAGGGTTTAAGCTGTCTGAAAAAGTTCACTTTATTAGCAATTGTAGCTGAGGGACGCTAAAGTGTTTTTTTTGGTTTTTTTACTGTTGTTGAGTTGAATGAACATCTATGGATTTGTCTATGTACAATTTGTTTCATATTTGTATCATCAGTTGCCAAATTACATTTAGTGTCTCTGTTAAAAACAAGTGTTTTCCTATTTGATATAGCTAAATATAAAATAAATGTATTTTTACTAATAAAACTGTGCAATGTTAAAAAAGTTTAGCAGCCCTGATTACTGTATGTTATTGCAATGTTTTGACTAAGACGCCTACTACATGAATTATTCCAAAAAGTCACCTGAATGCTGTTTAATTGTAACTATGGACAAAAGAGGGAGGATGGGTAGGGAGAGAGGAAGACATATAATAGAAATTATATATATAATTATAATTATTATACAGAGAAATATTTAAAAAAAAAACGTGTGTGTTGGTGCTGGTGTGGGATGTTTGTTTTTGAAAATGGGAGGATGGTATGGTACCCTTAAGCTGGGTATACACATACTGGAATTCTGCAGGAAATGATCAGCTTCTGTCAAACAGTCCTATTGGAAAGCCAGCATTCAATCAGTGATTTGTGTATTCTGATGGGCTGGGGAGAGAGGTAGTCTCTGCTGTCAGAATACAATAGCGCAGTGGGGAAGATCCCTGCATCCATATCACTTACGTGGATGTGGGTATCCGTAAATTTTTATTTTTTTTGTTCATCTCACTGGTTGAATGAAAACAAACTATGCTTTGGGAGTAAAAAGTCAAAGGTTAGTTTAGCGGTCATTGGTATGGAGCCCTTATATTCTGTCTGACTTTGGGCTGAAGTAGACATCATCTGGGTTTATACCAGAATGCTGTGAACTACAAGTGCACTTGGAAGCCTTTAGTAAATAAACCCCAATGTGTTCTTCTATTTCCAGTTTATCAATACAAAAATAACACTCTTTCAGAGAAGGTGGGTGTGTAGATGGCCTTTTTTGAACTTTTAAGTTTAAATCAGCTAAATTTATTCCAGGTGCATTAAAATAAAAGTTGCACACAATCTTACATTTTGCTTTCTTTAGCTCTGACTTAGCAGGGGGTGTGCCAGACCTTTGCAGAAAGACCATTGCTTCCACACACAGAGCAAAGGATCCTTCTCTACAGCATGCTGAAGGGGAAAGGCTTTTCTACTCAGGCTGTGGCCTTCCTATGGAAACAAACTAAAATTTTGCACATATTTTGTTTTTATGCACCTTGAAGGGCCCAAAATACATCCCTGGGAATTACAGACCAGTTAGCCTAACATCAATAGTATGTAAACTCTTGGAGGGGATGATAAGGGACTATATACAAGATTTTAGTAATGAGAACATTATCATTAGCAGTACCCTTTAGGTTTGTTTTTGTTTTAAGTGTCTTACCTCATTAGCACTGTCACTTTAATATATTTTTTGTTTATTGCCGGATTAGCGCAGCACCATCTCATTACTCATCTCATTACTCAATCAGCATGGATTCATGAAGAATCGTTCTTGCCAAACCAATCTACTAACCGTCTATGAGCAGGTGAGTTGCCAGCTAGATAAAGAAAGGCCCGTAGACGTGGTGTATCTGGATTTTGCAAAAGCATTTGACACAGTTCCCCATAAACGTTTACTGTACAAAATAAGGTCCATTGGCATGGACCATAGGGTGAATACATGGATTTAAAACTGGCTACAAGGGCGAGTTCAGAGGGTGGTGATAAATGGGGAGTACTCAGAATGGTCAGGGGTGGGTAGTGGGTCCCCCAGGGTTCTGTGCTGGGACCAATCCTATTTAATTTGTTCATAAATGACCTGGAGGATGGGGTAAACAGTTCAATCTCTGTATTTGTGGATGATACTAAGCTAAGCAGGGCAATAACTTCTCCGCAGGATGTGGACACCTTGCAAAAAGATCTAAACAAATTAATGGGGTGGGCAACTACATGGAAAATGAGGTTCAATGTAGAAAAATGTAAATTAATGCATCTGGGTGGCAAAAATATGAATGCAATCTATACACTGGGGGGAGAACATCTGGGGGAATCTAGGATGGAAAAGGACCTGGGGGTCCTAATAGATGATAGGCTCAGCAATGGCATGCAATGCCAAGCTGCTGCTAACAAAGCAAACAGAATATTGGCATGCATTAAAAAGGGGATCAACTCCAGAGATAAAACGATAATTCTCCCACTCTACAAGACTCTGGTCCGGCCGCACCTGGAGTATGCTGTCCAGTTCTGGGCACCAGTCCTCAGGAAGGATGTACTGGAAATGGAGCAAGTACAAAGAAGGGCAACAAAGCTAATAAAGGGACTGGAGGATATTAGTTATGAGGAAAGGTTGTAAGCACTGAACTTATTCTCTCTGGAGAAGAGATGCTTGAGAGGGGATATGATTTCAATATACAAATACTCTACTGGTGATCCCACAATAGGAATAAAATGTTTTTGCAGAAGGGAGTTTAACCTCCCTGGCGGTATTCCCGAGTGTGGCTCGGGGTTAAAATTCAGTACCATTAGCGGTAACCCCGAGCCACACTCAGGATCGCATTGCAGGATCCTGGGGCGGCTTTACTTACCTTGTCCCCGGGATCCTGCGATGTCACCCGCAGTGTCCGAGGGCTCCGTCCTCCTCCGAAGCCTCTCCGTGCCAGGCTCCGTTCCCTGCGAGCGGCGCGACGCACGGGGGCGGAGCCTGGCGGCAAATTAAAAAAAAAGTAAAAATCATAATACATACAGTATTGTAATCTTACAGATTACAGTACTGTATGAAATGATTTCACATCCCTTTTGTCCCCAGTGCTTTGTCCTATGCCCTGCATGCAGTTTTACATGATATACACTGTTCTTTCTGCCTGGAAACTGGAGATTGTCCATAGCAACCAAAAAGTGTCCCTTTACGTCAAAAGTGGCTTTAGACCAGCTAGAAAACAGCGATAGTAAATTAGAACACTTGCAGAATTGAGCGATAGTGAATTGTGGGGAAATTTATTTTATTACTATTTTTTTTTTTTTTTTTTAAATTATTTATTTTTATTTATTATATTATAATTTATGTTTTTGTGTTTCAAACTTTATCATACCCGGGATATCTACTAGACTCTGGTTTGGACAGATTTAAGTGTGTTATTGTTAAGATTTACAGACCTACAATATAAAACGCCAAATTTCCATGCAAAATAATTGTACCGCTTTCAGCACCTAAAATCCGAAATAATCATACCGCCAGGGAGGTTAATAAGACTTGTGGCCACACTTTAAAATTAGAAGAAAAGAGGTTTAACCTTAAACTACATAGAGGGTTCTTTACTGTAGGAGCGTCAAGGATGTGGAATTCCCTTCCACAGGCGGTGGTCTCAGCGGGGGGCATTGATTGTTTCAAGAAACTATTAGATGAGCACCTGAATGTGACCGCAACATACAGGGATATAGAATGTAATAATGACACATAATCACACACATAGGTTGGACTTGATTGACTTGTGTCTTTTTTTAACCTCACCTACTATGTAACTATGTAATGTATTTAGCTGATTTAAATAAAACAGTGTCTACATAGAATATACAGGACTAATGTAATAAAAACAAATGTATGCTTCTTATGGCTGTGCAGAGGCCAGTTGTGTATTATATACATTTTTAATGACATCAAATTATAGCTAATGCCTCAATAAAAATAGAAAAAAAAAACATCAAACATAAAACTGGACTTCAGGCAAACACCATAATACACACCCAAATCATGGTTCTCCTTGCTGATTAGAGAGGTTAAGCCCCATAGCCTGGTCCATGGCCCACCCTAGCCTGTAAATGAACAATAAATGAGAAACAGCTCGCTGATTAGGTCCATCCAGCTCTTTTCACCTGAAATAATACCTGTGCAAAGTAAAAGGGTGCAGAACTTCTTTTCCCTAGCCTGAGTGCTGCTGTGTATGGGTTTACAGAAGCTGAAAACATGAAAGACTGAGGTCTTTATGCTACTTCTACATAATATTACAATTATGATTTGTAATTAACAGTTAATTTATGCAAATGTTTTTTCCTGCCTGGAGTACAGCTATAACCGTGTACAGAGAATTTTGATTATTTAGACCAGCCATACACAGAGCAAATTCGCTCAATTCCCCCATCAACACAGATGGTGCTGATGCGGGAATCTCTCCTGCCAGGCCATTGTCTTCTCCCCACCGGGGAGGGCAGGAAAGCCATGCCTGCTGGGAGATGATAGTGTTTATCGCTAGTGGCTATAGCAGCCGCTAGAGTTAATTGCAAGAGAATTTGGCAGGCTGGTTGTACCCAAGTTAATCGATCGATCAACTTAGTTCATTCAGCCTGCCCATTAATGGTTCAAATCTAGGCCGGTTCCTGCTGAACTGGCCGGGATTCGAACCGTGTATGGCCAGCCTTACCCAAAGTAGATCCAAAGCCAAATCACTAAAATTGTATGTTACGGTAACCTGCAGTCTTGTTAAGGTACTTGTTCAGGCACTTCCTGTTATGGGGTGACAGCGCTCTGCCCGTGTCTCAGCATCTCACAATTCCTCTCCAGCGTTGTCACCCTGTGCTTTCAGTGGATGGCTGAAACACCCGTTTATCTTTTATTTTCTGTGTCCCTTTCTCTAAAATAAGTGGAAAGAAAAAAAGTTTCACTCTAAACTCCTATTGTAGTGAAATCTGCAATATGTTGGATTTCCCATCATTTTCTGTTTCCGTGATATTTTTTATTGGGACAAACAAAAAGGGGGAATAATGTTAATGGGGTCACAGACAGCAATGTAAACTTGATATAATCCTTCCTTACTCTAGCTACATTTTTTTAAAGTTTTGGCTATACATACAAAACACACCAAGAAATTTCTCTAAATTAATATTCTGCAAATACCCTTCCCATTGACTGGAAACATTTAAGTTTCATTTTAGCTTGCATATTTCTCATCATACTTTTCAAAACCATGAGAAACAGATTAGGAACAAAATAAACTAAAAATGTATGGTTAGCTTATAGGGCAAAAGCAACAGCACCTCTGCTATCAATGGTGAATCAAGACATTGTTGACAGCTTAATAAGAACAGTCCATGTGGTTTCACTTGGGTTTAAAAAATGAAGATGGCTCCTTATATGGGACCCCACTTCTCATTCTAGCTAGGAGAAATTTCCATGATCCCAGACTCTTCACTGTGCACATTGTTCATGCTTTTTTGTTTTTGTTTTTGTGTAGTTAGCAATGTATTGCTTGTAATCTACAGTATACAATGTATAACGTGAATATTTGCAAGGTGACATTGATTGGTCTTTGTAGAGCTTCAAGTTTACCAGAACTGTGAATACTTGAAAACTGGATTAGCTTCTGCAATGCACGTGGACTAAGAGCTACAGGAGGCTGGCAGCAATGAATAGCACAGGGGTAGCATTCTGGCAGCCGCACAGGTTGCATATCTCATCTCTTAGCTAATAAATTGTTGTGTGGTTATTCTGGTTATCAGGAACATCTGAAAAAAAATGGAAAACTACTCCCACATTGTGATGTTATTGAGTCGGTGCATATCTTCTCACATTTGTGTGCTCCGATATATGTGAAAATATCAAGGTCACTGTTAGGGTTATGCATACCCTGCTTAGTCATTTGCCTTGCATTGCATTTGAATGTTATTATTGTTCTTACAAGGAACCAAAATTAAGTCAGTATAAGGATTTCTTAAGAAAAGAAAAAATGAAAACAAAATGAGGGAGGTGTACCATGGTTTCCAGAAAAGATACCAGAGAATTTCATCATGCATTTGTCAATAATATATTACCTCAATATACAAGCAAGTAAAAAAAAAAGTCCTTAGTCCATAAAGACAAAGTTCCAATACTCGAAGCAGCGCTCAAATCAAATAAATGAAGTATGACCAGCATTCACATGTAAAGACATATGAGAAATCAATAGTATGTTGATAGATGATGAGACAGTTCAATTGATAGGTGAAGGATTCTATACTATCGTATACTATCGTATAGGCGTATACTATCCACCAGAGTCCACACCATGTGAAACACACTCCCCTAGGGGTTTACACTCACCAAAGGGATGTAATGCAAAAGCCTCGAACACATCTGGTGTCACCCGTTTGGTTGGGTTATCTCAAACAGCTCATTGCCCAGGGTGGTTTAGTCATGTAAAAAAGGCTCCACATAGCGTGATACTGTTTTAAAAGTTTATTCAAGATGACCACCCCCTTAAAAACCACACTTACACAACATAAATTGTAACAGGCATTTGGTTGAAAAAACAAACTGTGTGTTATCACCAATCAGTATGGAATGCCGTCTGCCATCCACCACATCCAATGCATTTATGGTATCAGGCTGTTTCTTCCCGGTAGTGACATGCATACATCACTTTCGGTCACCGTAAGGTTGCGACTGATGCGTATTGTCATCACAACTTCAACAGATGCCCTCTGAAGTCGTGATGACGAAACGCGCCAGCGTGTGACCTTACGGCAGTATAGTGTAGTATGCTGTGGTTAGGCACTGCCAATACAGTTCTAAAAAAAGAACTTGAGGCAATATTACACTACAACATACAGTACATTTATCATTCCTTCACCCTCCATTGACTTGGAGACCGAATGTGTTGTACCGAAAGGAATGCACAAAAAAATATCTTAATGAAATTTAAAGAAGCCACTTGTTTGTACAACAGTTATTGTACGTATCGAAAATCTTTATTTCAGTTTAACAAATTACACCAAAAAGACTCATCCTCCTTTCACACTAGCCGACTCCAAAGTGTCGCGATTTTCAGTGCAACTTTGGAGTACGACTTTGAAGTGCCTTTGATAAGACTTTACTCTCTGGCATTGAAGTCATGTCAAAGTCATGCAGGAACCTTTTCTGAAGTCGCAGCGACTTCAGTAGTGTCAATTGGAATGGCTCTTATAGAGATGCATGGCATTTCACATGTCCTGCGACTTTGGGTCTTAGAAGCTGGATTTCACACAAGTGTGAAAGGAGACTTATTTAAAGAACATATTAATCTACAAAAGGTTTGTAAACATCTCTGGCAAATTTATAATACAAGGGAATTCTAAGTGAATAACCTTGTTTAACCATTCTATTACAAACCTTATCATAAACCAAAATATTCCCAATTTGCATTAAATCATTTAGTAAGAGATTTAAATCAATAAAAAAAAAAAGTAGATTGTGGTTCAAATGCAAACAGGGTTTATTTGGCTTTACTGCTGCCATACATTTGCATTAAAAAACAAATAAAATAAAACCTGCATATTTATAAAGCACAGCGGCTGGCTTACTTTTAACTGAGAAGACAGCAGAGCACTGTTAAAATGAATGAGTGTCAGGAAAAAAAGCCGCAAGGAGAGTCTGGTTATATGACCTGTCAAAATCATGCGACCGGCTGTCATGGTTATGCAATAGAGTTTCTCTGTCAGCTTACCTGTCTCCATGTGTTCATCTCTAAAGACCAGCTGCCTCTCGCCTGACTGGTTTTATAACCTCTCCTCTAAGCATGGCCCCACCCCAGGCCCTATCAGGGAACCCTATAATAACCTGTGCACTGCAAGCCAGCAGTGCTGATCAACCATTGTGTGTTAGCTTTCGTGTGTTCTTGTTGTGTTTCCTGATTCCAGTTACCGACTTTGGCCTGTTCTTAACTATTCCTGTCTGCTCGTGACCCTGACCTTTGGCGTGTCCCCGACCATCCCCATTTGCCTGTGACCCTGAACCTTGGCGTGAACTCTGTTGTCCTTGTCTGCTTGTGGCCCTGACCTTGGCTTGTCCCTTACTTGCCTTGTTGTTCCAGCCTGCTGCCTCCTTCCTCTTCTCCTGTAGTCTACCGTGAGTGTGAGCTGTGAGACCCTGGGGGCCGCGACCTGGAGCCAGACTGCAGCGCAGTCCATCCTCACCACTAGAGGCTCTGGTGAACACCTGCTGGCTCTTAGACTCCGCGCCCTTGGAATCTATGCTCTAGCTCCCAGTGGGATCTGTGTCAGTGATCCAGTAGACCTGCTTCCTGAACCTCCCAGGGTTCAATCCCCAGCAGTCAGTCCTAGGGTCCACTACCTTAGCGGTGCACTTCTGACTCCTACAGAGTGCATCTGTCACCTAGCCTCAACGTGACCTGACAGTGGCCTCTTAACCAATCACTGTGATGCTGTGCAGAGGGACTTTGACAGACTACAGACTCCAAACTGTGGTCTGCATTTTATGAGCATACTGTAAAGTGCAGGCCACGGTGTAGAGTGTTACTGCAATAAAAATCTAGGGCAGAAAAAACATCATGTCAACATTTAAAATAGGTGTATTTAATATTTTGCAGTAACAGTATAAAAATAATATACATCTATATATACAATGTCTCACAAAAGTGAGTACACCCCTCACATTTTTGTAAATATTTTATTATATCTTTTCATGTGACAACACTGAAGAAATGACACTTTGCTACAATGTAAAGTAGTAAGTGTACAGCTTTTATAACAGTGTAAATTTGCTGTCCCCTCAAAATAACTCAACACACAGCCATTAATGTCTAAACAGCTGACAACAAAAGTGAGTACACCCCTAAGTGAAAATGTCCAAATTGGACCCAAAGTGTCAATATTTTGTGTGGCCACCATTATTTTCCAGCACTGCCTTAACCCTCTTGGGTATGGAGTTCACGTGAGCTTCACAGGTTATCACTGGAGTCCTCTTCCACTCCTCCATGATGATATCACGGAGCTGGTGGATGTTAGAGACCTTTCGCTCCTTCACCTTCCGATTGAGGATGCCCCACAGATGCTCAATAGGGTTTAGGTCTGGAGACATGCTTGGCCAGTCCATCGCCCTTACCATCAGCTTCTTTAGCAAGGCAGTGGTTGTTTTGGAGGTGTTTTTGGGGTCGTTATCATCTTGGAATACTGCCTTGCGGTCCAGTCTCCAAGGGGGGGGGGGATCATGCTCTGCTTCAGTATGTCACAGTACATGTTGCCATTCATGGTTCCCTCAATGAACTGTAGCTCCCCAGTGCCGGCAGCACTCATGCAGCCCCAGATCATGACACTCCCACCACCATGCTTGACTGTTGGCAAGATACGCTTGTCTTTGTACTCCTCACCTGGTCCTCACACACATCCTTCTGGGACGCCATGCAGACCAATTTGATGCAGTATGCACTGACAGGCTGCCCCCCCACTCCTTCAACATCTGCAGCAATGCTGGCAGGACTCATAAGTTTATTTCCCAAAGACAACCTCTGGATATGATGCTGAGTACCTGCACTCAACTTCTTTGGTCAAACAGGGCGAGGCGGGACCTGTCCTGTTAAACCGCTGTATGGTCTTGGCCACCGTGCCACAGCTCAGTTTCAGCATCTTGGCAATCTTCTTATAGCCTAGGCCATCTTTATGTAGAGCAACAATTCTTTTTTTTAGATCCTCAGAGAGTTCTGTGCTATGAGGTGCCATGTTGAACTTCCAGTGACCAGTATGAGAGAGTGAGAGCGATAACACCAAATTTAACACACCTGCTCCCCATTCACACCTGAGACCTTGTAACACTAACGAGTCACATGACACCGGGGAGGGAAAAGGGCTCATTGGGCCCAATTTGGACATTTTCACTTAGGGGTGTACTCACTTTTGTTGCCAGTGGTTTAGACATTAATGGCTGTGCGTTGAGTTTTTTTGAGGGGACAGCAAATTTACACTGTTATACAAGTTGTACACTCACTACTTTACATTGTAGCAAAGTGTCATTTCTTCAGTGTTGTCACATGAAAAGATATATTAAAATATTTATAAAAATGTGAGGGGTGTACTCACTTTTGTGAGATACTGTACTATCTATCTATCTATCTATCTATCTATCTATCTATCTATCTATCTATCTATCTATCTATCTATCTATCTAACTGTCAGCACGTTAGCATACAGTACACAACATTGGCATGGTGATTTAAACACCAGGGGGTTGGAGGGGTAGATATTTAGGCAGGAATATTATCAAATGGGAATGACAGAGCACAGAGTTTACAGGCTCTGAATTGTGCTGCCTCTAAATTGTGCTGTATTTCAACTGTGTATATGTTACAGGCCTTTTAAAATGAAAGATCTAGCTCTGTGTAGTAGGTAATAATTCTCTATGATAATTGGGTATTTGGCTCCAATCAGAAGGAAGAGATGTAAAGCTGTGAGAGTGAAGAGCAGCAAGGTGACAGTTGGTGGGGGTGAATGAAGAGCCGACATCTTTTTCATCTGAACTTAAAGCGGGGTTCCACCCAAATTTTGAACAATATCTGTATGTATTCTCTTCCTTGCCTAGATGCTGACATGCCGTTTAAAAAAATTTCAATCGCCGTAATTACCTTTTATTTTTCTATTCTTCTTTGCACTTCCTGGTTCTCCTCCCGTGGGAGTAGGCGTGTTTCTAGCTTCTCCCAGACTCCTGGGAGCTAGTCTCAGGCTTCCCAGGATGCCACTGAGCATGTGCGGGAACGAGCGGTGAATGCTGGGAGCACAGCATTCACCACATCCAGGAAATAAATGCTTGTGGGCTTCAAATGCCCACAATGAAGATGGAAACCGCCTGCAGTCAATAATATAAGTTATTCTTTCCGACGAAATCTGACACAGGCGGACATATTACACACAATATGTGAGTATGTAATGCTGAGAAGAAAAGTTTGTGAATGAACTCAAAAAAAAAAAAAACGATAGATAGGTGGACCCCCGCTTTAAAGTGGAACTGCTAGATCACTTCAGGCTGTCCACTTTTGCAGGTATAGCTATGTAAATCATTAAAAATAAGTGCCTATACTGTTTAACCGCTTCCCTACCCGGCCATAGACAAATGACGTCCACAGATGGGATCTCCCATCCTGGGTGGACGTCATATGACGGCCTCGGGTTCCCGGCCGCCTAGGGGGCGTGCGCCCGCCGCGTTGCTCGGGACCCGGTGCGTATGCCCGGCGGCCGCAATGTCTGCCGGGCACCGGCGATTGCCCGTTGACCGGGCCGGACCGTGGATCTGTGAGTGTAAACACACAGATTCACGTCCTGTCAGTTCAGAGGAGAGTGATCTGTGTTTGCAGAACAGCGGAACACTGATCGGTCTCCTCCCCTTGTGCGTCCCCTCCCCCTACAGTTAGAAGCATTCCCTAGGAAACACATTTAACCCCTCCCCGCCCCCTAATGGTTAACCCCTTCACTGCCTGTCACATTTACACAGTAATCAATGCAATTTTATAGCATCGATCGCTGTATAAATGCGAATGGTCCCAAAAAGTGTCAAAAGTGTCCGATGTGTCCGCCATAATGTCACTGTCGAAAAAAAAATCTCTTATAGCCGCTATTACTAGTAAAAAAAAAAAAATAAATAATTTTTTTTTTTTAATGCCATAAATCTATCCCGTATTTTATAGACGCTATAACTTTTGCACAAACCAATCAATATACGCTTATTGCGTTTTTTTTTTTACCAAAAATATGTAGAAGAATACGTATTGGCCGAAACTGAGGAAAAAATTTGTTTTTTTTTTTTAAATTGGGATATTTATTATAGCAAAAAGTAAAAAATATTGTGTGTTCAAAATTGTCGCTCTTCTTTTGTTTATAGCGCAAAAAATAAAAACCGCAGAGGTGATCAAATACCACCAAAAGAAAGCTCTATTTGTGGGGAAAAAAGGACGTCAATTTTGTTTGGGTACAACGACGCACGACCGCGCAATTGTCGTTTAAAGTGCGACAGCGCTGAAAACTAAAAATTGGTCTGGGAAGGAAGGGGGTGAAAATGCCCCGTATTGAACCAGTTAAAATCCAGTAACACACTGGGGCTGATTTACTAAAACTGGAGAGTGCAAAATCTGGTGCAGCTGTGCATAGTAGCCAATCAGCTTCTAACTTCAGCTTGTTCAATTAAGCTTTGACAATACAACCTGGAAGCTGATTGGTTTCTGTGCAGAGCTGCACCAGATTTTGCACTCTCCAGTTTTAGTAAATCAACCCCACTATCTTATCCTGCTCTGCACATGCTCAGTTGCTCTCTATTTTTAGGCACTGCTAAATTTGTAGAGGCCGATCTGCTGACAACCTTAAATGGAATTAAACCCTCCTATCCATTACAGCCAAGGAAGCTGATGCTGTTTGATCTTCAACTGCCTTGGTACTGCGCATGTGATCAGTTTTGGCTCCAGCCATTTGATGATTTGACAGTTTGGTTGAGGACAGGAGCATATGTGACAGTTAGCAATCTCGGCATTCCAGGAATGTAACCATTTTTTGAAACCATTAAATCGATGGGTTTAGATCCGCTTTATGATTTACTGCTGTTTAGGGGCTCTGCCCTTCAGCAACATGGCAGCCTCCAGCAAGGAGAAACAGGAGCAATGCTAGAGGCAATTTACAGCACACACTCATTTTGGTAGCATAATTATCAATGTGAAATTTATGTTTCTTGCTAAAGAAATTTTTTTTATCAAGTTGTTATGGGTAAAAATCTTTTAAAACTTTAAGGAGACCTTCATCTTCAAAATGTAGTGGAGTTATTGCCTCCCCCATTCTGGGGGAGCACCGTGGTGTTTTTTGCAGTATCTCGAGAGACTGTTATCTTACTCCCTGAAGAATAGGGGGCTAAAAGGGCATCCTAACAGTGTTATTGGAGTTAAAGAACTTGAACCCAGAGAATGTACTTTGTCAAGGTTACAGTTTAAAGTAGATCAGTGAAGTAATATTCAACTTGTTTGGATGTTGACAACTGTAGTTTACAGTAAACATTACCTTAACGGGCATCACTAATTTTATGAACATCACCTTATTAAATAGTGCCAGAAAAGATCCTGTAAATGTACTGATGAGGAAAAGGATAAGTTATGGATGCAGGAAGTGTGAAAAAGATAAACAGTCTGGGGGAAATTTACTAAAATTGGTGCACACAAAATCTGGTGAAGCTGTGTATTGTAACCAATCAGCCTTTAGGTTTTATTGTCAAACCTTATTGAACAAACTGAAGTTAGAAGCTGATTGGTTACTATGCACACCACCTACACCAGATTTTGTGTGCAACAATTTTAGTAAACCTCCAACTCTGTGTCTTTTCCTTGCTGGTAAGAATGGAGCATGTGGTGTCTGGCTCCTATGAAGAGAAACTCAAGTAGTAGAGGAGCAGTGTTGAACTGTACCATTAGGTTGTGGTGGTGGTGATGAATAGGAGAAGGGGCTAGAAATAACGTAGTAATAAGTCTAGTTGTGATGTGAGCAGCAATAGAGAAAAAAATCCTGCTGTACTGGAACAGAGTGACCCATGAGTACAGAAATTCGGGTAAAAGTATTATATATTACATAGTCATGCATCTGGTAGAATTTATTGAGCCCTATCGGTACAGATTGTATATGGAATGTTTGTACCCCCCTTACATAAGCATCTGTTGTTGCGGTTCTGATTTCAATACACTAAAACCTAAATCAGACATTACTTCTGAGAAAAAGAGAAATGTTTAAGCGAATAAAAGATCAGAAGTATATACTACATCAAAATCATTCCAAAACAATATCTTTATATCTGAAAATCCACAGAAAAAAAAACTGCCACCAACTGGCTGTGTGGGTAACTATAGTTTCTTTTCTTCTTTCTTTTACTTAGTTCCCCTACCCCATAGAATGCTGCCTACCTGGTGTTATACTTACCTTTAGGCCAGTCCAGTGATCCTCAGAAATGGCAGTTGCTTGGAGTGTAACCTCCCCATAGGAAGAAATAGGATAACAAGGTCATGTTTGAAGGTTGTGTGGCTTGGAGAGGGAGGGTGCACAGTGAAGAACCCTGGATAAGAGCTGAAGCTAAGCCTGTCCCAGAACCCGCACAAGCCACATTATTGGTCAATGAGAAGACTGAACATATTAAAGCGCCAGAAGGGAAGCAAAATAGGTGGAGTGGGTGTCACAATTTGCATATATCGGCAAGTCGGTTGTACCCAAGTTGATCGATCAACCTGAAACATTTAGCCTGCCCACACACAGTTGGAATCTCGGTTGGTTTCTGCTGAACCGGTCGAGATTCGAACCATCTATGGCCGGCCTGTGTGGCAAAGCACCAACATCTATTCACTAAGGTGTGTTTCAGACCTCAAGGTAACCTCACCATCTTTGCCTGGGCTTATTACAGGTTTACTTTCACCAAATCTACCATTTCATGTTGTAATAAAATGACAAAGCAGCAGAATATTCAGACTTCTAAACAGCATTTATTGTATGGCAGGCTCTTCAATTGTATGTCTGGCTCTTGAATTGTCCTTTGCACTCAATGGCAATAATTGTATCTTGCCATGGGGAACCTAAGACCTACATTTGAATTGCAAGGGACAAATATAGGCCACCTTGTCTGAAAATCTATCCCTGACAATATTATAGACACTTCAAAAGCCCGTAAAGGCCCAGCAGAATGAAATATATAAAGGAAACATTTACCAAGTTCATTATCTTGCTGTTCTGACTTCATGTATCAAAAAATGCATAGAACTTCTTAAAGCTTCCATGGGTTTTGTCTCCAGACAAAATCACTCAGTTTCATCTGGGAAATTTTTATTAATTTATAATATTATACAAAGTATCCCTGCCAAAGATAGCTTTTGTGATAGAAATCTTTTTATCTCTCATATTATTCGGAGCCCTTCAATAAACTTTGGCATTGATTTTGTTTATTTTTGCTGAGGCAGAGCTTTCCTGCACGCAAAGGTTTTAAAGCCTTTCAAATGCGTATTTTGTACTATTTTCCAGTGCCTTGTGGTCATTGTGGCTGCAGTTAATTATCCATTTTTACGTTACTATGGGCCCATTGCGTGACAATAGCCTGAAAGCAGAATGTCTGAAGAGCCTATACAAACCATTTCCATTCCGCTTTCACACGCCGTACTACAAAACTGACAGCTGACCATGTTGAAAGCTGAAAACTAGGCAGTTAAAAATACGCAAATTAATGGTACTCTGTATTCATTAACCACTTCAGCTCGGGAAGGTTTTACCCCCTTCATGACCAGGCCATTTTTTGCTATTTAGTACTGCACTAACTGGTAATTGCGCGGTCATGCAACGCTGTACCCAAACGAAATATGTATAATTTTTTTCACAAAAATAGAGCTTTTGCTTTGTTCTTTTTTATTATATAAATTAAAAAAACTATAAACTTTGAAAAAAATATATATATTTTTTAGTTTCTGCTATAAAATGTATCCAATAAAAAAAATTAAAAAAAAAATTTAATTTCTTCATACATTTTGGACAAAATGTATTCTGCTACATACCTTTGGTAAAAAAAAATCCCTATAAGTGTATATTGATTGGTTTGCGTGAAAGTTATAGTGTTTATGGCATATATAATGGAAATTTTTTTTTATATATATATATATATATACTACTAATGGTGGTAAACAGTCACTTATAATGGGACTGCGATAGTGCGGCGGACAATCTGATACTAACTGATGCTGATTAACTGACTAACTCACACTCACATCACCAGTGACACTAATACAGTGATCAGCACTAATACTGTACACTGTCACTGTACTAATGACATTGGCTGGGAAGAGGTTAAGATCTAAAGCGATCAAAGGATTAACTGTGTGCCTAACAAGTGTTATTATGTGTAATGTGTGCTGAGTTTTACTAAATATCTCTTTGTTTCTTATCCCTGCTTTGCTAAGAAACTCAGAGATTGTTCCCTCTGTTCAGAGCTCTGTGTTGATTGTCAACACAGGGCTCTGGGCTGTGGTTGGACCCAGCCGATCAGCAGGTCCTGGCCATGAATCATTGGCCAGGATCTGCTGACAGACTTTCGCTGTGTACAGCGTTTACCCTAATCCCGTAAGTAGGCAGCGACGTACCAGTTCGTGGTATATAGAGAGTGGGTGGTCCACAAGTGGTTAAAACAAGTTTTTTTTTTTTAAGTAAGGAAATTTGGCTTGTTATTACCCTCTTGCAATCTACTATACTGCAGAGTTTAGAATGGGAGAAGGGGAAGCAGCAGAAAAAGCTAATCAGTTGTTCAGCAAAGCATAAAGCGTGCTGAGATAGGAGGAGGGTTACAAAGTGATGCGCTGCAAATTATTGGGTTTGCAGTAGCACAGGATGTAATGAAGAATCCGTTTTTTGTAAAAACTCAGGGGACATCTGCAAAACATGCTTGCTGTGTTCCTTTTACCAATTTCCAATAAATTCTGGAAAAATAAATATTCAAGGTGTATCCACCGTGCACAAACAAGAGAGATGAGCTCATTGGTCTGCTGCATGTCATTTCACTGTCAGAGAGAAATCAGTTATCCTGTCTTGGCAAATAAGGCTGTGCATTGTGGCAAAGCTGTGTAAATCTCAGGAATGGATTGGTAGGAATACAAATCCTGTTGCTGACAAAACAGCTTGTTTTTTGTCTGGAGTTCTGCTGTCAGATTTTCATCTGACATATTTTATACATTAGACACCTGTGTCAAGTTATATTCTTCATACTCACATGTAGAATTCAATTTAGAATGCTTTTAGTGGCAGTGATAAGGAAAGTCTTTGCATATTATCTGGCATCTGCTAAATATGCCACTCAGTGTTCATTCTTAGGTGACAAAACCCACTGTAGCAATAAACATCAAATACAGGATAGCAGTCATTTGTTGGAAAATCAAGATAAATGAAGGGTTCTGTCTTGTGAAGCCAAGCAATTTCAACAGTAAATTGAAGTAAAGTAAAATGTTTTTATTTTGTAAAAAGATGCCATATTTTCAGATGGTCATAAAAATAGCAGCTGGACTCCAGCTGTTCAGGGAAATATAGAGACAGCCATTGGTTGTGGAGCAGCGGTGCTTCATGGGAGGATTGGACTGGGGCCCCTGGGCTAATACAAATAATACTGGTCTGGAGTCCCAAAGTGGAGATACTCCCCAGCAGACTTCAGCCAGAGTGGGGTCCGCAGTCAGTGACAGCTCCTGGGCATTGTATAGCCACCTCTTCGGCCCTACAATCACAGCACATGGTAGAGGGAGGTCCTTCAACATTAACTTCTTCTGTGGGTCTGAGATCCTTTTGAAAAGAATGCTGATTGCTAACAAGCTCATTTGTTAAAGGAAGATGAACGATGAGGACCATTTGTAATGATGACATGGTTAAAGAAAATCTAAAGGACACTTAAACCACTTGACCTCAATTTCTTCCAGAGACAAACTGATACAAGTTAAGTTTCTGCATAGGGTGTTCTATACCCCTGTGAGGCTCCAATGGATGCACCCGACACATGATCCACAGTGTCCTTGGTGTTATGTTCATCTAGGAACCTACCTGCATATGTTTTGGGACTGCTGCTGGGAGTGTTGCAAAATTCAGGTTGGAAGTATATGAACTGATTAATCTTAGGATGCAGTTGACACTTCTGGGGTTTCACGAGGATGAGCAGCCCTCTCATCACACTGACTTGCTAATCTTATAACTTTTATACTATGCAAAAAAAGAAATTCTCCTTAAGTGGACCTCTTCAACCCCCCATGTGGTGCCCTTATGGGAAGCAATGGTGGATGCTGCTCTACCTATGTATAAGCTTACGTATATTAATCGTGGCTGCCCCTGGAAGTATGAGAGCTTGGGCTCTTTGGACCTCGAGTTGAGATGCTTGTGACTATCCCTGTCCCTCGCCCTCCCCCCCTGTTCTTATCTCTCCCTCCTACCTTCCCCCTTCCTACCTGCCTTAACGATCATTGTTGTTGCTGAATGGATAGTTCAGCAGATTTTACTCCGTGTCCCTGGCGCTCGTACTGGATTTTTTTTTATGGTTGGGTCATGTTGACTGGTATTTAATGGTTCATCGTGTATGACACTGTTTTCTGTCTCTTTGACTATCTATGCTGTATGGTTTTGTTTTTCAAGAAAGCACTCCTGATTTGCAGGCAGAAGTGCAGGATCCGGCGCAGAGATGCCACCCTGTAGCAGTAAAACTGCTAAAAGGCGGTCAGCAAGTGGTAAGAGAAGCCCCAAATCCAGTTACTATGATTATGATGTACAAGCCTCAAGGTAAACAAAAGACTTTCTTTACTTTTCCTGACTGAGCTAAATTCTCCTACATTTGTGTCTCACTTGCTTCCCCTTCCAGACACTGCAGCTCACAATGGGAGGGTTTTAGCATCAGAGGCAGTGCTGTCAATCCAGAAAGCAGGGCATAGGACTAGGTGTGACCCAGTGCTGACTGACAAGATACAAGATAGCAAATTAGCAGTGACAATGCAGATAGCTGTGCCCCCTGCAACATTTTCTCATTCCACTGTAATGAAAGCAGGCATTACTTATATGAGAGTGGCAACTATGCTCTTAATTCATGAACTGTGCAGCATAGTTGCCACACCATCACATGCCACAACATCAGGTGGACTTCACAGGCAGAATTAACAGGTATTTGTGGGACTTTGTAGTGGAGAGTGAAAGAAAACTGTAAGGGCTCTTTTACACCCGTGTTGCTGTCTACACAGCGATCTACAGTGATCTGTTTTTCAGAGAGAGATGCAGGTGGACTGACAAACATTCAAGAGGTGATACTACCGTCTCCTAAGTGCTGTTTATTTTTTATAGATGAACAAGCTTCCTGAATGAGAATACTGCACCCCAAATGTGAGCGTAGCATTTGCCTAATGGTTGTGGCTCAGTTCACTCGAATGGGACAGTTGGCAGCAGTACTGTTTGAAGAATGCAGCAGGGGAATCATTTTAATGTGTACAATCCCGTTCGGTTGCTACACCCAAAAAGGAAAGCTCTGCTTGTTTGCACCCTCCCCCCCTCCACTGCCACATTTGGCACTTTTGGGGGGGGGGAGGTTGGAAGGGGGAACCTGGTTTTGACAGGTACCCGCTCCCACTTCTGGGTAAGATCATTGCAGCGAGTATGTCGGCCACTCCTCCTTCCCCACAATGCTTTCTGGGACACACACAGGTCACAGAAGACAGCGGAACCATTCAGAATGCGCAGCACAACTCGTACATGCACAGTAGGGAACTGGCTGTAAAGCTGGAAGGCTTCACTGCCAGTTTCCCTTAGTGAAGATGCTGGCGCCTGCACCCAAAGCTGATTGAAGAATCGGCTCAGGTGCTGACATCTCTGAATCCCTGGACAGGTAAGTGTCTTTATATTAAAAGTCAGCAGCTACAGTGTTTGTAGCTGCTTTTAGTTTTTTTGGGGGAGACAGAAGCTCCTCTTTAAGGGGCCAGTTTGAGGGGAGGAGGCGATAAAAACACAGATGAACCACCTATTTTTACAACTCCCCAACTGCAAGTATAAAAAGCCTAAGAGTAGATGAATTTAAAATTTAGTGTTGCAGCACATACTTTTTTTTTTATTAGGAAGCCATAGGTCTTTAGGTGAGTCCATAGCAGAGCAGCAGTCTTCTTCTGCTCATAAACTGTATCTTAATCAATAAATCATCCCTTACAACCCTCTGTTTTCAGCATATGCTTGTGAAAGGTTGTGTTACAAAAAGTAAGTATTGCTGCCAGACATAGCCAGGCAATTTATATGTTGAGAAAATGGTCAGCAACAGCAGTCCTAGTATATTTATCAGTACAGGTTTCCTTGAAATAAATGCACTGCATGTGTAGTCTCGTTGAATAATTTATCTAAAGCATCCAGACATAGCTATCACCATAGACTGAGCAATGCTCAGAGCTCTATCCAACTTCTATGCAGAAGAGTTGGACATTTAAAGGAAAGCTGTACTGAGAGAAATATGAAGGCAATGAAAATGACCCGGCCACCATGCACTTCAATACCTTCTGAGTCTCGAAATTTACTGTCAGGATCAACAGGTGAAAATAAAGGAAAAAGCGTAAAAAAAAGAAAACGCAGCCACGCCATCTAAGAATTGGTAGATTTTTGTTTTTGGGTTTAATACCCCATTAAGCATGCCAATCTTTCATAACAAATTATAAATGTTAAAAAACAAACAAACATATTAACATATGTTAAACTCTTGCCATCAATTTAAATGCCTCTTCTGAGCTAGCATTTCACAGAAAATTGCTCTATTCAATAGGCTATATCGAGTATGACTGAAGCCATTAGTATTTTCCTAAGTGCACTAGCTTTTGTTTCTTTCAATCTACCGCCTTGGTTCTTGTCCAGGAAACAAATTACAGAGCAATAAACATTAACTTCTTCAGTTTAACGTGGTGAGGTAAGACTTTTTTTTTTTTTTTTTTATATACCTGAACTTTTTCTAAAGACGCTAAAAGAAACAGTATGTTAGTACAGTGTGCTTTGGCAGAGGTTCAGAGAGATACTTTCCATATGGGTGCCTGCTATCATTCTGTCAGTTCTAGCATCTGTTAGAATTGTTCTATAGTGACATTAATTATAGTGCATCCAAAAGAGAAGAAGATGTGTGTGAGGCCCTATTCACATTTGGCGATTTGGAATCACCGTAATTCTACCCACAACTTCAAATCGCAGTAAAACACTTGACGAGCATTTCGATGCCATTCATTCTTAATGGCACCCCAAACGCTGTACAGTTCTGCTGTAATCGTCACGTGACAGAATTGCACAGAAATTGTGACAAAAAGTGAGAATCATGTGACGCTTGTCCATAAAGGAGCAGGAGCTTAATTTGGGTGACAATCACGCATAGGGGCGTTGAAGTTATTGGGCTGCCCCTATGTGCGACACGTGGGAATCAAGCTTAAAAAAATCGCAAGCAGGAACGTTCATTCCCACTACAAGATTTGAATGGGTCCTGAGGGAGTGTTTTTTACTTATTTTTTTTAGTATTGTCTTCAGGAATAGAACATACAATCTTTAAATAAAAAATAAACTAAAATTATTTGTATGAGTATTATGATTTGAGTTTGAGTCTGGCATCCCATGATTTCAAATTGTGGGTTTATTTCTCTGCTGTAAATACACACTCGGATAATTGAAATTCACGTTACGCATACATAGACAGCTGAATAATTATAGTGTATGTAAACATTACCAATGAACTTCTCTTATGTGGTCTATTTTGGTCTGTTAAAAATACCATTGAAAGCATTCTGTTATATGTTTTTCAATATGTTACAAAAAATACCATTTAAAACTGGATTCCAGGAATGTGGTCGCTTTTTAAAATGTTGCGGCTTACTATAAGTTTAGTCATTTGTAATGTATGCCACAATATGGACTTAACTCTTTTATTTCTAATTTACCTTTTTTACTGATTGTAAGGAGTACAGCTATCACTATACTTAAAGCGCTTCTATGCTTGACCTTCTGGTCTCAAATCTTGCAAGCTGCATGGTTGTATGCAACCACTCTGCCAACCCCTCCTCTACAATGCCCAACCACAGAGAGCTTTTTATTATGTGAAGCCAGACAAATAAGTCAATAAAGTGGCATACACTTCGTTGGACTTAAAGTGATAGTAAAGCCTTGTTATTTGTGTTTAACCTCCCTGGCGGTATGATTATTTCATATTTTTGATGCTGAAAGCGGTACAATTATTTTGCATGGAAATTTGGCGTTTTATATTGTAGGCCTGTAATTTTTAGGAATAATTCACTTAAATCTGTCCAAACAAGAGTCTAGTAGACATCCCAGGTATGATAAAGTTTGAAACACAAAATCATAAATTATAATAAATAACTATAAATAATTATACCAAATAATAATATAATAATAATAAAAAATATTCAATAATGTAATCAAATCAAAACCACTGAAATTTGCTCAGTTGCAGAATTGTCACTGTCATTCAGGGGTGTTGCTAGGTCTACAAAAGATCTGGGGCTAGAGCTCTAGCAGCGTAGTAAAGAAAGTCATACGCTTGAGCGGGCATACACATGTATATAATATACGTGTGTGTGTATATATCCCCAGAAAACCTCCCCCTTTCATCAGGGTCCCCAGAGAGCCCCCCTTACATTGGGTCCCCAGAGAGCCTCCCCCTTAAATCAGGGTCCCCAGAGAGCCCCCCACTTACATTGGGGTCCCCAGAGAGCCTCCCCTCCCCTCGGGGACTCCTGCAGAGACTCGGGGCTATGGGCCCCAGATTCAGGGCTATAGCCCCAAAAGCCACCCCCTTGCACGCCACTGCTGTCATTACTTTCCAGTGTTTGATGACGGATCTCCCCACAAATCACTATCGCTCAATTCTGCGAAAGATTCTAATTTATTATCACTGTTTTCTAGCTGGTCTAAAACCCCTTTTGACGTAAAGGGACGGTTTTGGTTGCTATGGACAATCTCCAGTTTCCAGGCAGAAAGAACAGTTTTTATAATATAAAACTGCATACAGGGCACTGGAGAAACCACTAGGGACAAAAGGGAGGTGAAATAATTTCATACAGTAATGTAATCTGTAAGATTACAGTGTACTGTATGTATTCACTTTTTGAATTTGGCGCCGATCTCCGTCCCCGTGCATCACAACGCTCACAGGGAACGGAGCTTGGCTCCGTGATGAATCGAGCAGAGGACAAGCCGCTCACACTGCGGGGAGACATCGCAGGATCCAGGGGACAAGGTAAGTAAGCTCTTCCTGGATCCTGCAATGCAATCCCGAGTCTGGCTCTGGGTTACCGTTTTTGGTTCTGAAATACCACCCCGAGCCAGACTTGGGAATACCGCCAGGGAGGTTAAATAACAAACATGTTATACTTACCTGCTCTGTGCAGCGGTCTTGCACAGAGCAGCCTGGATCCTCCTCTTCTCGGGTCCCACGCGCTCCTGGCTCCTCCCTCCTGTCGGTTGCCCCCACAGCAAGCAAGCTGATCCGCGGCTGTGTGTGTCATGACCCGAGCCCAACCCCCTCTGTCTTCTGATTGGTTCACTGGCTGTGATTGACAGCAACAGGAGCTAATGGATTCTGCTGCTGCCAAAAGCCAATCAGGAGTGCGAGTCCCTGGAGAGGCAAGGCTTTCGTGGACATTGCTGGATCGAGAGGGGGCTCATGTAAGTCTTAGGGGGGCTGCTGCAAAAAGAAGGTTTTTTACCTTCATGCATAGAATACATGAAGGTAAAAAAAACTTGTGCATTTACAACCACTTTAACCTATTCTAAGCCAGCACAATTTAAAAAACAGCTAAATTTCGTGGAGTTCAAATTTAAACCTGACAGAAATCTTGTAAGCTTATAACTTCCTGTGTTCTCTGTCTGTGCTGCAATCTTATCAGTTACATTGTTCCCAGCTATCTCTGGGGACTCTCTATGTTATAGAGAAGAGGGGGAGGTTTCTGTAGCCCTCTTCTAGGGTGACAATGCTGCCTCTCTAAAGATCCAGTGGGGGTTATTTACTAAAACCGGAGAATACGAAATCTGGTGCAACGCAGCAAAGCAACCAATCAGCTTCCAAGGTTATATTGCCAAAGCTTAATTGAACAAGCTGAAGTTAGAGGCTGATTGGCTACCATTCAAAGCTGTACAGATTCTGGGTGCTTCAGTTTTAGTAAATCTCCCCCAATATGTATGGTGAGTGAGCGTTGTCACCTTAAAAGAAAAGTTCATCTTCGGAAACATGTTACATGTTCCACCCGTTTCTAGGGTGGGACATGTAACATGTTTCGGCTCCTGCAGCAGCTCGGCGATCCAAGCCCTCTGTGTCACATAATTACGGGGAGAAGTTTCCAGTACTAGCTGTCACTTTTTCAACAGAGCACGCCTGTAAATGAATGAACTACAAGTACCGACCTCCTTTGTGGCTGTCGGCTTGTAGTTCTCAGTGATCTACCACAGCACTGATAGTTCATTGATTATTCCTGTCAGTGTGAAACTGCCTGCCCATATGGTGTAGGGGCAGACAGCTTACAATGATTGTCTGCAGGAGTCCTGTATGGCACCAGCACCATGGCTTCTGCTGATCGCTGGTGCAATGCTTTCCAGGCTCCTAAAAAATAGTAAATGCACATTTTTTTACCTGCAAAGAAACATGCGTTTTTTTTTTTTTTTAAGTAAACTTATACTTTAAGGCCCCTTGCGCACTGCAGCTCGAAGAAGCTCAGCGCAGTGTTTTTTTTTTTAGTGATCTAAAAAGAAGCCCATTGTTTACAATGTGCCTGTAAACACAGGTTAGTATTTTGCGCCGGTACGTGCAAATATGCGCATATAAATTAAATATTTAGAATTTTCATAAATTTTGCCATAATGAATGTATTGTACGTGCAAGTGCACATATGCGCAAATACATGTAACACAAACTGATTTAAGTAAAATGGGAGGAACATACCAAGGTCCCATACCCAAGTCTACATTTTCAATCTGCACGAGCAGCCTTCTTAGGCCCCTGGCACATGGGGCCATTCAGCTGCACGGCGGCCCTCCCAACATTCTAATGCACCTGGGAAAGACAAGTGCAGCGCAGGCTTAGGGTTGCCACCTGTCCGGTTTTGACCCGAGGCGGAGCTGGACTGTGGATAATCGCGCCTGCTTGCTCCCAGAGTCCTGCCCCACGCTGTGTCTCTCCTGAGGTTGCTCTCACCCCCTCTGTAAGCCCCTCTCCTCTCTGTAAGCCCCCTTCCTCTATCAGCCCCTCCTCTCTGTCAGCCCACTTCCTTTCTGTCATCCCCCTTCCTCTCTGTCAGCCCCACTCCTCTGTCAGCCCCCCTAATCTCTGTCAGCCCCCCTCCTCTGTCAGCCCCCCCTGTCAGCCTCCCTCCTCTCCGTCAGCCCCCCTCCTCTGTCAGCCCCCCTCCTCTCTGTCAGCCCCCCTCCTCTCTGTCAGCCCCCCTCCTTTCTGTCATCCCCCTCCTCTCTGTCAGCCTCCCTCTGTCAGCCCCCCTCCTCTCTGTCAGCCCCCCTCCTCTGTCAGCCCCCCCGTCAGCCCCCCTCCTCACCGTCAGCCCCCCTCCTCTCTGTCAGCCCCCCTCCTCTCTGTCAGCCCCCCTCCTCTGTCAGCCCCCCTCCTCTCTGTCAGCCCCCCTCCTTTCTGTCATCCCCCTCCTCTCTGTCAGCCCCCCTCTGTCAGCCCCCCTCTTCTCTGTCAGCCCCCCTCCTCTGTCAGCCCCCCTCCTCTCCGTCAGCCCTCCTCCTCTCTGTCAGCCACTCTTCTCTGTCAGCCCCCCTGTCAGCCCCCCTCTCTGTCAGCCCCCCTCTCTGTCAGCCCCCTCTCTTTCACCTCCCTTCTCTCTCTCTCTCTCTCTCTCTCTCAGGCACCCTCTCTTTCAGCCTCTCGCTCACAGCCTCTCTCGCACCCACCTGCCACCTATTAAAGCAAATTGGCCACACCCACTGTTTGCCACGGTGCGCTAAGCGTGACGCATTATTGCTCTCCTCCAGGTCTTTAAAATCCTATAGTGTATACCACAAAAAAATTTGCCATGCGCCGCTAAAGTGTTCGAGTTTGGCTTGAAGGAAAGGTGGCAACCCTACACAGGTTGCGACTGGACGGGGCTGGACTGAGGTGAATGCTGTACAGGGTGGAACCAGCGTTTAGGGCCCTAGGTTCAGGTACAGAGATCCATGGCGCAGGAACTGCCTGCAGGGAGGCTGGCTGCTGCACCGGTTCCCTCCCAGGTACACTAAAATGCCGGGAGGGATGCACTGTAGCTGAACAGCCCCGTGTGCAAGGGACCTTAGTAATAGTGGGTTAAGGACTGCCTTCATCAAAGCACTGGTTTGATTCAGATTGACATTTTTTAGAGGGATTTTTGATTTTGAAATGGGCAGTTCATGCAAGGAAACATACAAACATTTTGCAACTGAAGGGGTATTGCATGGAGAAGTGGCCAAAATTTTTTATCAATGCCCGAGACTGGTTGGCAGTTATACAAAATATCTGTAAGTCATTTATGCTAAAGAGAGCAATACCAGCTTTTGATGCCAAGAGTATATTTACTTTTTCCTGAGTACACTATTACATTTAATCACGGTATATTTTTGTTGAATAAACAATTAAAAAGGCAACTTTTTCTTGTGTTCCTACTCAGGTATATCACTTTTCTATGTAGGCACTGTTTGAATAAAGATCTATTGTTTTGCCTGTTGAAATATGTTAAAAAAAAATCACAGTTTCCATGGAGTATACATAATGTTTCACACAACTGTATATGCCATGTAGTACCTTCTGGCAATCCTCTCTTGTGCACACTGCCTGTTGTTCCACAATCTGACGGTTATCTGCTGCCAGGGGTCAAGTCCTGGGAAAGAAAGTGTGGGAACTCATCCAACCCCCGCCCCCCCCCCCCCCCCGCCTCAATAATAAAAAAAAGTGTGTATATATATATATATATATATATAGAGAGAGAGAGAGAGAGAGAGAGAGAGAGAGAGAGAGAGAGAGAGAGAGAGAGAGAGAGAGAGAGAGAGAGATATCTGTATCTATATATATATATATCTATATAGATATATAGATAGAGAGATATATATCTATATATATATACATAAATAGATTAGGGCTGCGGAAATTAACGATTAATTCCTCGATTAATCGTTAATTTTTTTGATCGATTAAAATTTTTTTGATCGGTAGGCTGCCTGCCCTGGGGCTGCTTTGGGCCAAGCTGTGGCTGCAGCGCAGCGCTCCACTCCCTCCTCCTCCACTATATGTCATACACAGTCTGCGGGCATCTCCCTCTGTGTGTCTCCTAGCTGAGTGTGAAGACTTTGGCCGCGATGTGAGAAAAGTCCTGCCCTCCTCCTAGATCAGCTCGTGTGATAGACGCATTGTGGGCATGGTGAGGCTGCGATTATAGGCACGGCGAGGCTGCGATTATGGGCACGGTGAGACAGCATTATGGGCACGGTGAGGCTGCGATTATAGGCACGGCGAGGCTGCGATTATGGGCACGGTGAGACAGCATTATGGGCATGGTAAGTCTGAGATTATGGGCATGGTGAAACTGCATTATGGGCACGGTAAGGCTGCGATTATGGGCACGGTGAGGCTGCGATTATGGGAGCGGTGAGGCTGCGATTATGGGCACAGTAAGGCTGCGATTATGGGCATGGTGAAACTGCATTATGGGCACGGTAAGGCTGCGATTATGGGCATGGTAAGGCTGCGATTATGGCCACGGTAAGGCTGACAACAAAATAATTTAACCTGTAGGCTATACTAACAAAAAAATCACCAAAATGTGTGATTATACAGCCTCACTGTGCCCATCATTGCAGTGTGACAGGGTGGGGGGAGCAGTGTGACAGGGAGGGGGGAGCAGTGTGACAGAGTGGTCGGAACAGTGTGACGGGGAGGGGGGAGCAGTGTGACAGGGAGGGGGGAGCAGTGTGACAGACTGGTGGGAGAAGTGTGACAGGGAGGGGGGAGCAGTGTGACAGAGTGGTCGGAATAGTGTGACAAGGAGGGGGGAGCAGTGTGACAGACTGGTGGGAGCAGTGTGACAGGGAGGGGGGAGCAGTGTGACAGAGTGGTCGGAACAGTGTAACAGGGAGGGGGGAGCAGTGTGACAGAGTGGTCGGAATAGTGTGACAGGGAGGGGGGAGCAGTGTGACAGAGTGGTCGGAATAGTGTGACAGGGAGGGGGGAGCAGTGTGACAGAATGGTGGGAGCAGTGTGACAGGGAGGGGGGAGCAGTGTGATAGAGTGGTCGGAATAGTGTGACGGGGAGGGGGGAGCAGTGTGACAGAATGGTGGGAGCAGTGTGACAGGGAGGGGGAGCAGTGTGATAGAGTGGTCGGAATAGTGTGACGGGGAGGGGGGAGCAGTGTGACAGACTGGTGGGAGCAGTGTGACAGGGAGGGGGGAGCAGTGTGACAGGGAGGGGGGAGCAGTGTGACAGAGTGGTCGGAACAGTGTGACAGGGAGGGGGGAGCAGTGTGACAGGGAGGGGGGAGCAGTGTGACAGAATGGTGGGAGCAGTGTGACATGAAGGGGGGAGCAGTGTGACAGGGTGGGGGAGCAGTGTGACAGAATGGTGGGAGCAGTGTGACATGAAGGGGGGAGCAGTGTGACAGGGAGGGGGAGCAGTGTGACAGAATGGTGGGAGCAGTGTGAAAGGGAGGGGGGAGCAGTTTGACAGGGAGGGGGAGCAGTGTGACAGAATGGTGGGAGCAGTGTGACAGGGAGAAGGGGAGAGGTGTGTCAGGGAGGAGGGAGCAATGTGACAGAATGGTGGGAGCAGTGTGTCAGGGAGGAGGGAGCAGTGTGACAGGGAGGGGGAGCAGTGTGACAGAATGGTGGGAGCAGTGTGACAGGGAGGGGGGGGGCAGTGTGACAGGAAGGGGGGAGCAGTGTGACAGGGAGGGGGAGCAGTGTGACAGGGAGGGGGAGCAGTGTCACAGGGAGGGGGAGCAGTGTCACAGGGAGGGGGAGCAGTGTCACAGGGAGGGGGAGCAGTGTGACAGAATGGTGGGAGCAGTGTGAAAGGGAGGGGGGAGCAGTGTGACAGGGAGGGGGAGCAGTGTGACAGGGAGGGGGAGCAGTGTCACAGGGAGGGGGAGCAGTGTCAAAGGGAGGGGGAGCAGTGTCACAGGGAGGGGGAGCAGTGTGACAGAATGGTGGGAGCAGTGTGAAAGGGAGGGGGGAGCAGTGTGACAGGGAGGGGGAGCAGTGTGACAGGGAGGGGGAGCAGTGTGACAGAATGGTGGGAGCAGTGTGAAAGGGAGGGGGAGCAGTTTGACAGGGAGGGGGAGTGGTGTGACAGAATGGTGGGAGCAGTGTGACAGGAAGGGGGGAGCAGCGTGACAGGGAGGGGGGCAGTGTGACAGGGAGGGGGAGCAGTGTGACAGAATGGTGGGAGCAGTGTGACAGGAAGGGGGGAGCAGTGTGACAGGGAGGGGGAGCAGTGTCACAGGGAGGGGGAGCAGTGTGACAGAATGGTGGGAGCAGTGTGACAGGGAGGGGGGAGCAGTGTGACAGAATGGTGGGAGCAGTGTGACAGGGAGGGGGGAGCAGTGTGACAGAATGGTGGGAGCAGTGTGACAGGTAGGGGGGAGCAGTGTGACAGAATGGTGGGAGCAGTGTGACAGGGAGGGGGGAGCAGTGTGACAGAGTGGTCAGAATAGTGTGACAGGGAGGGGGGAGCAGTGTGACAGACTGGTGGGAGCAGTGTGACAGGGAGGGGGGAGCAGTGTGACAGAGTGGTCGGAACAGTGTGACAGGGAGGGGGGAGCAGTGTGACAGGGAGGGGGGAGAAGTGTGACAGGGAGGGGGAGCAGTGTGACAGAATGGTGGGAGCAGTGTGACATGAAGGGGGGAGCAGTGTGACAGGGTGGGGGAGCAGTGTGACAGAATGGTGGGAGCAGTGTGACATGAAGGGGGGAGCAGTGTGACAGGGAGGGGGAGCAGTGTGACGGGGAGGGGGAGCAGTGTGACAGAATGGCGGGAGCAGTGTGACAGAATGGTGGGAGCAGTGTGAAAGAGAGGGAGGAGCAGTTTGACAGGGAGGGGGAGCAGTGTGACAGACTGGTGGGAGCAGTGTGACAGGAAGGGGGGAGCAGTGTGACAGGGAGGGGGAGCAGTGTGACAGGGAGGGGGAGCAGTGTCACAGGGAGGGGGAGCAGTGTGACAGAATGGTGGGAGCAGTGTGACAGAAAGTGGGAGCAGTGTGAAAGGGAGGGGGAGCAGTGTGACAGAATGGTGGGAGCAGTGTGTTAGGGAGGAGAGAGAAGTGTGACAGGGAGGGGGGAGCAGTGTGACAGGGAGGGGGGGCAGTGTGACAGAATGGTGGGAGCAGTGTGACATGAAGGGGGGAGCAGTGTGACAGGGTGGGGGAGCAGTGTGACAGAATGGTGGGAGCAGTGTGACATGAAGGGGGGAGCAGTGTGACAGGGAGGGGGAACAGTGTGATGGGGAGGGGGAGCAGTGTGACAGAATGGCGGGAGCAGTGTGACAGAATGGTGGGAGCAGTGTGAAAGGGAGGGGGAGCAGTTTGACAGGGAGGGGGAGCAGTGTGACAGACTGGTGGGAGCAGTGTGACAGGAAGGGGGGAGCAGTGTGACAGGGAGGGGGAGCAGTGTGACGGGGAGGGGGAGCAGTGTGACAGAATGGTGGGAGCAGTGTGACAGGGAGAAGGGGAGAGGTGTGTCAGGGAGGAGGGGGCAGTGTGACAGGAAGGGGGGAGCAGTGTGACAGGGAGGGGGAGCAGTGTGACAGGGAGGGGGAGCAGTGTCACAGGGAGGGGGAGCAGTGTGACAGGAAGGGGGGGGAGCAGTGTGACAGGGAGGGGGAGCAGTGTCACAGGGAGGGGGAGCAGTGTCAAAGGGAGGGGGAGCAGTGTCACAGGGAGGGGGAGCAGTGTGACAGAATGGTGGGAGCAGTGTGAAAGGGAGGGGGGAGCAGTGTGACAGGGAGGGGGAGCAGTGTGACAGGGAGGGGGAGCAGTGTGACAGAATGGTGGGAGCAGTGTGAAAGGGAGGGGGAGCAGTTTGACAGGGAGGGGGAGTGGTGTGACAGAATGGTGGGAGCAGTGTGACAGGAAGGGGGGAGCAGCGTGACAGGGAGGGGGGCAGTGTGACAGGGAGGGGGAGCAGTGTGACAGAATGGTGGGAGCAGTGTGACAGGAAGGGGGGAGCAGTGTGACAGGGAGGGGGAGCAGTGTCACAGGGAGGGGGAGCAGTGTGACAAAATGGTGGGAGCAGTGTGACAGGGAGTGGGGAGCAGTGTGACAGAATGGTGGGAGCAGTGTGACAGGGAGGGGGGAGCAGTGTGACAGAATGGTGGGAGCAGTGTGACAGGTAGGGGGGAGCAGTGTGACAGAATGGTGGGAGCAGTGTGACAGGGAGGGGGGAGCAGTGTGACAGAGTGGTCAGAATAGTGTGACAGGGAGGGGGGAGCAGTGTGACAGACTGGTGGGAGCAGTGTGACAGGGAGGGGGGAGCAGTGTGACAGAGTGGTCGGAACAGTGTGACAGGGAGGGGGGAGCAGTGTGACAGGGAGGGGGGAGAAGTGTGACAGGGAGGGGGGGGCAGTGTGACAGGAAGGGGGGAGCAGTGTGACAGGGAGGGGGAGCAGTGTGACAGGGAGGGGGAGCAGTGTCACAGGGAGGGGGAGCAGTGTGACAGGAAGGGGGGGAGCAGTGTGACAGGGAGGGGGAGCAGTGTCACAGGGAGGGGGAGCAGTGTCAAAGGGAGGGGGAGCAGTGTCACAGGGAGGGGGAGCAGTGTGACAGAATGGTGGGAGCAGTGTGAAAGGGAGGGGGGAGCAGTGTGACAGGGAGGGGGAGCAGTGTGACAGGGAGGGGGAGCAGTGTGACAGAATGGTGGGAGCAGTGTGAAAGGGAGGGGGAGCAGTTTGACAGGGAGGGGGAGTGGTGTGACAGAATGGTGGGAGCAGTGTGACAGGAAGGGGGGAGCAGCGTGACAGGGAGGGGGGCAGTGTGACAGGGAGGGGGAGCAGTGTGACAGAATGGTGGGAGCAGTGTGACAGGAAGGGGGGAGCAGTGTGACAGGGAGGGGGAGCAGTGTCACAGGGAGGGGGAGCAGTGTGACAGAATGGTGGGAGCAGTGTGACAGGGAGGGGGGAGCAGTGTGACAGAATGGTGGGAGCAGTGTGACAGGGAGGGGGGAGCAGTGTGACAGAATGGTGGGAGCAGTGTGACAGGTAGGGGGGAGCAGTGTGACAGAATGGTGGGAGCAGTGTGACAGGGAGGGGGGAGCAGTGTGACAGAGTGGTCAGAATAGTGTGACAGGGAGGGGGGAGCAGTGTGACAGACTGGTGGGAGCAGTGTGACAGGGAGGGGGGAGCAGTGTGACAGAGTGGTCGGAACAGTGTGACAGGGAGGGGGGAGCAGTGTGACAGGGAGGGGGGAGAAGTGTGACAGGGAGGGGGGGGCAGTGTGACAGGAAGGGGGGAGCAGTGTGACAGGGAGGGGGAGCAGTGTGACAGGGAGGGGGAGCAGTGTCACAGGGAGGGGGAGCAGTGTGACAGGAAGGGGGGGAGCAGTGTGACAGGGAGGGGGAGCAGTGTCACAGGGAGGGGGAGCAGTGTCAAAGGGAGGGGGAGCAGTGTCACAGGGAGGGGGAGCAGTGTGACAGAATGGTGGGAGCAGTGTGAAAGGGAGGGGGGAGCAGTGTGACAGGGAGGGGGAGCAGTGTGACAGGGAGGGGGAGCAGTGTGACAGAATGGTGGGAGCAGTGTGAAAGGGAGGGGGAGCAGTTTGACAGGGAGGGGGAGTGGTGTGACAGAATGGTGGGAGCAGTGTGACAGGAAGGGGGGAGCAGCGTGACAGGGAGGGGGGCAGTGTGACAGGGAGGGGGAGCAGTGTGACAGAATGGTGGGAGCAGTGTGACAGGAAGGGGGGAGCAGTGTGACAGGGAGGGGGAGCAGTGTCACAGGGAGGGGGAGCAGTGTGACAGAATGGTGGGAGCAGTGTGACAGGGAGGGGGGAGCAGTGTGACAGAATGGTGGGAGCAGTGTGACAGGGAGGGGGGAGCAGTGTGACAGAATGGTGGGAGCAGTGTGACAGGTAGGGGGGAGCAGTGTGACAGAATGGTGGGAGCAGTGTGACAGGGAGGGGGGAGCAGTGTGACAGAGTGGTCAGAATAGTGTGACAGGGAGGGGGGAGCAGTGTGACAGACTGGTGGGAGCAGTGTGACAGGGAGGGGGGAGCAGTGTGACAGAGTGGTCGGAACAGTGTGACAGGGAGGGGGGAGCAGTGTGACAGGGACGGGGGAGAAGTGTGACAGGGAGGGGGAGCAGTGTGACAGAATGGTGGGAGCAGTGTGACATGAAGGGGGGAGCAGTGTGACAGGGTGGGGGAGCAGTGTGACAGAATGGTGGGAGCAGTGTGACATGAAGGGGGGAGCAGTGTGACAGGGAGGGGGAGCAGTGTGACGGGGAGGGGGAGCAGTGTGACAGAATGGCGGGAGCAGTGTGACAGAATGGTGGGAGCAGTGTGAAAGGGAGGGGGGAGCAGTTTGACAGGGAGGGGGAGCAGTGTGACAGACTGGTGGGAGCAGTGTGACAGGAAGGGGGGAGCAGTGTGACAGGGAGGGGGAGCAGTGTGACAGGGAGGGGGAGCAGTGTCACAGGGAGGGGGAGCAGTGTGACAGAATGGTGGGAGCAGTGTGACAGAAAGTGGGAGCAGTGTGAAAGGGAGGGGGAGCAGTGTGACAGAATGGTGGGAGCAGTGTGTTAGGGAGGAGAGAGAAGTGTGACAGGGAGGGGGGAGCAGTGTGACAGGGAGGGGGGAGCAGTGTGACAGGGAGGGGGGGCAGTGTGACAGAATGGTGGGAGCAGTGTGACATGAAGGGGGGAGCAGTGTGACAGGGTGGGGGAGCAGTGTGACAGAATGGTGGGAGCAGTGTGACATGAAGGGGGGAGCAGTGTGACAGGGAGGGGGAACAGTGTGATGGGGAGGGGGAGCAGTGTGACAGAATGGCGGGAGCAGTGTGACAGAATGGTGGGAGCAGTGTGAAAGGGAGGGGGGAGCAGTTTGACAGGGAGGGGGAGCAGTGTGACAGACTGGTGGGAGCAGTGTGACAGGAAGGGGGGAGCAGTGTGACAGGGAGGGGGAGCAGTGTGACAGAATGGTGGGAGCAGTGTGACAGGGAGAAGGGGAGAGGTGTGTCAGGGAGGAGGGAGCAGTGTGACAGAATGGTGGGAGCAGTGTGTCAGGGAGGAGAGAGCAGTGTGCCAGGGAGGGGGAGCAGTGTGACAGAATGGTGGGAGCAGTGTGACAGGGAGGGGGGAGCAGTGTGACAGGGAGGGGGAGCAGTGTGACAGAATGGTGGGAGCAGTGTGACAGGAAGGGGGGAGCAGTGTGACAGGGAGGGGGAGCAGTGTGACAGGGAGGGGGAGCAGTGTCACAGGGAGGGGGAGCAGTGTGACAGAATGGTGGGAGCAGTGTGAAAGGGAGGGGGGAGCAGTTTGACAGGAAGGGGGGAGCAGTGTGACAGGGAGGGGAAGCAGTGTGACAGGGAGGGGGAGCAGTGTCACAGGGAGGGGGAGCAGTGTGACAGGGAGGGGGAGCAGTGTCACAGGGAGGGGGAGCAGTGTCACAGGGAGGGGGAGCAGTGTGACAGAATGGTGGGAGCAGTGTGACAGAGAGGGGGAGCAGTGTGACGAGGAGGGGGAGCAGTGTGATAGAATGGTGGGAGCAGTGTGACAGAATGGTTGGGAGCAGTGTGAAAGGGAGGGGGAGCAGTTTGACAGGGAGGGGGAGCAGTGTGACAGAATGGAGGGAGCAGTGTGACAGGAAGGGGGGAGCAGCGTGACAGGGAGGGGGAGCAGTGTGACAGGGAGGGGGAGCAGTGTGACAGGGAGGGGGAGCAGTGTGACAGAATGGTGGGAGCAGTGTGACAGGAAGGGGGGAGCAGTGTGACAGGGAGGGGGAGCAGTGTCAAAGGGAGGGGGAGCAGTGTGACAGAATGGTGGGAGCAGTGTGACAGGAAGGGGGGAGCAGTGTGACAGGGAGGGGGGAGCAGTGTGACAGGGAGGGGGAGCAGTGTGACGGGGAGGGGGAGCAGTGTGACAGGGAGGGGGGAGCAGTGTGACAGAGAGGGGGAGCAGTGTGACAGGGAGGGGGGAGCAGTGTGACAGGGAGGGGGAGCAGTGTGATGGGGAGGGGGAGCAGTGTGACAGAATGGCGGGAGCAGTGTGACAGAATGGTGGGAGCAGTGTGAAAGGGAGGGGGGAGCAGTTTGACAGGGAGGGGGAGCAGTGTGACAGACTGGTGGGAGCAGTGTGACAGGAAGGGGGGAGCAGTGTGACAGGGAGGGGGAGCAGTGTGACAGGGAGGGGGAGCAGTGTCACAGGGAGGGGGAGCAGTGTGACAGAATGGTGGGAGCAGTGTGACAGAAAGTGGGAGCAGTGTGAAAGGGAGGGGGAGCAGTGTGACAGAATGGTGGGAGCAGTGTGTTAGGGAGGAGAGAGAAGTGTGACAGGGAGGGGGGAGCAGTGTGACAGGGAGGGGGGAGCAGTGTGACAGGGAGGGGGGGCAGTGTGACAGAATGGTGGGAGCAGTGTGACATGAAGGGGGGAGCAGTGTGACAGGGTGGGGGAGCAGTGTGACAGAATGGTGGGAGCAGTGTGACATGAAGGGGGGAGCAGTGTGACAGGGAGGGGGAACAGTGTGATGGGGAGGGGGAGCAGTGTGACAGAATGGCGGGAGCAGTGTGACAGAATGGTGGGAGCAGTGTGAAAGGGAGGGGGGAGCAGTTTGACAGGGAGGGGGAGCAGTGTGACAGACTGGTGGGAGCAGTGTGACAGGAAGGGGGGAGCAGTGTGACAGGGAGGGGGAGCAGTGTGACAGAATGGTGGGAGCAGTGTGACAGGGAGAAGGGGAGAGGTGTGTCAGGGAGGAGGGAGCAGTGTGACAGAATGGTGGGAGCAGTGTGTCAGGGAGGAGAGAGCAGTGTGCCAGGGAGGGGGAGCAGTGTGACAGAATGGTGGGAGCAGTGTGACAGGGAGGGGGGAGCAGTGTGACAGGGAGGGGGAGCAGTGTGACAGAATGGTGGGAGCAGTGTGACAGGAAGGGGGGAGCAGTGTGACAGGGAGGGGGAGCAGTGTGACAGGGAGGGGGAGCAGTGTCACAGGGAGGGGGAGCAGTGTGACAGAATGGTGGGAGCAGTGTGAAAGGGAGGGGGGAGCAGTTTGACAGGAAGGGGGGAGCAGTGTGACAGGGAGGGGGAGCAGTGTGACAGGGAGGGGGAGCAGTGTCACAGGGAGGGGGAGCAGTGTGACAGGGAGGGGGAGCAGTGTCACAGGGAGGGGGAGCAGTGTCACAGGGAGGGGGAGCAGTGTGACAGAATGGTGGGAGCAGTGTGACAGAGAGGGGGAGCAGTGTGACGAGGAGGGGGAGCAGTGTGATAGAATGGTGGGAGCAGTGTGACAGAATGGTGGGAGCAGTGTGAAAGGGAGGGGGAGCAGTTTGACAGGGAGGGGGAGCAGTGTGACAGAATGGAGGGAGCAGTGTGACAGGAAGGGGGGAGCAGCGTGACAGGGAGGGGGAGCAGTGTGACAGGGAGGGGGAGCAGTGTGACAGGGAGGGGGAGCAGTGTGACAGAATGGTGGGAGCAGTGTGACAGGAAGGGGGGAGCAGTGTGACAGGGAGGGGGAGCAGTGTCAAAGGGAGGGGGAGCAGTGTGACAGAATGGTGGGAGCAGTGTGACAGGAAGGGGGGAGCAGTGTGACAGGGAGGGGGGAGCAGTGTGACAGGGAGGGGGAGCAGTGTGACGGGGAGGGGGAGCAGTGTGACAGGGAGGGGGGAGCAGTGTGACAGAGTGGGGGAGCAGTGTGACAGGGAGGGGGGAGCAGTGTGACAGGGAGGGGGAGCAGTGTGATGGGGAGGGGGAGCAGTGTGACAGAATGGTGGGAGCAGTGTGACAGAATGGTGGGAGCAGTGTGAAAGGGAGGGGGGAGCAGTTTGACAGGGAGGGGGAGCAGTTTGACAGGGAGGGGGAGCAGTGTGACAGAATGGTGGGAGCAGTGTGAAAGGGAGGGGGAGCAGTGTGACGGGGAGGGGGAGCAGTGTGACAGAATGGTGGGAGCAGTGTGAAAGGGAGGGGGAGCAGTGTGACGGGGAGGGGGAGCAGTGTGACAGAATGGTGGGAGCAGTGTGAAAGGGAGGGGGAGCAGTGTGACAGAATGGTGGGAGCAGTGTGACAGGAAGGGGGGAGCATCGTGACAGGGAGGGGGAGCAGTGTGACAGAATGGTGGGAGCAGTGTGACAGGAAGGGGGGAGCAGTGTGACAGGGAGGGGGGAGCAGTGTGACAGGGAGGGGGGAGCAGTGTGACAGGGAGGGGGAGCAGTGTCACAGGGAGGGGGAGCAGTGTGACAGAATGGTGGGAGCAGTGTGAAAGGGAGGGGGGAGCAGTTTGACAGGGAGGGGGGCAGTGTGACAGAATGGTGGGAGCAGTGTGAAAGGGAGGGGGGAGCAGTTTGACAGGGAGGGGGAGCAGTGTGACAGAATGGTGGGAGCAGTGTTTTAGGGAGGGGGAGCAGTGTGACAGAATGGTGGGAGCAGTGTGAAAGGGAGGGGGGAGCAGTTTGACAGGGTGGGGGAGCAGTGTGGCAGGAAGGGGGAGCAGTGTGAGTCATCTACCCTCCCACAGTGCCCACAGCTTATAAATCTTCATTTTACATTAAAATATTGCCACTATATACCTTTTTGGATGATCTGTATACCACGGTTATATGTTACTGTATACCACGGTTACTTTACAGGCTAAGTGATGTGTTCTTGAGGCTCACCAGGTATTGCACAGGAGGTAGTAGCTTGGATGCACCTGTTCCTGCACAAGTATGCCCACTGTCATACCTTCTGGAAAGCCTTTCTTGCACACACTGCCTGCTGCCTTACCCTTTGGCAATCCTCTTTTGAACATACTGCCCAATAATTCTCCCTGGCACTCCTCTTCGGTACATATAAAACCTTAATTTCCTCCCAAAGTGCAAAACTGAACACATTACCTACTGCTGACATATTCGTGTGTAAAACACTTCTTCAGCATTGTTTGTAATATCTCCAATCTTGGTCATTCTGGAACGGGTACACTTTTATGAGTTTTTAAGCTAGACTGTACAAAATTATTACTTCAAATACCTTGGGAGAGGCCAGTATTTTTGTTATAAATTTATATCAGTTCAGAATCATTAGGAGGATCTAAAATGTCAAGATTGAGGTATAATGGCACGATAATGTGCAGTAGCCTCGGAAAGAGAGCACCTATTGCATTCTTAAAAGAAAGTATGAGTATAGGTAAAAAAGAATAAACTATTCTCACCTGGGAGTGAGAACTGAGTGATCAAACACAGCTGATCTCTCAGCTCTTGGTCTTCAGGCTGCAGAGAGCTGATGACTGTCAGTCAGCGGCTCTCTGTTCTGCACCTCCAGAGCTCACTGGAGTGCCGGGCTGTGGAGGGGGCGGGAGCAGTCGGCTCAGACTCTCAGCAGCCGGTCCAGGCATCTAAGTGGATCCCGACCATATGGTCTGGATCTTTTCAGAGCCTATACCGACTCTGTGACATCAGCCGACGGCGGATTTTATTCTGCTGTCGGCTGAAAATGGGTCACAGGTGTGCGGAACAAACTTCACTACTGGGATCCATAAAAAAAGCTTTGGCTATACTTCTCCTTTAATGAGCACTTAGAAAAGAGGAACACTGTAACGTGTAACCTCATAGTTAGGAACCCATCAAGAACTAGTTAGAGTTCCACTCAGTGGCTTCTTACAATGTGACTAGTTCAAACCACACGCAACATAAACATTTAAAGGGGTTGTAAAGGTAAAATTTTTTTTTTTTTAAAATAACAAACATGTTATACTTACCTTCACTGTGCAGCTCGTTCTGCACAGAGTGGCCCCGAACCTGGTCTTCTGGGGTCCCTCGGCGGCTGTTTCAGCTCCTCCCCGCAAGCATTAACCACCTTAATGCGAGCTCCCTCGCATGGTGGTGTGTGCTTGCGGGCGCGCTCCCGTGATACAGCCGGCGGCTATAGCCGCTCGCTGTATCACTCGGCCCCGCCCCCCGGCGCGCCGCATCATCGGATGTGATTGACAGCAGCGCGAGCCAATGGCTGCGCTGCTTTCAATCCATCCACTGCAGCCAATCAGCGACCAGGCTGAGCTGCGATGGAGATGACGAGAACGAGCAGCGGAGATTCGAGGCGTCAGGTAAGTAAAACGGGGGGGCTGGGGGCGGTGGTATTGTCAAAAGTTTCTTCACCTTAATGCATATAATGCATTAAGGTGAAAAAATTTTTACCTTTACAACCCCTTTAACCATAATACTGCTTAAAAGCTTGAAAGGTGTTATCTTTAATAATGTTGTCATGGACAAAGCTAAAAACAGAACCAAGTAGAAAATACATAAGCATTCTTGCTTTTAATCATTTGTCCACTGTGGTATGAAAGAGAAGGACACTTTTAAGGAACACTATACAACAGTACTGACTATTTTTACTATAATAAATTTTAACAGGAAGTAGAGTCTTACGTTTCATTTCATAGTGGAACCACAAGCACTTAGGTATCATATATCTTATGAGTTAATAAAGCAAAAGGAGCTTCAAATATCTACAAAAGAAAAAAAAGTAGCTTCAAAGCCTGTTAATGCCATCATTTGCAATAATTTTAGGGGAAGAACATTGTTAAATTGCACACATGAGTAGCGTCAGACATTTTAAACTTGTGTTTGTATATAAAATCTCAATATTTATCTGATGTGCATCAGTCCTGAATATCCCAGGCTGAACTCCCACATTCATCAATTTGGTAGAGCTTTTTCATATTCATGCATTCAACTTTGCATGTACTTTGCTCAGAATGAAATACTCAAAAATGCCTTTAAATTTAAAACACTAATAAAGTGACTGTGTAATGTGTTTTACAAAGTTCTGATATTTTTCTTTAGAGAAAAACCAATGCACAGCGTTGATGAGACTTTACTGCCTGCAAAATATTCATCACTGCACTACTTTAACTGGCAACTGCATGGCCATGCAACACTGTACGCAAATGAAATGTTATATCATTTTTTTTTCACGCAAATAAAGCTTTCTTTTGGTGGTAATTGACTACCACTGGGTTTTTAATGTTTTTGCTATATAAACGAAAAAAGACTGGATTTTTTTTTTTTTAAATATACTTTCTACTTTCTGTTATAAAACATCCAGTAAATCCATTAAAATCAAATTTTTTCATAAATTTAGTCCAAAATGTATTCTGCTACTTGTTTTTGGTAATAAACAAAAAAATCCCAATAAGTTATTATTAAATGATTTATGTGAAAGTTTTAGCATCTACAAACTATATTCTACATATTTGAAAACCAATCAGTCCAATTTTTTACATACTGCCTCCAGTGCAGGACAGCGTCATCATATGACTGGTGTGGCAGTGATCAGGGAAACTAACTGGTGAAAGTATGTTAAATTAAATAATTTTTATTAAATTATTGTGACACTGTACTACTCTAGGGGGTGATCAGGATTTTTTTTCTTACACTTTTATTGCTGTTACAGTGAATGGGTTACATTCATAACAGCTGTGATTTACTATTGTGTGCTGCGAGTGGCCCACAGCTATCACATGATACAGGGTGCTGTTACTGGCCCAGGTACCATGTGATAGCTGTGTTCCAATCACAGCATCACTATAAGAATCACAGCTGTTATGAATGAAATTCACTCATAACAGCTTTATTGACATTGTGATCATGTGAACAAATAGTGATCACATGATCCCCTGGCTGCTCATAGTGGCCAGGTTTCGGGAGCCATAGTCTGCTGTGTCCATTGAACAAAGCAGTCACAGGAGCTGCATGTTGCTCACCCCTTGGCTGGATCACGTACATGTACGTGATCCAGCTTACCCGTGCCACCTTGCCACATTAAATGAGGCCAGGTGGCAAGCGGTTAACTGAACAAGTTGAAGTTAGAAGCTGACTGGCTATCATGCACAGCTGCACCAGATTTTGCACTCTCAAGTTTTAGTAAATGGACCCCATTGGCTACATGTTATAAACTTGCTAATAAACATATAATTTTCTTGTAATTGGCAAAAGTGTAAAGACATTTATTTATGATGCTCCTCAACCACCTACACAACTCTTACACGTTTTATAATCAATACAGAAGTTGCAACGAGGTTCTTTACAGAGGAGCTCCAGTCTCCCCCCAAAAAATTTCAAGTCATCAACTACAAATACTGTACTGACTTTTAATATAAGGACACTTTCCTGTCCAAGGATCCAGCGATGTCGGCACCCAAGCCAATTCTTCAAACGGCTTCTGGTGCAAGCACCTGCATCTTCACTAAGGGAAACTAGCAGTGAAGCCTGCAGACTTCACAGATGGTTTCCTACTGTGCATGCACAAGTTGCGCTGCCCTTTCTGAATGGACAAACAAGATATTTGGGGGGCACACCCTAAAAGATGCATTAAAGATGGTGCAGCCATAAGACCATACACTTAGCCTTGCTGGAGGTAAATGTCTTTTTTGCATGTGTGCGCTGTAATATTTTGTTTGCCCTTTCTGAATGATTCCGCCATCTTCTGGGACTTGTGTGTGTGTCCCAGAAGACAGCGGGGGGAAGGAGGAGGGGCCAGACATTTCTGGGACATCGCCGGAGCGATTGTACCTGTTATGCCGTTTACACACGAGCGGATTTTCCGTCGGAAAAAACTTGGATGGTTTTTCCGACGGAATTCCGCTCAAGCTTGCCTTGCATACACACGGTCACACAAAAGTTCTCTGAACTTTTGACTGTTAAGAATGCGGTGACGTACAACACTATGATGAGCCGAGAAAATGAAGTTCAATGCCTCTGAGCATGCGTCGAATTGTTTCCGAGCATGCGTAGGAATTTTGCGCGTCGGAATTTGTACAGACGATAGCATTTTCGGATAGGAACTTTTTCCGACCGAAAAATTGAGAACCTGCTCTCAATCTTTTGCTGGCGGGAATTCCGCCAGCAAAAGTCCGATCAAGCATACACATAGTCACATTTTCCGACCAAAAGCTCTCATCGGTCTTTTGCTGGCCGAATTTCCGATCGTGTGTACATGGCATTAGTGGCTGTAACTACCTGTCAAAACCAGGTGCCCACTCCCCCCTCCCCCTAAAAAAAGTGCCAAATGTGGCATTGGAAGGGGGGGGGGGTATTAACAAGATGAGCTTCCCGTTTTGGGTGGAGCTCAACTTTAATATAGTATTTCTAGAAGGATTTTCGTATCATGCAAAATATATTTTAGGTAAATGCATTCATTCATATTTTCTTTAGTGGGACTAAAGACATCTCAAAACCATCTCTGCTTTACTAAGCAGACTGTAAACAATCAAATAGCAGTCATTTAGTAGAAAAACTGGAATAAACCTCAAATAGTTAAATTTCAATAGCTGATTAAGCCATAAAGGAATGTTAAACTTTAAGCATTTGGCCTGTGCAATAATAATCTTTACACTCTGCTCTTCTTACACATTTTATCAAAGCCCATCTATCACCTACTTGACCCGATCTCCCTTGTTCCTGTAAGCTAACAATTATACCACTATGGAATCTACCACTTTCACCTTGAAATAACCCATCCATCTCTATTACAGCTGCTGATAGCAAAGGCACAGGTCAGTCTCAAACACATCTGGTTGGCGTCTCTGTAACCATGAAACATAACCCTTTTAAATGTTGCTATAATGGCAGATTGAAGGGTACTGCTGCATTGATGGGCAAGAAATTTTTGTCCAGCAGGTCAAGGGTTACAGCCAGAAATCAGCTCAGGAAGCAGCTGTGTTCCCATCAAGGAAGCTGCTGAGCTAAAGCTGTTTCAAAGTGTAAGTTAGTGCCAATTTAAAAGAAGAAAAAGTGGATTCAGTGGTATCAGCCCTGTCCAGTTGTCTTTTGCTGAACTACTCAAGCCCTTGCATTCTTCATCTCTACAACATAGATGCAAAATTATCTGTAGTCCATTTGATTGATTTAGTTTGCTATGGGCGTTAAAGAGTCAACATCACATTTTGGTACGCACTCAGAAAAAAACAATAAACTGAAATATCGACTGTGTCTGGCTTTAGGGGAACAATGATGTAAAAAAGGCCCCTTTAAATAGACCCTGTCAACAACTTAAAAAATGCAGGTAAAAGCACAAGAAAATCAAGCATTTCAAGAGGAACTGCAGTCTGATCACATCATTTGCAATAGAAAACATCTTTGCCATTCTGAAGCTTCCCTCCAACCACTTTGCATATTATTTCATATATACTGTGATTCTGTACTTGCCAAATATGCTGCAGAAGTCTCTCTCCATTGAGTCTGGCTGCAGCCATTTTAACTGTGGGCAGCTGAAGCTGCTGCCTGTTCACTTCCTGGATTTACACAGACACACAGAGGCACACCTCCAGCTCTGCAGCTCTCATTTGCCCTCTTATGACTCATCCCCCCTCCCTTCCTGGCAAACTCTCACGAGAGTGAGAGAAAGCTGTGCATGATGTCATAAGCCTAGGCTAATGACCAGACAAGAAACAGGAAGTAGGCTGTATAAGGTATTTACTGGAAGAAAAAAAATGTTTTACTATCCAAAGTTAAAACAACAAAGGCAGAATATTTAATAGATGGAAAGTTGAAAACATTACTGAAGGTCCGCTTTAAATGCTTTTCTTCTCCATAAATCATTTTTTGTTTACTTGCAAAGTGCTCTTGAACTTGCTAGAAAATTTGACTAGTCATTTCCCTGGCACAATTTCCTGCCTCCTTGGGTGGTATAGTTCTCTCCTCTTCTGGGAATGCCTGTGCTTGCCCAGCATCTCCACCCCTCTTTTCATCTCCCTACATAACCTTTAGCTACCAGGGAAGCAATGAAGGAGACTACTACAGAGTGTCACTCGAGGGACAGCGTTGAGTCTACCAGGACTGCAGACATCACATACAAGATGGTGGCACCCAGCAGCAGCTGGCCCTAGATAGATCAAAATATGTCCAGTTCAGTGGGGACTGGCCGAATTTTGATCCATGTGTGGCAGTCCTTGCTCAACCGAAGTCTACAAAAGTGAGACTTTTACATATAAATCACATAAAAAAAAATATGTTAAAGTGGTTGTAAACCTCAGACATGAAATATGAGTAAAGCACATTCCTTTGCAGTGTGTACTTGTGTCAGTTAAGAGTACTAAGTGTCACTTTTGTTTGCTGCTTTGTTTCTCTGCTATCATCATGAGTCATTTCTTCTGACACGTTTTCCTGACACCAAGAGAAAAATGGTGACAGGGGAGGGAGCTCCAGCTGATTGACAGCCTTGGCTCTATCCCTGTGTGAATGGGGGTGTGTCCCTTTCTTCCAATCAAATCTCAGAGCTCTCCTCACTGAGGTCTGCAGAGTGTAACTTCAAGTCTCTGCTCCCTTTTTTTCAACTTTCAGACAAGCTTTATGAATCAGCACTTTAAACAGATGTAGAGAAGAGAAGACTACAGATAGACAGGTACAACTTGTGTAGGAGCATTTGTTTATTCTCTGTGCATCACCTAAGGCCGGTCATTTCACTGGGTCTGAGTAAGGGTATACTTTAAATACAAATATAATATTACAGGAAGATTGTTTTTGAAATGAATGGCTAGATAGCAGAGAGAGGAGAGATCAGAGAAGAACCAGACTGGGTGGCTCTTTGGATTCAGATTAGTACAACCTATAGTGGGATGTGCTTTATTCATTTTTCATGTCTGAGGTTTACAACCAATTTAAGCTAGCAATGCATGTTCTCTCGTATAACCCCATGGGGGCTAAACAGCATGGATGGAGAACCTCCCTTTTGCGGATTATGTATTCTGACAGCCATGACTGACCAGCGACTGCATCTGTTTGACTGCAGTCACTGTTTGCCCCAAGAATTGTTTGCTCTGCTCCTTCAATTTTCATATTGGAAATTTTCAAGCTGCGTGTTGCTGCCAGAGCCACCCAGAGCTTGCATTGCAGATTCCGCAGGAATCAGCCAAAATTCAAGCTGTGTATTGTCAACATTAGAATATTGAAGCAAGAGAATAAAAAGGATGCAATTAGCACTGTCAGCAGAAAAGGTCAACAATGGTAATCTCCATGTATCACTCATAAAAGGCTTCCTTTAAAACTTGGCACCAAAAGATGTCATTCTTTAAACACTTTAAACCACTTTTCTTCAAATATCTTAAAAACTAAAGTTAAAATATTTGCCATGTCATTGTTTTCACAAGAGGGATTTTTTTTTTTTTTAGTTCCAGTGATCTGAACTGTGATGTCCAAATGGTAAAACTTCAAAGCTGTCAGTGCCGATGACTGTAAATGAAAGATGTGTCACTTCAATAAACATTGTAAACATTTTACTGCAAGTGTCATGACACAGAAAAACTTTCTGAGCTGCTCCAGGGTTGAGAACTTAACCATGTAGCCTACGTGAAGACAAATGAGTTGAAAGAGTTGGTTAGGAAGGAAATTAGTTTATTTACTTCAGGATATAAATTGTTCTTTAGAATTGATGTAAACTGTAGGGGGTCATTATTCTGTGGCTGTTCTGTCATGCACAGGACATATTTTTTATATGAGGCCAGGTAATGAGAAGGTGAAGCCTAAATGGTTTATTATTTTTGAGTAAAGCTAAGAGTTAAACAATACTTGGAACTCATTCTTAAAGCCCAATTGAACTTTCAGTCTAAATTTACTAAATATAAGTACATTAAAGTTCAAAGTCGCCACCATCAATCGCCACCACCGACAACCATCAACCACCACCGCTCACCACCATTACCCACCATTATCAATCACCACCACCATCACCAACCACCATTATCAACCACTACCACTCACCACCATCACCCTTCACCAAAGAACAGCTCAAAATAACTTCCCAACTTCAGACGTTCATGTATGTGTTATTTAGTGCTTGTACCCCTATCAGGGCCCAAAAACAGTACTTTGCATTTTGTTGGTTTTTATCCTAACTAAACACACTGTCACCAAGGCCCCATACACATGGGCAGAATATTGGGTGACATCACCTGGTTCAAAAGAAACCGACCGACATTCGTTCATTGTGTACGGCAGCCGATCCAACAGAAGCTGTCCGAACGTCTGGCTTCTGTTGAAGGGGCATGACCGAAAAAGGTCTGCCGATGGCTGAGTGCTGGCTGGTGTGTTCTGGTGGGGCCGCAGTCTCCCTGTCAGAACACAATAGCTCAGTGGGGAGATCACTGTAGTAACATTGGATTGTTAGTACAGACTTTCCTCCTAAACTCTCACTTTTGTTTTCTTCAGCCCACTGGGTTAAACGGAAAAAAAAAAACCTAATAGTGTGTACCAGGCTTTATACTAACTGAAATAAATAGCAAAGTGAGTGCAGCGCTAGATATGGTATGAAATTGATTATTATATCAATATGTGATAAAAAATTGAATAATCAATATATTAATAAACAATAAATTCATGAAAAAAAGTTATTATGTAAAAAACAGAAAAAGTATTCAAAAAAAGAAAAAATATTTAAAAAAGAAAAAAGAAAACTAAAGTAACATCCCATCCAAATAATGATCAGTGAAAAAGTCTGTGCAAAGTTAACTCTAGAGGGGAAAAGATGAATTGCAGGAGAAAAGAGTTGTGACACCAATCGTCCCACAAATCAAACGTGTATTCAGGTCAACGCCCAAAGTGTAAGGTAGCCTGCTTACCAAAAAGCCTTGACTGCTGATAACAGTTTCACCCAGCACATGGAATTAACATTCTCCCCAAAACCAATATGGCATCCGGAACAGCCGTTGATGTTCTATTGTTGCTTAAAGATATAAAAAAAAAGCTCTCATAGTACAGTATATCAATTCAAATAATTTAATAAAAGAAGAGTTTGCACGTACAGAAACGAAGTATGGTAACGAGAGCCGCGGCATCTCTATTAGCTTCTCCCTGTTTCCTATGTTGTTCGTCTCACCACGTCACGGAAGGATAGCGTAATGTCGTCACCGTCGGAGGCTCCACCATCAATGTAGATAAAAACAGGCCTTTGTATAATGTGATCACAAGAAGAACGCAGTGTTGTGAAGCCAGCGCGGTACGTTCTGACACGTTTCATCTACCAAGACATCATCTGGGGTATACTAACTGACACCAACACTGACCCTAATGCAAACATCATTCCCTGATAAAGCTATTCTATCTCTCATTTTTGTTTTCTAAGAAATGTTTCTCCTTGTAGAGGAAAAACAGTACAGGGAAGGGGTTCCACTGATTACTGTGGTTGACTATCACAGTGATTGCATGATTGAGGGTCCTCCTGGTTCCTGGTACACATACAGTATACGGGGCACCACAGAAGAAAGCCCAATTCCGTGATGCCACATATAGTTAGGGCTGTATACATGCCACAGTCGCAATGCTTTGCTGCATTTTTAGCTTGGAGTGTAGAGTTTGACAGGCGCCACTGCCTGTCATCTTTGTCTATTGAGCTCAATGGGGCCGTACCTCAACCAAAACGCTCGGATCGCAGGTGCGGTGCTGCAATGTAAAATTGCCATCCACCAATTTTAAAATAAAAGCAGAAACAAGTTGAAGCTAAATTTCATCATTTTTGTCTGTTTCAACATTTCTAAACTAGATGGTATTGTTTAATCAAGTGATTTATTGAATACTGAAACTGGTGGGTAGAATAAATAGTTCTCGAGACCAAACCACTCACTCCTTTGTTTGTAGATAGAAACAATTTAGCATCTTCCATTGTTCCTTGATACACTTTCAGGCTGGATTAAAACCAGGTCCACTGCATTTAGCTTTTTTGACGTGTTAAACTGCACTTATGTTGACATGCATTCATATCCATTTTATAAAGCATTACAATGCACTGATGTTCCTTTTTCTAACTAGTTGCATTGATGTGCAATTTTTTTTTTTTTTAAAGCAAATAGAGCTGCACGATTAATTGTTAAAAAATCGTGATCTCAATTTAACCCCCGCCATTTCCGCAATTACATGTAAAAAGTGCAGAGCAGAGCTGTCAAAAAAAAAAAAAAAGCCGACAAACGTTATCAACATTCCTTAGCGCTGAGAGATAGAGAAGAGCAGAGGTACAAAGTATCTTTTGTTTCTTTTTCAATCAAAGGGATGAACTTTAGTCTGTAAATGAGGTCAGTTTAACCACTTAAAGACTAAACCTTTTTTTTGACACTTGTTGCTTACAAGTTAAAATCAGTATTTTTTGCTAAAAAATTACTTAGAACCCCCAAAACTTATATATATATTTTTTAACAGAGACCCTAGAGAATAAAATGGCGGACGTTGCAATATTTTATGTCACACTGTATTTGCGCAGTACACTTCAATTAATTAAAAATAAATAAACAGTAAAGTTAGCCCAATTTTTTTTGTATAATGTGAAAGATGATGTTACGCCGCAAGAACTGTGAGAGAATCCTGATCTTTATTCTAAGCAAAAAAATTGTGATTCTCATTTTCTCCGGAATTGTGCAACTCTAAAAGCAAGAGCAAAAGTAGTATTCTTTCCTTAAACTAGTTGAAAACCCTTACATACAGTATATCCAGTGAAGTGACTGGCCTTGGGTGAGACATAGAGATGTAACAAATCCTCCTGCATAAGTTGTACCTTTTTATCTGCTGTATTTTCTACTCTACATCTATTAAAAGTACAGACTTTATTTCAGCTTGTCTGAGATTTCAGAAAGCAAGGCAAGGGGATCTGAAGTTACACTCTGTAGAGGGAAGGGACACAGCCCCTACATACAGCACACAGGAACAAAGCTGGGGCTGTTAATCACAGGTTGTGTGCTGCAGCTTCCTCCCCTGTAATCGATAAAGGAGAGAAGGGGGGACTTTAAATGAAGCATGCAGTCGATAGTGAAGGGTCAAAAAAGGGATATTATTGTATAAAACATGATAAATATTCCATACAGATAGGTACATGGGTCACAAAAGTTCATCATTTATTACATATATTTATATTATATCGGTATTACACATTGCATATACAAGGGTTAGTGGTTCATCTATAATAAATATATCTGTGTTACATTGATACTACACATTGTATATACAGAAGCTCTACGCGTTTCGTGGAGTATTCATATCCACTCTTCAGGAGCGACAATGTGTATTAACTGGTTAGCTAAGAGATTTTTGTGATGAGTGATAGAAACAGCCTCCACCATACGCTTTTTGGTAAGTTGTGATTCCTTGTTCGGCAAATTCCATTTATGTTTTTGTAATTTTTTCTTATCCAAAATAGACAGAATTAAGCAGATATAATCAAACATAAAAGCAAGCCAGCCAGCACAAATCTGCAGCCCGTCACTCCGGGACCTGTGGCAACACGGTGACATCAGCACGTCGCTATGAGGCTTTTTCTTTCCTTATATATGATTTCCTGATTCTTGGAGTTCCATCTTCATTTAAACGGATGCAAAAGTTGCCGCAGGTCCCGGAGTGACGGGCTGCAGATTTGTGCCGGCTGTCCCTTTTTTGACCCTTCACTATCGACTGCACGCTTCATTTAAAGTCCCGCCTTCTCTCCTTTATCGTATTGACAGGGATGGAGGCATGAGTCCCCGCCAAGTCTCTACCTCATACAAAGTCCCAACTTCCCCCCATTCTTGCCTCCCCTGTAATCTATCTTTTTTCTCTTGGTGTCAGGAAAACTTATCAGAAGTGATTCATGTAGATAGTAGAGGATCGATGCAGCAGACAGAAATGACACTTAGTGCTCCTAATTGAGACAAGTACACACTATAGAAAGATATGCTTTGTTCATATGTCTAAGGTTTACGACCACTTTAATGTGGATTTCAGTTGACTGCGATGCATCTCGTACATGTTGGAGTGTATTTTGTTGCATCTAAAATCAACATGTTACATTTTCCAAAGCACACACTAGTGCAACCTACTGTTGTGAACAAAGACTATTGAGAACAATAGATTTCAGCACATCATTGCATTGGGCCTGTGTTGAGCAACGCAGCCCAATGGACGTGGCGTGAATAGACCCTAACTGGGGTAAATTATATGATGTGCCCTATAATATGTTAACTTTCTATGGACAGCTATTGTATGTTTTACGGTGAAATGTTCAAACACAGAGCACTTTTGCTCATGGTTACATGAAGTACATAAATAAACGACACCTTTATCTGCCATAACAAACGCACACTACAATGACCGATATGTACATAATCACTGTGACAAACTCAGGAATTGTTTTTAGTGTGGCAAATAAACTGGCTTCTTGTGGCTCATTAGAAAGCTGTGTGCTATTGAAAATGTGTTATAAAGCTTTTTCTAATTACATTTTAGGCAATGAAGAAAGCATATTACCATTTCATTGTGGCAAGCTGCCAGAATATAATCGACAAAGAGATAGCATGTGTGATTCGTTAAAAACAGCTATTTGAATGTAGATGTGGTCTGTGCATTTCAAATAAGCACAGTCCACGAATATCACTTGGCAGGTTTTAGTTTTCTAAGAGATCACATAAAGCCAATTATAATCACAATAACAGGAATATATATATACTGTATTTATTGGCGTATAACACTCACTTTTTCACCATGAAAATCGGGTGCAAATAGCGTGTGCGTGTTATACGCCAATACTTCAATTTTAGCTGCCTCGGAGGGGACAGGGAGGGGGGCGGGACGAGCGCCATCAGATTACATACAGTGAGAATCTCCTGTTTACTTGGCGGCCTCTGTAATAGGAAGTCCTGTCTCCTGGGCTGCCATTGGACCACTGTTCTGTCTATCATAGGAGATTCTCACTGTATGTAATCTGTCGGCGCTCGTCCCGCCCCCACCCTGTCCCATCTAGGCTGCAGATGGGCATCGATCAGGCTGCACTGATGGCAATGGTGAGGCTGCTGCATTGATGGCAATGGTAAGGGTGCTGCATTGATGGTAATGATGGGCATTGATCAGGCTGCATTGATGGCTATGGTGAGGCTGCAGATGGGCATTGATCAGGTTGCATTGATGGCATTGGTGAGGCTGCAGATGGGCATTGATCAGGCTGCATTGATGGCAATGGTGAGGCTCAGATGGGCATTGATCAGGTTGCATTGATGGCATTGGTGAGGCTGCAGATGGGCACTGACCCTTATTTTGCTTCAAAGTTCCTTGATTAAAATTTAAGTTTTTTCCTGAAACTTCCCTCTTAAAATGAATGTGCGTGTTATACGCCTGTGCGTGTTATACGCCAATAAATACGGTATATCCCAGTTTGATTTTCACTATATTAGCAGGGCAAACTAAGATTTTTTTTTTAAAGGGTAAAATGCAGTTTTGAGAGCAAATTGAAAGTACAAATAATAATAATATTAATAATAATAGATCACCTGGAAAGTAAACAAGATTGCCAGTTCTGTATAGAGCAGTATTCCCCAAACTTTTCAGTATGAGGGCCACATTGTATATTTTACAAATATAAAAAAAAGCAAAAAAAAAACCTACAAAACATCTTCACCAGAGTCCCCTCAAATCAGACCCCTCACCTTACATCATGGTCCCAATTGGAATTCCTTTTACATCAGGGTCCCCATCAGTGTTCCCTTCACATCAGAGTCCCCTTTACATACTAATCCCCATCAGAGTCCCCCTTACATTAGGGTCCCCCCCCTACATCAACTGTGGGTATATGGGATTGTATGATTTTTTATTTTTATTGGTTGAACTAGATGAACTTGTGTATTTTTTCAACCTAACTATGTAACTCTGTACATCAGGGACTCCTTTAAGTATTTACATTGGGGAAATCCACTGCAGAACCCCACAACCAACAAGCCCTCAGGTGAGTTTTTAGTGTGTTAAAGAGGAAGTAGTCTTTTACTTGCACGTTTAAAAGATATTTACTATATGCGCTGCCGCTGACGTCATCGGCGCATGCACACTGAAGGAATGGCCTGCTCATGCCGTTTCTTCAGGGCCCCTTGCCGTGACCGGTGGGTCCAGCGCACATGCGCGGGAGTGACGTTATCGCGGCTCTAGCCAATCACAGCGCCGGAGCCCGCGAACCCGGAAGTAACTCCCGGAAATTTGTCGGCCCTTTGGCCAGGTTGGGTTTCTCTAACACATTATTTTCCAATTCAAGGTGGGGCTCTACAGCTGCTGTCAGGATGTTAGCTGGAGCAAAGGTGTGGATGTGCCAATACACAGACTAAAAATTCCTGCCAGTAACTTACGCAGACATGCGCTTAAGCACACCATGTGAACATCTGTGTGCATCCACTCACAGTTGCACACATACAATCCCAGAACTGGTGCCAAACACCTTATTTAAGTAAAGAAGATGTGGCTGGTAATTGCTGGATGATCTTCAGCTATCTGTGATCCTTATTTCTATGTTCCCTATTAATGTACTACTTGATTACTTAGCCGATTACCAAATCGGCTTGTTCCTGGACCTCTCTCCTTTCTGCCTGACTCCTGATCGTAACCTTGGCTAGGAGCTCACTTCTATCTGATCCTCTGTGTATGACCTTGGCCTGGCTCCTGATCTCTCTTCTGTATCCTGCTGTACCATTTACCCGTGTATGACCCCAGCTTGTCTCCATACCACATGTCTCAGCCTGGTTGCTTACCTGTGCATGACCCCAGCTTGGTTCATGGACAGCGGCACTTCTTCCTACTGTTGCATAGTCTCCACTACATATACCCAGTCAGCTATGGTGCCTCCTGGGGTATCTCCAAGACTCCTGTCTACTGACTGGACACCGTCTCTACTGACCAACTCTACAGGCGTCTACCAACCAACCGAATCCCCAACACCCATGCTACTTTATGCCTTGCACACCTTCTCAATACTCAGGGGTATTTGGCCAAAAGCTGTAAGGGAAGTCCTCTTGTCATTGAGGCCTTCAACCAGGTATGTGACAGCTGCACATTTATACCAGCAACCAGGCCCGGATTTACTCCCTTTGCCGCCCCAAGGCTGGGTCCTTCAATGACGCCCCCCCCCACACACACACACACCACCATTTTCGTGCTTTATCGATGACTGCTACAATAGATCGATTAAAGACATATCTCCACACACGAGAACACTGAAAATAACTGGCTTTAATTGTACAGACTGAAAATACTCTGTAATGCAGAAAATGCCTTTTAAAGATTATAGCAGTAAGAAACTCCCTACAATTTTTTTGTTCTAACTTTTCTTTTGGCAAACTCCGATAATATCTTCGTAGGACAAAGTATTTAAAAGTTCTGACTCAATAGCAAGTAAAGCTAAATTTTTCAGTCTTTCTTGACCCAAAGATGATCGTAAATAGTTCTTTATGCAAATACATTTCATTCATTTTTATGCACCACAGCTCAGTTGCAGTGCATAGAAACAGTATGCATTTTGCACCACACTTCTCAGCACGCAGTGGCGCTGTTGCAGTGTGCACAGGACACATAGAAAACAATTGTTTTATATTGCCCTTGCAGAGACCTGTGTTTTGCTAGTGCAGAAATCACAGACCCCCTTTTACATCAGTGTCTTCAGTCCCCCCCTTTACATCACATACCCCCTTTTACATCACAACCCCCTTTATCAGTGTCCTTAGCCCCCCCTTACATCACAGCCCCCCTGCCTCATCACAAACCCACATCACAGACCCCCCATTACAGACTGACCCATCACAGACAGACCCCCTCATCACAGACTGACCCATCACAGACCCTCCCATCACAGACTGACCACCCAAATCACAGACCCCTCATTACAGACTGACCCCCCAAATCACAGACCCCTCATTACAAACTGACCCCCCATCACAGACCCCCATTACAGACTGACCCGACCCATAGCAGACCCCCCATCATAGACTGACCCCCCATCACAGACCCCACATCACAGACTGACCCCCCATCACAAACTGGTCCTGACCCATCACAGACTTCCCATCACAGACCCCACATCACAGACTGACCGCCCATCACAAACTGGTCCTGACCCATCACAGATTTCCCATCACAGATCCCCATCACAGACTGACCCCCCAAATCACAAACTGACCCCCCAAATCACAGACTGACCCCCCCAATCACAGACTGAGCCCCCATCACAGTCCTCTCTCAATATCAAACTCCTTTACAGTGATTTATTGCTGGGACCACCCTGCTGCCTAGCAACCAATCACCCACTTCTTAACTTAAAAAGTCCTGCCCTTTGTCTAGAGCGGCCGCGCTTCATGTTTTGTGTGAATAAGACAGGCAGTGTGGGGAGGGGGCAGTGCAGTGATATTAGAGAAGGCACGGACCTGCCACACCTGCCATGCTGCTATGTTAGTGCGGGGGGGGCGGCTGCGAAAGCCGAGAAGTTGCCGCAGGAGCGGCGCTGCCCCTGCACCACTGCTGCCCTGAGGCCTGGCCTCGGTGGCCTTGTGGGAAATCCGGCCCTGCCAGCAGCACCATGCAATTATCATAAGACATTTACAGGCTTCTACCAATGACAGAGGTATATTGCCAGGGCTAACTGAACACCTGTAGATAAATCCTTCAGTAAACCTCAAGGGAAATGGCAGGCTGTGCAGAGGAATCGCAAAATTCTCTACTGCTAAAGCCGTACAGATCTTTGCTATCGCTAAAGGCACCTGATTGAAGAAATGATCAACCAACATGAACCTGCAGCACACCATCTCCAATCTTGAAAAATTTACATTTGTCCGCAGTAATGGAAATAGTTCTATGGCTCTAAATGGTGCAAGTAAAGCTAGCCATACATCGCTTGTTTTTCTTCCATTCAGCCTGGAAGCTAAGCAAGACAATCAATTCACCCATCCAAGCTAACAATTTGGATGGTGAAATTTCCACTACTGGCTGTTGTATACAGGCATCTGCCTGAATACACTGGCACTGCCTTCCCATTACTGGTAAGATACATCTATTTTTTGGCCGATAATAGCTACCTACAGCTCAAATACTGAATTGAGTGAAATTCGAGCCATCTATGCTTTTCTAGGCTTTTCCTAGACAGTGCCATTTTTTTCCCTTCACCAAAAGCTAACAAGGATAAACCAGTTGGGTATGAATTCGCCTTACAAAAGATTATTTACATACATAAAACTGAGCAAAGCTTGCTGAAGCATGCAAACATGAGTGGGAAAGTAAAAAAAAAAAAAAAAAAAAAAAAAAAAAAAAAAAAAAATGAAAGGATAAGTTTACACAGTGAAATACATAAAGTTCACGTGCATAATCTTGACATATTCTTGGCAGCTTAACTGAAGCGGAATGAGCTTGAAGGGTAGAAAATCTTTGTCTAAAAGCAAACCATTTTATGTCTGGAATGATCTATCTGAGAGTTGTGCCCTAAGAAAAAAGAACAGTGTTGATGTTGCACTGAATTAATAATTTACTCACTAATAAATGATGCTCAGGATTTGCTAGGCAACCAAGTCTAAAATAACAAAGCACAATAATAGTAAGCACGAGATCCCTTTAGAGTTGTCTTTGCTGTGTTGCAAAGCCATGCAACGAAGTCACAAGGCTATGTCAGGCCAATGAGGACTAACAAATGTAATCATTTCAGGACTTTTTTGAATTATACAGGCAGCACAGTGGCTAAGTGGTTTGCACTACCTGTATGAAGTTTGCATGTTCTCCCTGTGAGGGTTTTCTCCCACACACCAAAAAACGTGCTGGTAGGTAATTTGGACCTAATATGTGAATTAGGGATTGTAGGTTGTAAGCTCCTTGAGGGCAATGACTGATGTGAATGTACATTATATATGTAAAGCGACAGTGCTATATAAGTAGCTATAATAAATAAAATACACAATCCTTTATATTATGAGGATGGGAGTTTGAAGTAAAACCAAACATGAAATGGTATGTTTTAGTTCTCTGGTTCATTCTTTACTTATCGGAGCAGTGCACAATGCCTAACATGTCCAAGGTTCATGGTGTTCAACCTTCTATAAATGACGACCAAAGGACACTGATTCACTAGGATGGTTGCTCAGATCGGAAGTGAAAGCTATCAAAACTAGGTATCTGCCCCCCCCCCTCCAAAAAAATTACATGCCACATGTCGCAGAGGAGGGGGGAGGCGTACTTAATCGAAACTTCCCCCCTTTTTGGGTTAAGTTCTGCTTGACAACAAAACAATAACAATGTTTTTCCATGCAAGAAATTAGTCTACAGAAACTGCAGAGAGCTCTTTATAGTCATGCAAGGACTACCTTAAGGAGACATAGCCTTGGTTAAAATAGCAGAATTGTAAACTGTCTAAGGACCAGTTCACATCGGAACGTGGTGCGGCAGATTAGTGTTTGGTGCGTGTTCCCCACACTGCATTCAAAATACACTGCAGTTGCGATCTGCAGCGGGTATAAAAGTTAAGTTAACAAAACCCCAAACGCAGGTTGCAAACGCAGTGCGTTTGCCTGCACTGAATCGCATGACAAAGAAGTACCATGCATTGTGGTTGCAGTGATTTTTAAAATGAATGGGCTCAAATCGTACGTGAATTCCTGTGCGATTCCTAGTGTAAACCAGCCCTAAATCCAGAAGAGTGAGGAGACCTCACCTGCTTTTCTTTTGAGTTCACAAATGTCTGACACAGATCAAATCCTTGCCTCTGCCTCACCTTGTGACCCACTACAAAGTTACAATGTACAGACTGCTCACTGAGTGACAGGAGACTGAGGAAATGCTTTCTTCTGCCTGCAGCAGACTGATGATATCATCTTAGCTTAAATAAAAGTCACTTGACTGGACTTTTTTTTTTTATAATGTTTCAGTATATTGCGACTTGTAAAGTTACTGAAAGGTTCATTTAACCACTTGCCGCCCGTATAACTTACTTATCTAGTACATGATCTGACACTTCCGTTTCTGGAGCGCCACTGCCGCCAGCATGGAAGACAGGGGCAACCATTATGATTTTGTGCTGCAATCAGAGTGGTCATTTTATGACAGCACCATGTATGCAATGCATGATTGCAGCTAGTTGCTGGCGCCCCTGTACTAATCTGTGTCTATATCAGAGTCTTGTAAGTATAATGGAGGCTATGTTAGCCTATAAATTAGACATATGTTGTCTAAGTCCAGCACTTTATGTGATTTTGGAAGTCATTTTGCCTATTATATTCCCCTAGCCTGGTCCCCATGTATCCCCTGTGATCGCACAGAGCTCTCCTCCAAACTTGTGGATTTACTTGGTGACCTCCCTTATGTTTCTCTGGAGCTTTAAGAGAATTGGTTCTCCTTAGAAATCTCCTGAAGAAGCCAATGTTGGCGAAACATGTTGGGATATAACACCAAGTACTGATCACCTTCTATACATGGACACCAGTGATTCAATGTGATTTGTATCATACTCAGGTTTTTTATTGAACCCAAAATATGTTGTTATTTTAATAATAACCTTTCTATTTTTATACAAAACGTATTCTTTTCAATCTTGGGCACTGTTATAATCCCCATCATCCTGTTGCTGCTACTTTTATTTATTTTTTTTGTTTATAGCGCAAAAAATAAAAAAAACGCAGAGGTGATAAAATACCACCAAAACAAAGCTCTATTTGTGGGAAAAAAAGGACATACATTTTATTTGGGTACAGTGTCGCACGAACGCGCCATTGTCAGTTAAAGTCACATGCAAAAAATGGCCTGGTCATAAAGGGGGGTAAATCTTCTGTGGTTAAAGAGCTACTGTATTTTGTACCCAAGAATGTGAATACTTATACAAAGCACTGTACTTTTGAACTATAACTGAACTTGATATAGCTATGTAACATGCATGGAGAACATTTGATCTCTATGATGTTTCTGGATCACCAGACAGCAAAGCAGAGCCGCATACAATCTACAGCACTTTTCTGTATTCTTTTTGTTAAATCTTCCAGGAAAATATCAGACTTGAATCTGCTGAGACTATATATCTTCTCCAGAATGTGAAAGCTGTGCTCTGATGTTTAGAAGGAAAGCGGCAGCATACCACATACCCTGAATACAAAATAACGGCAATTTTTTTTTTTTTCGGTTTTATGTATATTTAATCTTTTACACTGGATGAAAGTGAACATGACGTGTTTCATACACAATTTATCATTCTAGAGTACACTGTCCTAACAGAGTGAAATATGCTGCTGAAGAATTGGAAACTAAGTCATTGGAGAGAACATACCGCCACCATATCTCCTGTGCAGCAATCTATACAAGTCTTTATTCAGGATCTGCACAGACCACAACAATATTTGCTGCATTCAAGGTCACACAATTTAGACTTTGCTGCCAAACCACTCATGTTAAAAATCAGATTGCACACAAGCTGCATTTTATAAAGAATTATTTTATCTCGCATGCACACCTCGGAGACCCGGGAAGGTTGTGAAGAAGACTACAAAGGCACTTTGCAGCTGTGTAGCGTACCTTGCCCATCATTTCAGCTGACTGACGAGTCAAAACCGAAAACCCACTACTCAGCGGGGAGGCAGAATATAAAATAAAATATGCGCTCCAAATAGTTTTTTTTTTTATATTCGCAAAACCTGTCTGTACGATTCAGCTTATATTGCTTCAAGCAAGATGTAATGACTGAATTGCTAACATGTGTTTTACCATTTTACAAATGACCGAGCTGCTTATTAGAAATATTTACGGTAAAAAGGCCATGAAAATGAATGGCGTAAAGAATATAATGTTCCAAAGCTAAGTTCCCTGCAGATGGAAATCCTCTGGGGTTTTTGTGCTGACATGACGTTCTTCAGTCTTATCCTTGTCTGAACAGTCTGCCAAGGAAAAACAAGTCAAGGTTTTGAATAAGGGATGCAGAATTGATTTTGAAAATTATTTGGGCTTTAGCACAATCCCCACAAGCTTTTCCTTCACTTTTTAATGTCTAGTATATGCTGTATGTCTCTATTTTACTTCCTGCTATTCTAGATTTTAAAGTGACACTGTCATGGGGAAAGTATGGAGCTGCCATTGCTGGCCTCTGAAGAATATGCTACTTTCCTATGTCTTAAAGTGGTTATAAACCTCAGACATGAAATTTGAACAAAGCATATCCCTCTATAGTGTGTACTCAATTAAGAGCTCTAAGAGTCTTTTCTGTCTGCTGCCTCATTCCTCTACCATCTTTATGAGTCACTTCTGACAGGTTTTCTCGACACCAAGAGAAAAAAGTTACACAGCCTGTGATTGACAGCCTCAAATCTGCCCCCCCCCCTCTTTTTTTTGACAGCTCAGATATGATTTATAAATTCCGGACTTTGAACAGATGTATAGAAGAGAAGGCTGCAGATAAACAGGTACAATTTATGTAGGAGTATTTATTTAATCTCTGGGTATCACCTGAGGCCAGTCACTTCACTGGGTATATGTAAGGGTTTACAACCACTTTAATAGAGGACCCATAGCAAACAAATATCAGAATTTTTTTTTTTAATTGTACTGGGTCAGCAACTGAAACAGCCCTGTGGCCGAAGCATCAGCAATACGTTCTTAGATGCAGTGTACAGCAATGGCAGCATCCATTCTTCTTTCATGACAATGTCCCTTTAAACAAAACAATTAAGTGTAACCAGATGAGCTGTGTATGGGGGAGATTTACAGGTGAGCTGTGAATGGGGGGGGGGTGGGGGGTGCATAGTTAAGCTCTTGATGGGGGGGGGGTGCAGAGGTGAACTGTGGAGGAGAGTGCAGAGCTGAGCTGTGGAGGGGAGTACAGATGTGAGCTATGGATGGGGCATATAGAGGTGAGCTATGGATGGGGCATATGGAGATGAGCTGTGGAGGGGAGTACAGAGGTGAGTTGTGGATGGGGCATATAGAGGTGAGCTATGGATGGGGCATATAGAGGTGAGCTATGGATGGGGCATATAGAGATGAGCTGTGGATGGGGCATATAGAGATAAGCTGTGGATGGGACATATAGAGATGAGCTGTGTATGAGAGTGCAGAGGTGAGCTGTGGATGGGGCATATAGAGATGAGCTGTGGATGGGGCATACAGAGGTGATCTGTGGGTGGGGCATATAGAGATGAGCTGTGGAGGAGAGTGCAGAGGTGAGCTGTGGATGGGGCATATAGAAGTGAGCTGTAGATGGAGCATATAGAGGTGAGCTGTGGATGGGGCATATAGAGATGAGCTGTGGAGGAGAGTGCAGAGGTGAGCTGTGGATGGGGCATATAGAAGTGAGCTGTAGATGGAGCATATAGAAGTGAGCTGTGGATGGGGCATATAGAGATGAGCTGTGGAGGAGAGTGCAGAGGTGAGCTGTGGATGGGGCATATAGAAGTGAGCTGTAGATGGAGCATATAGAGGTGAGCTGTGGATGGGGCATATAGAGATGAGCTGTGGAGATGAGTCTAGATGTGAGTTGTGAATGGGGCAAATAGAGATGAGTTGTGGAGGCGAGTGCAGAGGTGAGCTGTGGATGGGGCATATAGAGGTGAGCTGTGGATGGGGCACATAGAGGTGAGATGTGGAGGGGAGTGCAGAGGTGAGATGTGGAGGGGAGTGCAGAGGTGAGCTGTGGATGGGGCACATAGAGGTGAGATGTGGAGGGGAGTGCAGAGGTGAGATGTGGATGGGGCACAGAGGTGAGATGTGGATGGGGCACATAGAGGTGAGATGTGGAGGGGAGTGCAGAGGTGAGATGTGGATGGGGCACATAGAGGTGAGATGTGGAGGGGAGTGCAGAGGTGAGATGTGGAGGGGAGCACAGAGGTGAGATGTGGAGGGGAGTGCAGAGGTGAGATGTGGATGGGGCACATAGAGGTGAGATGTGGAGGGGAGTGCAGAGGTGAGATGTGGAGGGGAGCACAGAGGTGAGATGTGGAGGGGAGTGCAGAGGTGAGATGTGGATGGGGCACATAGAGGTGAGATGTGGAGGGGAGTGCAGAGGTGAGATGTGGAGGGGAGTGCAGAGTTGAGATGTGGATGGGGCACATAGAGGTGAGATGTGGAGGGGAGTGCAGAGTTGAGATGTGGATGGGGCACATAGAGGTGAGATGTGGAGGGGAGTGCAGAGGTGAGATGTGGATGGGAGTGCAGAGTTGAGATGTGGATGGGGCACATAGAGGTGAGATGTGGAGGGGAGTGCAGAGTTGAGATGTGGATGGGGCACATAGAGGTGAGATGTGGAGGGGAGTGCAGAGGTGAGATGTGGATGGGGCACATAGAGGTGAGATGTGGAGGGGAGTGCAGAGGTGAGATGTGGAGGGGAGCACAGAGGTGAGATGTGGAGGGGAGTGCAGAGGTGAGCTGTGGATGGGGCATATAGAAGTGAGCTGTAGATGGAGCATATAGAGGTGAGCTGTGGATGGGGCATATAGAGATGAGCTGTGGAGGAGAGTGCAGAGGTGAGCTGTGGATGGGGCATATAGAAGTGAGCTGTAGATGGAGCATATAGAAGTGAGCTGTGGATGGGGCATATAGAGATGAGCTGTGGAGGAGAGTGCAGAGGTGAGCTGTGGATGGGGCATATAGAAGTGAGCTGTAGATGGAGCATATAGAGGTGAGCTGTGGATGGGGCATATAGAGATGAGCTGTGGAGATGAGTCTAGATGTGAGTTGTGAATGGGGCAAATAGAGATGAGTTGTGGAGGCGAGTGCAGAGGTGAGCTGTGGATGGGGCATATAGAGGTGAGCTGTGGGTGGGGCATATAGAGGTGAGCTGTGGATGGGGCACATAGAGGTGAGATGTGGAGGGGAGTGCAGAGGTGAGATGTGGAGGGGAGTGCAGAGGTGAGCTGTGGATGGGGCACATAGAGGTGAGATGTGGAGGGGAGTGCAGAGGTGAGATGTGGATGGGGCACAGAGGTGAGATGTGGATGGGGCACATAGAGGTGAGATGTGGAGGGGAGTGCAGAGGTGAGATGTGGATGGGAGCACAGAGGTGAGATGTGGAGGGGAGTGCAGAGGTGAGATGTGGATGGGGCACATAGAGGTGAGATGTGGAGGGGAGTGCAGAGGTGAGATGTGGAGGGGAGTGCAGAGTTGAGATGTGGATGGGGCACATAGAGGTGAGATGTGGAGGGGAGTGCAGAGGTGAGATGTGGATGGGAGTGCAGAGTTGAGATGTGGATGGGGCACATAGAGGTGAGATGTGGAGGGGAGTGCAGAGTTGAGATGTGGATGGGGCACATAGAGGTGAGATGTGGAGGGGAGTGCAGAGGTGAGCTGTGGATGGGGCATATAGAAGTGAGCTGTAGATGGAGCATATAGAGGTGAGCTGTGGATGGGGCATATAGAGATGAGCTGTGGAGGAGAGTGCAGAGGTGAGCTGTGGATGGGGCATATAGAAGTGAGCTGTAGATGGAGCATATAGAAGTGAGCTGTGGATGGGGCATATAGAGATGAGCTGTGGAGGAGAGTGCAGAGGTGAGCTGTGGATGGGGCATATAGAAGTGAGCTGTAGATGGAGCATATAGAGGTGAGCTGTGGATGGGGCATATAGAGATGAGCTGTGGAGATGAGTCTAGATGTGAGTTGTGAATGGGGCAAATAGAGATGAGTTGTGGAGGCGAGTGCAGAGGTGAGCTGTGGATGGGGCATATAGAGGTGAGCTGTGGGTGGGGCATATAGAGGTGAGCTGTGGATGGGGCACATAGAGGTGAGATGTGGAGGGGAGTGCAGAGGTGAGATGTGGAGGGGAGTGCAGAGGTGAGCTGTGGATGGGGCACATAGAGGTGAGATGTGGAGGGGAGTGCAGAGGTGAGATGTGGATGGGGCACAGAGGTGAGATGTGGATGGGGCACATAGAGGTGAGATGTGGAGGGGAGTGCAGAGGTGAGATGTGGATGGGAGCACAGAGGTGAGATGTGGAGGGGAGTGCAGAGGTGAGATGTGGATGGGGCACATAGAGGTGAGATGTGGAGGGGAGTGCAGAGGTGAGATGTGGAGGGGAGTGCAGAGTTGAGATGTGGATGGGGCACATAGAGGTGAGATGTGGAGGGGAGTGCAGAGGTGAGATGTGGATGGGAGTGCAGAGTTGAGATGTGGATGGGGCACATAGAGGTGAGATGTGGAGGGGAGTGCAGAGTTGAGATGTGGATGGGGCACATAGAGGTGAGATGTGGAGGGGAGTGCAGAGGTGAGCTGTGGATGGGGCATATAGAAGTGAGCTGTAGATGGAGCATATAGAGGTGAGATGTGGATGGGGCATATAGAGATGAGCTGTGGAGGAGAGTGCAGAGGTGAGCTGTGGATGGGGCATATAGAAGTGAGCTGTAGATGGAGCATATAGAAGTGAGCTGTGGATGGGGCATATAGAGATGAGCTGTGGAGGAGAGTGCAGAGGTGAGCTGTGGATGGGGCATATAGAAGTGAGCTGTAGATGGAGCATATAGAGGTGAGCTGTGGATGGGGCATATAGAGATGAGCTGTGGAGATGAGTCTAGATGTGAGTTGTGAATGGGGCAAATAGAGATGAGTTGTGGAGGCGAGTGCAGAGGTGAGCTGTGGATGGGGCATATAGAGGTGAGCTGTGGGTGGGGCATATAGAGGTGAGCTGTGGATGGGGCACATAGAGGTGAGATGTGGAGGGGAGTGCAGAGGTGAGATGTGGAGGGGAGTGCAGAGGTGAGCTGTGGATGGGGCACATAGAGGTGAGATGTGGAGGGGAGTGCAGAGGTGAGATGTGGATGGGGCACAGAGGTGAGATGTGGATGGGGCACATAGAGGTGAGATGTGGAGGGGAGTGCAGAGGTGAGATGTGGATGGGGCACATAGAGGTGAGATGTGGAGGGGAGTGCAGAGGTGAGATGTGGAGGGGAGCACAGAGGTGAGATGTGGAGGGGAGTGCAGAGGTGAGATGTGGATGGGGCACATAGAGGTGAGATGTGGAGGGGAGTGCAGAGGTGAGATGTGGAGGGGAGTGCAGAGTTGAGATGTGGATGGGGCACATAGAGGTGAGATGTGGAGGGGAGTGCAGAGTTGAGATGTGGATGGGGCACATAGAGGTGGGATGTGGAGGGGAGTGCAGAGGTGAGATGTGGATGGGGCACATAGAGGTGAGATGTGGAGGGGAGTGCAGAGGTGAGATGTGGATGGGAGTGCAGAGTTGAGATGTGGATGGGGCACATAGAGGTGAGATGTGGAGGGGAGTGCAGAGGTGAGATGTGGATGGGAGTGCAGAGTCGAGATGTGGATGGGGCACATAGAGGTGAGATGTGGAGGGGAGTGCAGAGTTGAGATGTGGATGGGGCACATAGAGGTGAGATGTGGAGGGGAGTGCAGAGGTGAGATGTGGATGGGAGTGCAGAGTTGAGATGTGGATGGGGCACATAGAGGTGAGATGTGGAGGGGAGTGCAGAGTTGAGATGTGGATGGGGCACATAGAGGTGAGATGTGGATGGGAGTGCAGAGGTGAGATGTGGATGGGGCACATAGAGGTGAGATGTGGAGGGGAGTGCAGAGGTGAGATGTGGAGGGGAGTGCAGAGGTGAGATGTGGATGGGAGTGCAGAGGTGAGCTGTAAATGGGGTGAGCTGTAGACAGGGGGTGTAGAAATGAGTTGAGGATTATTTTGCTGAGGTTTGTACGTGTCTGTTTCTTTGTGGCACGGTAATTAAAGCATATTATATATGTACAAGGACTGTGGTTTATGTTATCATGTACACAATAATTTGGCTCAAGTCTTAACCCCCTCCAAGGAGGTGTGGCAATTTCGCCACACCACCAGTTTGCTGCAGTGCGCTGCATGTGCTTCCTCGTTCTTATCCTCAGGGTGTCCTAAGTCTTTCACAGTCCTAGCAAAGTCACACTTATCATCACCATTATTACCATCATTACCATATCTTACAATTTGAGAGAGCTGAATCTAAACCCCTGCAGTACTACAACTAATTCAGGCAATGAGAACTATGGCTACCCATGTACAAGAGCTCCTGATCAGACGATCAAAAGATTCCCCCTCCCCCACACACACACATACATATTCACTATATAATGACTATGTTAAATTTAGTAATCAGGTTTTGGGACTGTTTTCATTGCTGTTCATTGCCTGGTGCCTGCGAACATCAGACTGACTTCTACAACTGGTTGGCTCTTGAACTCTAATATGTCTTTTTCTAGCTTAATAAGTAAAGGAGAAAATCAATGCAATGTAATGCAGCTGATAGAATCCTCTCTACCACTTGCCCTGAAACTACAAGACTGTAGAAAAATAATCAACAGACTCTATCACAGTGTTGTGGTGAGCACTGATATGTGAAATTTTTTTCTATAGTCTTGATGGGACCAGAGCCTCTGAGACACAGCATTTTCACCATTCTTTTACTGCTTTAAGCCTTCATTTGAGTTAGTCAGATGATACTTTGTCCCAGTACCACAAGGACATGCATGCAGAGCCATCCAGTAATCCCAGCTATAAACCACTGCAAAAACCAGAATAACAGTGTTGCCAACAGTAATTTACTGGCACTGCATAAAAAGCAGGCTGACTGGGTCAAAATACTGTATGTTGTAAAAAGTATTGTAATTTTCTCAAAATTATAAATCTTTATGAGGATAGCATGGAATAAGTAAATATTCGTTTTTTTTTAAATGTATTTAATGAAACTATGCAAAGAAATTATACAGTCTGAAGAACAGTAATATACAGTTGTGCTCATAAGTTCACATACACTGGCAGAATTTATGATTTCTTGGGCATTTTTCAGAGAATACGAATGATACTACAAAAACTTTTCTTTCGCTTATGGTTAGTGTTTGGCTGAAGCCATTTATTATCAATCAACTGTGTTTACTCTTTTTAAATTATAATGGCAACAGAAACTACAGAAATGACCCTGATCAAAAGTTTACATACCCCAGTTCTTAATACCGTGTATTGCCCCTTTAACATCAATGACAGCTTGAAGTCTTTTGTGGGATTTGTGGATGAGGCTCTTTATCTTCTCAGATGGTAACGCTGCCCATTCCTCTTGGTAAAAAGATGTAAATTCTTGGGCTGACTTGCATGAACTGCACGTTTGAGATCTCCCCAGAGTGGCTCAATGATATTGAGGTCAGGAAACTGTGATGACCACTCCAGAACCTTCACTTTATTCTGCTGTAGCCAAAGACAGGTTGACTTGGCCTTGTGTTTTGGATCATTGTCATGTTGGAATGTCCAAGTATGTCCCATGTGCAGCTTCCTGGCTGATGAATGCAAATGTTCCTCCAGTATTTTTTGATAACATACTGCATTCATCTTGCCATCAATTTTGACCAAATTTCCTGTGCCTTTGTAGCTCACACATCCCCAAAACATCAGCAATCCACCTCCGTGTTTCACAGTAGGAATGGTGTACCTTTCATCATAGGCCTTGTTGACTCCTCTCCAAATGTAGCATTTATGGTTGTGGCCAAAAAGCTCAATTTTGGTCTCATCACTCCAAATGACTTTGTGCCAGAAGGTTTGAGGCTTGTCTCTGTGCTGTTTGGCGTATTGTAAGTGGGATACTTTGTGGCATTTGCATAGTAATGGCTTTCTTCTGGCGACTCGACCATGTAGCCCATCTTTCTTCAAGTGCCTCCTTATTCTGCATCTTGAAACAGCCACACCACATGTTTTCAGAGAGTCCTGTATTTCACCTGAAGTTATTTGAACAGAGAGATCTGTGTTCCTGCCGGACCCGCCGATTGGCTCCCCCGCTGGCTATTGCACGAAATGACATGACAGGTATGTTGTTTCGCGCAATAGAGCCGACCGCAGTAGATGTAGTATGGCCGGTCGGCAAGTGGTTAAAGGGAAAGTAGAGCCAACGCTCTTTTGGCCCTACTTCTCCTGTGGGTCACAAGAATGCACTTTGTTCTGCATTCCTGCTACCTGTATTAAACCGACAGCGGGCTAAAGTCTGTTGTTGGCTGACGTTACTCAGCCAGTCCGACTTTAATATCAGGATCCACCCAGATGCCTGGACTGGCAGCTGGCTTAATGTCTCAAAGTGCCCCTGAGAGCCTGAGCCAGCCGCTCCCGCCCCCTTCACAGCCTGCCACTCCAGTGAGTACTGGAGGGGCAGAGCAGAGAGCTGGTGACTGACAGACACCACTTTCTGCTCAGTAAAGCCCGGGAACCAAGTCATCAGTGGTCTTTGATTGCTCAGTTCTCAGCCTTAGGGGTGGCGGGGGAATCATAACAATGCTGCATTCACCTAGATGAGTATGTACAGTATATACTGTATGTTATTTTGAAATCCCATACTTCCCTTTTAAGGCTTCAAGTACTTTCATAAAAATCATGAGTAGCTATGCTGATCAGAATATAAAGTTCAATTTGAATTTTTCAGGAGTTAAGCTACATACAAGGCTTGATTTTTCTCATTTTGCTTGGGGCTGAATGATAGAAAACAGACTGATTGCACGCAAAAAGCATTTGTAGAGGAAGCTTTAATGCTGGCTTGTGTATTCAGGCCATGGCACCTACCTGATAGGATGTAATCACCGTTAAGATGATAATTTTTCCCCCCCGCTCAGTCGATTTTTAAATCAGGTGGTGTTTGCAGGGCCACCCCGACTTTAATTCAGCTGAACATAACAGATGTAATGCATACCTAAGCTGTCTACTACTGCCTAGGTTGCAAATGAATGCCCACATTTACCAAGACCACCCTTGTAAATTATTTATCACTCAATCAGGTTGCAATGCCTTAACGTATCAGTAAACTCAACTACTAAACCTTTAGATAATTTTTAACATATAAATGTAACTTCAAACATCATTTTCAATATTTTTAAACCTGCAGCTTGCATTAAAAAATTGCCTGGTGATCCAGCCAAGAAAGTTCACACACTTCTTGAATAGGGATGAGCCGAACACAACACCCCCCACCCCCCCCCCGGTTCAGTTCGCAGTAGAACTTGCGAACAGGCAAAAAATTTGGGCGAAAACGTGGACCCTGTTAAAGTCTATGAGACACGAACACGAAAAATCAAAAGTGCTCATTTTAAAGGCTTATATGCAAGTTATTGTCATAAAAAGTGTTTGGGGAACCGGGTCCTGCCCCAGGGGACATGGATCAATGCAAAAAAAGTTTTAAAAACTGCCATTTTTTCGGGAGCAGTGATTTTAATAATGCTTAAAGTGAAATAATAATGCATGTGGCCTGGTATGTGGCCCGGCTTTCAAATTTTTCCGCGAACATCGCATAATGTTTGCTGTTCGGCGAACACCCAATGTTCGACTCGAACATCGGACTCCTATTCCTGATATTACATAACAAAGCTCTATTTATCCTAAAGCCGGCCATATACAGCTCAAATTTCCTTTCCTTCTTCCTGCTAGCCCAGCTGAAAATGGATCACTGTACGGCCCTGCTGGCACCGTTCAGTCCAACAAAAAAGTAAATGGTTCAACCAATTTTTGTCGAAGGAACTTGACGGCCGAACAAAGCTTGCATCCAATCTGATTCGCTATTCAGGTTTTCTGGTGCCAGCAGAGAGGATTCATCCATCCGAAATGCCAAGCAGCCCAAGCTGGAATGCATATAGACAGGAAGTGGCTGCAGGCAATGCACTGAGATGCAACAACGGATGACAAAAAGATGCAAACAAATATTTCATACCTTTCTTGTGGCCATCTTTTAAAATAAGATGGGTGCTTTTAGGGCAGAACAAACTTCTGAACATCTTTTTTAGAGTTTGTAATGAATGCCTTAGCCCTCTTTGGCACAAGTTGCACCATCCATGTAACAAAGGCAGGGGATTTTTACCTAGTAATATTGTACAGTGTCTGCACTGGGATTGGCAGAGTAAATATGTTGTGATGTCACATAAAAGTTAGAGTGGGCACTTTTCAAATTAGAGAGTTACCCATCTGACATCAAACTTGATGACCTGCCTGGATGGTGAATAACTACTATAGTCATTTGATTGTTATTGCCAATATGCTGCCACATTGGAATATTAGTTACAGTAATTGTTTTTTTTTAAAAACTGCTAGAAGAGCTAATGATGTTCGCTGTATACAGAACATTGCTGTCTGAAATATTCCATAAAAACTGCCATGAAAGCATTACTGTATTTACCTTGTATGTGAGTCAGGAAAATGACCTGGCCCTGGCCCTGTCATTCTTTCAGCAGTGTTTGAGCATCCTCTTTTCTGACAAGTTAGCAGTGATCACGTCTGACAGGAAAAACTCTTCTATGACCTATATATATATATATATATATATATATATATATATATATATATATATATATATATACATATATATTTCAGATAAAATTGCC